>NC_045544.1:136659291-136959291 GCF_009769535.1 Thamnophis elegans
AGATACTGCAAAATTCCATTCCCTCCACACTCAGGGAAAGGATATTGCATAATCCTCACCAAAGGGAAAGGATACTGCAAAATCTCCCATTCCCCTCCCACTCCAGGGGAAGGATACTGCAAAATCTCCATTCTCTCCCCACTCCCAGGAAGGAGGATAGTGCAAAATCCCCATTCCCTCCCCACTCCAAGGGTGAAAGGATATTGCAAAATCCCCATTCCCTCCCCACTCCAGGGAAGGATATTGCAAAATCCCCATTCCCTCCCCACTCCTGGGGGAAGGATACTGCAAATCTCTATTCCCAGTCCACTCTGGGCCCAGCCAGAGGTGGCATTTGCCGGTTCTCCGAACTACTCAATTTTACGCTCCGGTTCTCCAGAGCCTGCCAGAACCTGCTAAATTTCACCCCTGGATGGAAGGCTGAGTCACCTTTGACGGTGACTAAACGAAGGGTTTTAAGTTGAGGACAACCTGTAAGGACCAAAGGGTTAGGAGCCAGGGGCTGACTCTTGCAAACCCAGCAAAGTTTTTTATTTTATTTATTCAGCTGGGCTACTTCGGGTGTTTTAAGAAGGGCAATTAGCAGTCAGAAGTATTCCATCTCCAGGACAGGAACGGGGTGTGTGTGTGTGTGTGTGTGTGTGTGTGTGTGTGCGTGCACGTGTGACCCTGTTTGTGCAAGGGTGGGAAGTCAAAAAAAGGGAGCAGGGGGTTATCTTCAGAGTGTCACCGGGGGGCCCTGAAGCCGTCTCTGGGACAGGCGGTTTTATTAGGAGACAAGAAAGCTGTTAAAGGAACAAGGCCTCCAATCCCCACAGAACCAGGTGATGGAGAGGCAGTTGACAGCTGAATTTCAAAGCCATATTAAGACCTGAGCCAGAAGTCGTTCCCCCCCCCCCCCCCCAGCTAATAGGCTGCAGCTGGGGGAAATCCTATGGGGAAGGTTGAGCTTTGTCAACGGTTTTTCAGCTGTTGCAATCCCCGTCTTTAGACTGGCATGGCACACCGTCTCCTGGCTGAAAGTCACCGAGTTGGCTTTCATGCCTAAAGCAGGACTAGAACTCACCACCTCCTGGTGATTGGCCCAAAGTCACCCAGTCAGCTTCATGTGTAAGGCGGGACTAGAACTCACTGTCTCTTGGTGATTGGCCCAGGCACCCAACTGGCTTTATGCTTAAGTCGGGAGTAGACTCTCAGTCGCCTGGTGATTGGCCCAAAGTCCACCAGTCACCTTTCATGTGTAAGGTGGACTAGAACTCACAACCTCCTGGTGATTGGCCCAAAGTCACCCAGCTGCTTTATGCTTAAGTCGGGAGTAGAACTCTCAGTCGCCTGGTGATTGGCCAAGTCACCCAGTCATCTTTTATGTGTAAGGCGGGACTAGAACTCGCTGTCTCCTGGTGGACTGGTCCAGTCACCCAACTGGCTTTCGTGCTTAAGGTGGGACTAGAACTCTCAGTCATCTGATGATTGGCCCGAAGTCACCCAACTGGCTTTCATGTCTAAGGGCGGACTAGAACTCACCATCTCCTGGTGATTGGCCCAAAGTCACCCAAGGGCGCTGCTGAAAGGGGCCTCAAAGGGTCTTCTAGTCCAACCCCTTGCTCAAGGCAGGAGACTTACCCCACCTCCTTCCATGGTTAACCAACCTATCTTGGAATCCCTCTGAGACAAGCTATTCCATTGATTGATTGTTTTCACTGTCAAAAATTGAGCATTCTTGGCTCCAGGTCGGCATCCCTGCCAGCCTCCCCTTCCCCTCCTATCTCCAATCACCCCAGCTCGACTTCCTGAAGACCCTCCTCATTGCTCATCCTTGCAAAAGGCCTCTGATGGTCTCGGAGCGTAGAGAGGCTGGCTGCTAGAACCCAGAATCTGTTCCCAAGCCCCCCTCCCCTTTAATTGCTCTAACCCCCCTGGCCTTTCCACTTATCTCTCTTAACACAACCACCAGGGAGGGGGGTTGGCTTGGCCTGCTTTTCCCCTCCCAACACACTCAAGCATTTTAAGCATTTTAACCTATAAAGCCCTTCGTATCCTGGCCCTCATTGGCTTCTCCTTAACTATCCTTTTCTTCTTCGTCATTCTTTCATTGTTTCTTCTTAAATGGAAAGCCTATATCCTGCTAAATGTCTATGGCCGTGATGGCTAACCTTTCTGTCCTTGGCGCCAAAAGCGTGCGCATGTAGATAGAATACAGAGTTGGAAGGGACCTTGGAGTCTTCTAGTCCACACCCCTGCCTAGGCAGGAAACCCTATGCCGTTCCAAACAAATATCCAACAAATGTCCCGTGTTGCAGCAATCATAACTTCTGGAGGAAAGTTGTTCCACTTATTAATTGTTCTCACTGTCAGGAAATTTCTCCTAAGTTGCTTCTTTCCTTATAGTATTCTACCTATTGCTTCTGTTCTACTCTCAAATGCCTTGGAGAATAGCTTGACCCCTCTTCTTTGTGGCAACCTCTGAGATATTGGAAGACTGCTATCATATCTCCCCTAGCTCTTCTTTTCATTAAACTAGACATACCCAGTTCCTGCAACCGTTCTTCATATGTTTTAGCCTCCAGTCCCCTAATCCTCTTTGTTGCTCTTCTCTGCACTCTTTCTAGAGTCTCCACATCTTTTCTACATCGTGGCGACCAAAACTGGATGCCGTATTCCAAGTGTGGCCTTATCAAGGCCTTATAAAGTGGCATTAACCCTTCACGTGATCTTGATTCTATCCCTCTGTTGATGCAACCTAGAACTGTGTTGGCTTTTTTGGCAGCTGCTGCACACGGCTGGCTGGCTCCTATTTAAATGGTTGTCCCCTAGGACTCCAAGATCCCTGATTCACAGTTACTACTGTTGAGCAAGGTACCACCCATACTGTACCTGTGCATTTCGTTTTTCTTGCTAAATGTAGACATGGGCATTTGACAGTGCATGCGCACGCACCCATAATGCAATGTGTGTGACTCCCCATGCACCTCGCCCACTGCGCAACCTCCCCTGCGCTGTGCCCGCATACGCGCACGATCCCCTGTGCCCCATTTTGGGCCTCGTAGGCCTCCGTGCAGCCTCCTGGGAGCAAAAACCGCTCGGGGGGGAGATCTGCACCCCCCCACATGACACTTGCGCATGCGCCCCGCCCCCCCACTCGTGCATGGCAGAGAACCAAAAATCAGCTGGCTGGCGGGAGGCGCATGCATATGCACGGTGGAGCTTAGCTGGGACAATGGCTCGTGTGCCCTCAGAGCAGTGGTGAGATTCAATTTTTTTACTACCGGTTCTGTGGGTGTGGCTTGGTGGGCGTGGCAGGGGAAGGATACTGTAAGATCTCTATTCCCTCCTCACTCCAGGGGAAGGTTACTGCAAAATCCCCATTCCCTCCCAATCAGCTGGGATTCGGGAGGCAGAGAAAAGATGGGGGCAGAGCCAGTCAGAGGTTGTATTTATCAGTTCTCTGAACTACTCAAAATTTCCCCTATCAGTTTTCCAGAACTGGTCAGAACCTGCTGAATACCACCTCTGGTAAAAACCCAGACAATGGGGTTAATTCAATAATTAGCTTTCACATACTGTATGAACTCAGTCTTAGCTTGCGATGACATGACTGGAGTGTGGGTAACCAATAATTAGGCTCAATTTTAATGTAGTGTAAATCAAGTCAATTTGAATCTATCTTTTGTCTTGATGCTATCCACTGTGTCAATTGGTGGGGTTCAAATAATTTTAACAACCGGTTCTCTGTCCTAATGATTTCTTCCAACGGCAGTTCATCGAACTGCTCAGAAACTTAACAACCGGTTCTCTTGAACTGGTGCGAACTGGCTGAATCCCACCACTGCCTCAGAGCCTAGATCAGTGTTTCTCAACCTTGGCAACTTGAAGATGTCCGGACTTCAACTCCCAGAATTCCCCAGCCAGCGAATGCTGGCTGGGGAATTCTGGGAGTTGAAGTCCGGACCTCTTCAAGTGGCCAAGGTTGAGAAACACTGCCTTAGTCCTTCTTTTCATTAATCCAAACATCCCCAATTCCTGCAACGGTTCCGAATCATTCGCTGGCTGGGGAATTCTGGGAGTTGAAGTCCGGACATCTTCAAGTTGCCAAGGTTGAGAAACACTGGCCTAGATGGTGGGGAATGGAAGGATTCCTGCCAGAGCGGAAGAAGCTTCTTGGAGGAGAAGTGAAAGGCCTTCAAAGAAAAACCAGAAAGTCCAGCTGCCTCCTGAAAAAACACATTCGGGACAACCATCACCTGATGATGGAGAATCTGCGTAGATATTCGGGCTCAGTTGTGGTCCTAACTCGAGGCCCCGTTTTCCTGGATCCACAAAAACACAATGCAAACGCTCCAGAGGAAACCCCCCCCCCACTCAAAATTCTTTCCTTAGTCCTCAGTCAGACCAGCCAAAAAGCTGCTCCTTGTCATGTTTTGGATGGCGTCCGTGGCACGGGGATCTCCATTTTTTTTTTAAATTTTGGCCAAGCAACAAACGCCCACGGTTTTATAAGGTGTGAATTGTTTCCAAGTTTTGCAATTCGCACGTAAAAAGTGGAGGTTTAAATGAGCTGTGACCAAGGAAACAAACAGGGGAAAGCTGAGGCAAAACCAAAGGGAATGGCTTTCATCAGAGTTCTTTAAAAAGAAAAAAGAAAAGAATAGGATGATGCTTTCTGGTTAAATCCTTTTTTGACTTTAGAACTGGTGACCTTAGCTCAGAACTATCTGGACGTGAAATCAAACCCTGGAATTCTTAATTAGATTCCTGCACACGGTTGCGTTTTATAAGACAGGAAAGAATAGATGATAGATAGATAGATAGATAGATAGATAGATAGATAGATAGATAGATAGATAGATAGATAGATAGATAGATAGATAGATAATGATAGATCTATAGATCATAGATAGATGATAGATGATTGATAGATGATAGATAAACAGACTGACAGATAGAAATAAAGATAGATAGATGATTGATAAGATAGATAGATAGATAGATAGATAGATAGATGATTGATAAGATAGATAGATAGATAGATGATTGATAAGATAGAGATAGATAGATAGATAGATAGATAGATAGATAGATAGATAGATAGATAGATTGATAGAAGATAGATACGAGAGGGAGAGAGATAATATAGATAGATGATGATAGATAGATATGAGATAGATAGATAGAATAATAGATAGATAGATAGATAGATAGATAGATAGATAATTATAGATCTATAGGTCATAGATAGATGATAGATGATTGATAGATGATAGATAAACAGACTGACAGATAGAAATAAAGATAGATAGATGATTGATAAGATAGATAGATAGATGATTGATAAGATAGATAGATAGATGATTGATAACATAGATAGATAGATATAGATAGATAGATAGATAGATAGATAGATAGATAGATAGACAGACAGACAGACAGACAGACAGATAGAAGATAGATACGTAGAGAGGGAGAGAGATCATATAGATAGATGATGATAGATAGATAGATGATAGAAAGATAGATAGATAGATAGATAGATAGAGATAATGATAGAGCTATAGATCATAGATAGATGATAGATCATTGATAGATGATAGATAGATAGACAGATAGAAATTATGATAGATAGAAGATAGATAGATGATAGATAGATAGATAGACAGACAGATAGATGATAGATACATAGAGAGGGGAGAGAGAGAGTAATATAGATGATGATAGATAGATGATAGAAGATAGCTAGCTAGCTAGCTAGATAATGATAGATCTATAGATCATAGATAGATGATAGCTCATTGATAGATGATACATAGATAAACAGACAGACAGATAGAAATATAGATGAAAGATAAGATAGATGATAGATCGATAGATCAGATAAATAATGAGATGACAGAGAGATAGCTATCTATCTATCGTCTGATAATAGATAATAGACGGATAGAAAAGATAAAGGTAGATGATAGATCATTAGATAGATAGAGAGAGAGAGAGGAGAGAGAGAGAGAGAGAGAGAGAGAGAGAGAGAGAGAGAGAGAGAGAGAGAGAGAGAGAGAGAGAACTTTATTGTCATGTTGTCATGTGTGTATATTGGCACACATTAAAAATGAAATTATATTGCCTGGTCAATAGGGAATCCAGAGTCACTTAACAACTGCAATGATTCACTTAACAACTCCGGCCAGAAAGGTTGTAAAACAGGGCAAAATTCTCTGGTCGTAAGTCGAGGACTACCTTTACTATTGTCCCAAATGTGCTTTTTTCCCCAGAGGCACCTGGACTTTTGGGTTTTTCTTTGAAGACGTTTCGCTTCTCATCCTGGAAGTTTCTTCGGCTCTGAGAGAAGAAGAGCTGAAGAAGCTTCTTGGCTAAGAAGTGAAACGTGTTAAAAAAAAAACCCCCCCCAAAAGTCCAGGTGCCTCTTGAAAAAAAAGCACCATTGGGATAACCATGACCTGGATGATGGAGAATCTTCATAGACATTTACCTGTACTATTGTTTTATTTTGCTTTTATTTCATCTCTTTCATTAAATAAGGCAATTTCCTTTGTTTGAAAAAAAAAAAGCCCATTGCTATAAGTTAAGGTAAAAGTTCCTCTCGCACATATGTGCGAGTCGTTCCTGACTCTAGGGGGCGGTGCTCATCCCCGTTTCAAAGCCGAAGAGCCAGCACTGTCTGAAGACGTCTCCATGGTCATGTGGCCGGCATGACTCAATGCCAAAGGCACACAGAACGCTGTTACCTAGAGCCGAGGTGGCACAGTGGTTAGGGTGCAGTACTGCAGGCCACTTCAGCTGACTGCTATCTGCAGTTCAGGGGTTCAAATCTCACCGGCTCAAGGTTGACTCAGCCTTCCATCCTTCCGAGGTGGGTAAAATGAGGACCCAGACTGTGGGGGCGATATGCTGACTCTGTAAACCGCTTAGAGAGGGCTGAAAACCCTATGAAGCGCTATATAAGTCTAACTGCTATTGCTATTGCTATTACCTTCCCAACAAAGGTGGTCCCTATTTTTCTACTTGCATTTTTTACCTGCTTTCGAACTGCTAGGTTGGCAGAAGCTGGGACAAGTCACGGGAGCTCACTCCGTTACGCGGCGCTGGGGAATCGAACCGCCGAACGGCCAAACTTTCTGATCGACAAGCCCAGCGTCTTAGCCAGTGAGCCACCATTTCCTTTTTTAATTAAAAAAAGCCATTGAATAATGGAGAAGAAAATGAGGTACAGGAAAGGATAACTTGAACCCAGCCTTCGCTCTGGAGATTTGGGGGACACGCGCTCATCCGGGAGAGTTATGGGTTGCAGGTAAAGCGGTGGCCTCCCTTCTCTCTTTACTGGGGGAGTCTTTTTACAGGTGCCTGTTAACATTCACCAGCATCTCTCCGGACTTTAGAGCCATCCATCAGATTGGGGAAGGGGGGGGAAGAGATGGAGAGGACAACCCATCGCTAAATCACTGTCGAAACCCAGATGCTGAAAATGTTGAAGCCCCCACAAAAAGAGTCGCAAGGGGATTTGCCTTTGATTAAGCGCCCACTTTCATGTCCTCGCCAATTTTCAAGGCCAGCCACCGAGCAGAAGAAAAAAGGAAAAGAAAAGAAAAAAAAAGGCCTGGACATAAGACTATTCAAAATAACAAACACCAACAAGAATTGGAGAAAGGGGGAAAGAGTGATTACAAAGAGGGCTGGGGAGTTCTGGCACCTGAGCTTTCGTCAAATAGATGGAACAAGTTTTATTCTTCCACTGGAAAAAAAACCCCAAATCAGGGGTTATGAACAGGTTAACAGAGTTGGAAGGGACCTGGTAGGTCATCCAGTCCAACCCGCATCCAAGCAGGAGACCTTACGACATTTCTGACCGATGGCAGTCCAGTCTCTTCTTGAAAGCTTCCAGTGATGAAGCTCCCACAACTTCTCTTTCCTCTATTCTATTCTCTCTCTTCTATTCTATTCTCAGATACAGATTAACAGATACAGATTGGAGGGGACCTTGTAGGTCATCCATTCCAACCCCCCCAAGCAGGAGACCCTACACTATTTCTCACCGATGGCACTCCAGTCTCTTCTTGAAAGCCTCCAGGGATGAAGCTCCCACAACTTCTGAAGGCAACTTCTGCTTCATGGGTTGATGGTTCTCACTGTCAGAAAAATTTCTCCTTATTTCCAGGTTGAATCTCTCCTTGTTCAGTTTCCATCCATTATTCCTTATTTGGCCTTCAAAAGTGCTTTGGAGAATAGCTTGACGCCCTCCTCTCTGGGGCAGCCCCTCAAATATTGGAAGACTGCTCTCCTGTCTCCCCTGGTCCTTCTCTTCACTAGACTAGCCATGCCCAGTTCCTGCAACCGTTCATCATATGTTTCAGCTTCCAGTCCAGAAATAGGTTGCGGCCAGTTTAGCCTGGTTTGGCGGAACCAGTAGTAGTGGTGGCGGGAGACTCCACCCACCCGGATGCTTCTGCGCATGCAGAATTCTGGTGCCTGAACCAATAGTAAAGAAATGCTCCAGTCCCCTAACCCATGTCCTCTTTCTTTTGAAATAAAACAAATTGAAGAAAACCAAGCCTGTGGTTTGAGAAAAGCTGCATTGCATGACATGATAGTTGTTGTGTTTTTTTGGAAACAAACAAACAAGGGGGAAAAAAAAGCTTTTAGAATCCATTAATTTGGTGTCTTTTCCAAAACGGTGCCAAAAAAAAAAAAAAGAGGATTGCATGACTGTTGCTGGTGGAAAAACGGGATATAAATGAAACAAAAAGGGAATTGATTGTAAATTTGATCATGGCAGCTAAGTTAGTGATGGCTAAATATTGGGGATGAAATTGGGACATTCAAAGAAATGAGTGGTACAATGACATCTGGAGTACGGCAACAAATGATCAATTAACAGCAGAAATTAAACTTAAAAAGGGGATGATTGAAGTAAATCATTATAATGAAATATGGGGGATTTTATAAAAACAGTGCTGGTGGAAGGCAAAGGGAATAAACCTGCTCAAGAATATATGTTGTTTTGGAAGGAATAAGAGGCATAACTGGAATATATTGTATATCTTTTAGTTGTTATAGAAGAAATACAAAGCAAAAAATGTTCTCGGGATGGTGATGCACTGTAATATTTATATTTTGTTTCCTTTTTTTGTATTTAGATGTATATTTAGATGTATATGTACTATGTTTGTATTATATGTATTTAAAATTATATATATATATATATATATATATATATATATATATATATATATATATATATATGTATATGTACATGTACATGTATATGTACGTATATGTATATGTATATGCGTGTGTGTATGTGTATATGTATATATATGTATGTGTATATGTGTATATGTGTATATGTGTATATGTGTATATGTATATGTATTTAGTGTTACAACCCCTGGTATGCCCAAATATGGGAGGAAGTCTACTGCTTCCATTCTCTGTCTATCGTCTCGTCACAAGAGATGAGCCGATAGACAGGGAATGGAAGCAGTAGACTTCCTCCCATATTTGGGCATACCAGGGGTTGTAACACTAAATACATACCTACTTCCCTGGCTCAGCTGATAAGGAGGAGGACCTTGTGGCTTAGTGGTTAACACATCTGCCTAAGATGTAATACAGCACAGGTTCTAATCCCAGTAAGGGTATGTCTAGCTGACGAGAGCTAAATAGCTTGAAATAGATCTATACTAGTCTCCCTTTATTTATTTATCAGCACAAATACAACATATATGTTATATATTTAAAAAGAATCCATTAACGGTGCCAAAAAATGTTTACCGACTCCTGAACAGTTCAAAGTTACAACGGCACTGAAAAAAATGACTTACGGCTGTTTTTCACATTTATGACCCTCGTAGCACCCCCATGGTTCAAATTTAGGCATTTGGCAACTGACCCATATTTATGATGGTCGCAGTTGTCCCGGGGGGGGGGGTGTCACCTGATCCCCTTTTGAGACCTCCTGACAAGCAAAGCCAGATGCACTTAACAACCGTGTTACCAGCTTCACCATTGCAGTGCTTCACTTAGCAACGGTGGCAAGGAAAGTCGCACAGCGGGTCAAAATTCATTTCACAATTTGTCTCACACAGCAACAGAAATTTTGCAAATGAGGTCATAAGTCGAGGACTACTTGTACCAGGCCAGGCTGGCTCTAATGGCTTGGTCAGGCCACACTTGGAATACTGCATTCAATTTTGGTCGCCACGATGTAGAAAAGATGTGGAGACTCTAGAAAGAGTGCAGAGAAGAGCAACAAAGAGGATTAGGGGACTGGAGGCTAAAATATATGAAGAACAGTTGCAGGGAATGGGCATTTCTAGTTAAATGAAAAGAAGGACCAGGGGAGACATGATAGCAGTCTTCCAATATCTCAGGGGTTGCCACAAAGAAGAGGGAGTCAAATTATTCTCCAAAGCACATGAAGGCAGAACAAGAAGCAATGGGTGGAAACTAATCGAGGAGAGAAGCAACTTAGAACTGAGGAGGAATTTCTGACAGTGAGAACAATTAATCAGTGGAACAGAAGTTGCCTCCAGAAGTTGTGAATGCCCCAACACTGGAAGTCTTTAAGAAGATGCTGGATAGGCATTTGTCTGAAATGGTATAGGGTTTCCTGCCTAGGCAGGGGGTTGGACTAGAAGACCTCCAAGGTCTTCCAACTGCTATTGTATTGTAATGTGGCTTATGATGGCATGGGGGAGGCCACCAAAATGTTTGGCCTTTCGTTTTCCATCGTAAGTGAAGGACTATCCTGTTCCCCTGAAAATAAGACCTCCCCAGATAGTAAGCCCAATTAGGCTTTTGAGCGCATGTGCTAAAATAAACCCTCCCGGAAAATATTGCCACACAGCAGCAGCCATGAGGTGACCACGCTCGCCGCCTCCTGCACCCCAAAAGTAATAAGACTTCCCCCAAAATAAGGCCAAGCACTTATTTCGGGGGGGAGGGGTTGTCAAAAGAAAACAAGACCCCTGTCTTATTTTCGGGGAAACACGGTAGTTGTAACCTGGCAGTTAAGTTTCTAAATGCTTGTAAGCTTTTTCTCTTACTGGAAAGATCATCATTATTATTTCTTCCTTTTTTGGGGGGGGGGTGTTGGTTCTCTCCTGTTTCCCCCCATCCGACCCCAAAGGGGATTTCATACAGAAAAGGACGGCTGTTAAAGTAATACGTGAGGCTTTGACGTTAAGCAGGGCAGGCCTGCCGAGTTGGAGCAACCGGGGACTCTAATCTCGAGTGATTTATGAAATGTTCTTCCTACGGTTGAGGCATATGGGAAGAGGCAGAAAGTTTAGAGACAGCCTGGCGTCCCCAGACCCCCTCAACTCCAAAGCCCCAACTCCTGCCGGCTTGATTTTTTAACTGCCTCGTTGCTGACTTGGGGGTCACGCCGGAGAGGATGTACCAAAAAAGCCAATGCAGCAATCCTGGGATGTATTAACAGAGTGATAGAGTCAAGATCACGTGACATTAGAATAGAATAGAATAGAATAGAATAGAATAAGAAGAGTTGGACGGGACCTTGGAGGTCTTCTAGTCCAATCCCTGCTTAGGCAGGAAACCCTATACCACTTCAGACAAATGGCTATCCAGCATCTTCTTAAAGACGTCCAGTGTTGGGGCATTCACAACTTCTGGAGGCAACTTCTGTTCCACTGATTAATTGTTCTCACTGTCAGGAAATTCCTCCTCAGTTCTAAGTTGCTTCTCTCCTTGATTAGTTTCCACCCATTGCTTCTTCTCCTGCCCTCAGGTGCCTTGGAGAATAGTTTGACTCCCTCTTCTTTATGGCAACCCCTGAAATATTGGAACACTGCTATCATGTCTCCCCTGGTCCTTCTTTCTATTAAACTGGAACGAACTCCCCGTGGAGATTCGCACCCTCACCACCCTCCAGGCCTTCCGCAAAGCCCTTAAAACCTGGCTGTTCCAACAGGCCTGGGGCTAAAGAACCGTTGCCCCTATCTCGAATGGTATGATTGTTGCGTGTTTTTAAATTATGTATTGTTTTGTGTTGTTGTTAAATTGTCTGTATCCCCCTTCCCTGGTTTGAGTTGTGAGCCGCCATGAGTCCCCCTTCGGGGGGAAAGGGCGGCATACAAATGAAATAAACAAACAAATAAAATAAACAATAAACTAGACCTACCCAGTTCCTGCAACCGTTCTTCCTATGTTTTAGCCTCCAGTCCCCTAATCATTTTTGTTGCTCTTCTCTGCACTCTTTCTAGAGTCTCAACATCTTTTTTTACATCGTGGCGACCAAAATGGGATGCGGTATTCCAAGTGTGGCCTCACCAAGGCATTATAAAATGATATTAACACTTCACGGGATCTTAATTGTATCCCTCTGTAAAGTACCACTCTATAATGCCTTGCTAAACCACACAGGGAAGTATGCAGTGGGGTACCCAAAGGCTCTGTTTAAACCCAGGACTCTTCAACATCTTCATCAATGACTTGGATGAAGGGATAGATGGGGAATTGCTGGGAGAAATACCAACAACCTAAGATATGCAGAGGATGCCACTCTAATGGCAGAAAGTGAAGAGGAACTAAAGAGCCTCCTGATGCGGGTGAAGAAGGAGAATGCAAAAGTTGGCTTGAAATTCAACATTAAGAAAACTAAGATCATGGCATCTGGCCCTCTCAATTCCTGGTAAATAGATGGGGAAGAAAGGGAGGCAGTGACAGATTTACTTTCCTGGGCTTCAAGGTCACCGCAGATGGGGACTGCAGCCAAGAAATTAAAAGAGGCTTGCTCCTGGGAGGAAAGCGATAGCATCCTAAAAAGCAGAAACATCACCCTGCCAACAAAAGTGTGCATAGCAATAGCAGTTAGACTTATATATCGCTTCATAGGGCTTTCATCCCTCTCTAAGCGGTTTACAGAGTCAGCATATCGCCCCCACAGTCTGGGTCCTCATTTCACCCACCTCGGAAGGATGGAAGGCTGAGTCGACCTTGAGCCGGTGAGATTAGAACCGCTGAACTGCAGATAACAGTCAGCTGAAGTGGCCTGCAGTACTGCACCCTAACTCAATAGTCAAGGCTGTGGTTTTCCCAGTTGCCATGGGTGGCTGTGGAAGTTGGAATGGAGGCCTTTGAACTCAACGGATGTGGAGACTCTGGAAAGAGTGCAGAGAAGAGCAACAAAAAGGATGAGGGGACTGGAGGCTAAAACATATGAAGAACGGTTGCAGGAACTGGGTATGTCTAGGCTAGTGAAAAGAAGGATTAGGGCTAATATGTTCCAATATTTTAGGGGCTGACATAAAGAAGACGGAGTCAAGCTATTCTCCAAAGCACCTGAAGGCAGAATAAGAAGCAACGGATGGAAACTAATCAAGGAGAGAAGCAACGCGGAATTAAGGATAAACTTCCTAACAGTGAGGACAACTAACCAGTGGAACAGCTTGCCACCAGAAGTTGTGAAATCTCCAACATTGCAGGTTTTTAAGAAGAGACTGGACAGTCACTTGTCTGAAATGGGATAGGGTCGCCTGCTTGAGCAGGGGGTTGGACTAGAAGACCTCCAAGGTCCCTTCCAACTGTTGTTTTATTAAAAACATAGAGGCAAAACAAAACGTATAAAACCCGTTGAAACCTGTAAAAAGCAATTAAACTCTTCAGACAGGGTGGGGGTGGGGAGAAAGCTTTCTGGAACCATCCATTGGTCAAGCCAAATCAATCTCTTAAAATCGGCAGCAGTGTGTTAAATGGGAAAAGTTTCCCCTCGCACATATGATGCTAGTCGTTCCCGACTCTAGGGGGCGATGTTCATCTCCGTTTCAAAGCCGAAGAGCCAACGCTGTCCGAAGACGTCTCCGTGGTCATGTGGCCGGCATGACTCAACACCACAGGTGCATGGAATGCTGTTCCCTTCCCACCAAAGGTGGTCCCTATTTTTATACTTGCATTTTTTACGTGCTTTCGAACTGCTCGGTTGGCAGAAGCTGGGACAAGGAACAGGAGCTCACTCTGTTACGCGGCGCTAGGGATTCGAACCGCCGAACTGCCGACGTTTCCGATCGACAAGCTCAGCATCTTAGCCACTGCTAAATGGGACACCAGGATGGGCTGGGCACCCTTCATTCTTTTCCAGCTGTTCTCCAGAAAAAGGGCCAAGCCAGAACTTGTGGGTTACCTGTGAGGCTTGCCTGTTACACAAGGGGTAAGTGTTTGAGTAACTCCTAGCCAGGGTGGCACCAGAGCTTCGGTACACAATAAGGAACACATTTTGCAAGCTGGCCACAACAAACACATCCGACTCAACGCAAACATGTCCTGGGGGTCAAGACACAAGCAAACATTTACACACAGCGTGTGATGTACAGGACACATACTTGACAAGGTGCGTGTCCCTCTTTGAGCAAACAACCTTCTCCCAAACTTGCATGACTCAAACATCCGGGAGGTCCTTTGCTTTGGGGTCCCTAGCAGGCGCCCTCTGGGGTGGCCGAGATCACCGGCCGAATCAACATTGTCGTGTTGCCGTTGCCACCACCAGCAGCAGTAGAGATGGAGGAAGGCAGGGTGAGTGGAGAGGGTGCGTGGCCCTCGGAATCCACAGGCAAAAGGGATGGGCAAAAGTAGAAGACGGATGCCCTGCACTGGGGAGCCTGAAGAAGCCGACCTGCAGCAAGGAAGGCGGATTTTGATCCTCGCCGTTAGGGAAAGGAATTTCCCCTCCGGGCTCCTATGCTGTAAGGGGAGAGGTCATTTTACCTTATGAGGGGGAAAAACCCCAATCTTAAGTCTTGAAGTCTTTTTTGAAAATGTAGGGTCAAATTTTCCTCCCTTTCTTCCTTTTTTCCTATCTTTCCTCCTCCCTCCCCTGCTTTCCTTCCTTTCCTTACTTCCTTCCCTCCCTTCCTCCCTCCCCTTTCTTCCTTTCTTCCTATCTTTCCTCCCTCCTTTCCTCCTTTCCTTCCTTCCTTTCCCCCCCTTTCTCCCTCCCTTCCCTTCTTATCTTTCCTCCCTTCCTTCCTTCCTCCCTTCCCTTCCTTTTCTTCCCTCCT
The DNA here is from genome assembly GCF_009769535.1 of Thamnophis elegans. Lineage (NCBI taxonomy): Eukaryota > Metazoa > Chordata > Lepidosauria > Squamata > Natricidae > Thamnophis > Thamnophis elegans. The sequence goes on from NC_045544.1 coordinate 136,674,312, forward strand.
TTCCTTCCTCCCTCCCTCTCTCCCTTCCTTTTTCCTTCCTATCTTTCCTCCCTTCCTTCCTCCCTCCCTCTCTCCCTTCCTTTCTTCCTATCTTTCCTCCCTTCCTTCCTCCCCTTCCTCCCCCCTTCCCTTCCTATCTTTCCTTCCTTCCTTCCCCTTCCTTTCTTCCTATCTTTTCCCCTCTTCCTTCCTCCCTCTCTCTCTCCCTTCCTTTCTTCCTATCTTTCCTCCCCTTCCTTCTCCCTCCCTTCCGTCCCTCCCTTCCTCCCCTTCCTTCCTTCCTCCCCCTTCCTTTCTTCCAATCTTTCCTCCCTCCCTGCCTTCCTTCCTGCCTTCCTTCCTCCCTTACTTCCTCCCTGCCTCCCTTCCAGTGGTGGGTTCCGGCCAGTACGGTGACTCGTTTGGCCCACCCGCCCGCCCACATTCCATGCCTGTTTATAACACGACTCGGCCAATTGTGCACTTGCACACTGCGTTGCAACCTCCACCGAGCAGCTGGGTCTCGCAGGGGCGGGGTGTGTGTGCACCCATGCGCAGCGCCCATGCACGACTAGGACGCCCAGCCCCATGCGCAGCGTACTGGTAGCGACCCAGACCGGACCCTGCTTCCTTCCTTTCATGCTGCTTTTGGAAATAGGAAGCCAAATGGTGAAACTCTCTACATGGGGCTCCCTTGGAGAGTATCCAGCAGTGTCCTGTGGTGTACAGTGCGGTGGCACAGGAAGCTATGAGTTTCCCTACAAGGGCCCACATCATACCTCTGTGACTTCCTGTACATCGGTTGCCAGTTTGTTTCCTGGTCCAATTGAAGATGCTGCTTTTGACCTTTTGAAGCCACAGGAAGCTCCGGGTGTTCCTAGAAGGGCCCACATCATACCTCTGTGACTTCCTGTACATCGGTTGCCAGTTTGCTTCCTGGTCCAATTGAAGATGCTGCTTTTGACCTTTTGAAGCCACGGCTCTTCCAGCTGGCAAAGTTGAGGAACAATTTTAGAAGCTCCATTCCCCCCCCCCCCCCGCCAAAAAAAGGGGTCAGGCTATCTCTTTAAAGGAGAACGAGAACATCCAGAATGGGAAGGACTAAATCCTTCTGCCATGGGCCAGAAGGATGGGAAAAAAAGCATTTTTCTTCACCTCTAAATATATATTTGCAAATGTTATATTTACCATGTCAGCTTTCCTTTGGGAATTAAAGGCCCCCGTGGGCCGAAGAACAGTTGACTTCATGCTTCCTAGGAAGATATTATTTTAAGGAGAACGGATTTGATATCCAAGCGTAGCATTTAAAGTGGAACTCACCGTCAAGTTTACCGAATCAATTGTTCTCTCCGGCAATCTACAGGACTGGCAAAGAACCCAATTTAGAAGAGAGATTCGGCAGACAACAGAATAACAGAGTTGGAAGGGACCTTGGAGGTCTTCTAGTCCAACCCCCTGCTATGCCATTCCAGACAGGTGGCTATCCAATCTTTTCTTAAATATCTCCAGTGGTGGAACACCCACAACTTCTGAAGGCAAGTTGTTCCAATGATTAATTGTCTCATGGCCAGGAAATCTCTCCTTAATTCTAACTTGGTTCTCTCCTTAATTACGGTAGTTTCCATCCATTGTCTCTCGTCTTGGCCTCTGGTGCTTTGGAGACCAGACCAAACCGGAATATAACAGAAGAGTTGGAAGGGACCTTGGAGGTCTTCTAGTCCAACCACCGGCTCAAGCAGGAGACCCTTTACCATTCCAGACAAATGGGTCTTCTGTCTTTTCTTTAAAACCTCCAGTATTGAGCACCCACAACTTCTGGAGCCAAGTTGTTCCACTGATTCATTGTTCTCAACTGTCAGGAAATTTCTCCTTAGTTCTAGGTTGCTCCTTCCCCCTGATTAGTTTCCATCCATTGCTTCTTCTTCTGCCCTCAGGGGCCTTGGAGAATAGCTTGACTCCCTCTTCTTTGGGGCAGCCCCTGAGATACTGGAAGACTGCTATTCCTGGCAATCAATGGTTTGTTTGTGTCAAATTGTTTGTTTGTGTCAAAACTACCACAATTATAACTTCTGAAGCAAGGTCTGTGACTGTGAATTCTCCCTTGAAAGACTTTGCTGGATGTGAAGGAGCAGAATTTACAGTCAATTAATAAAAGGAGTTTTTGTCGGGATTCGGAGTTCATGCTCTTGGGAAGAACAGGTGATCAGGGGGAGGAGGGAGAGGAGGAGGAGGACTGTCCTGGGGGCTCTCTGAGCTTGGTGCCTTCCTTGCAGACATTTCGTGACCCAACCAGGTAACATCATCAGTGCTAGTGAGGTTGACTTTATACTATACAATACAATAGCAGAGTTGGAAGGGACCTTGGAGGTCTTCTAGTCTAACCCCCTGCCTAGCAGGAAACCCTATACCGTTTCAGACAAATGGCTATCCACATCTTCTTAAAGACTTCCAGTGTTGGGGCATTCACAACTTCTGGAGGCAACTTCTGTTCCACTGATTAATTGTTCTCACGGTCAGGAAATTCTTCTCAGTTCTAAGTTGCTTCTCTCCTTGATTAGTTTCCACCCATTGCTTCTTGTCCTACCCTCAGGTGCCTTGGAGAATAGCTTGACTCCCTCTTCTTTGTGGCAAACCCTGAGATATTGGAACACTGCTGTCATGTCTCCCCTAGTCCTTCTTTCTATTAACTAGACATACTCAATCCTGCAACCGTTCCTCATATATTTTAGCCTCCAGTCCCCTAATCCTCTTTGTTGCTCTTCTCTGCACTCTTTCTAGAGTCTCCACGTCTTTTCTACATCTTCTTAAAGACTTCCGGTGTTGGTGCATTCACAACTTCTGGAGGCAACTTCTGTTCCACTGATTAATTGTTCTAATTGTCAGGAAATTTCTCCTCAGTTCTCAGTTGCTTCTCTCCTTGATTAGTTTCCACCCATTGCTTCTTGTTCTACTACCCTCAGCTGCCTTGGAGAATAGCTTGACTCCCTCTTCTTTGGATCAGCCCCTCAAATACTGGAACACTGCTATCATGTCGTTCCTTGATTAACGGTTCTTAGTTTCTAAGTTGCTTCTCTCCTTGATTAGTTTCCATCCGTTGCTCCTTCTCCTGCCCTCAGTGGCCTTGGAGAATAGCTTGACTCCCTCTTCTTTGGGCAGCCCCTCAAATACTGGAACACTGCTATCATCTCACCCTTTAGTCCAGTGTTTCTCAACCTTGGCAACTAATGCTGGCTGGGGAATTCTGGGAGTTGAAGTCCGGACATCTTCAAGTTGCCAAGGTTGAGAAACACTGCCTTAGTCCTTCTTTTCATTAATCCAAGCATCCCCAATTCCTGCAACCGTTCCGAATGTTCGGCCCAGGACTGACCATGGCTTAATTTCCATATCCCACCATGGGATCTCCTGCTAATTAAGATTTCGCTGAAAGGGCCAACCAGGAAGTCGTCATTAAAAAAAAAAAAAAAAACGGTGGGAAAAATACAGAGAGGCACACCAACAAACGCGCACACACACACAGATTCACACAGGCTGCTGCCTTCCCCACAGTGGTACAGTACTGTGAGAAAAGGCAATCCGGCAGCCAAATGGTCCTTTCTGCCTTCCAAAGCGGCTTTCGGATTGAACTTCTCAAAGTTCAGCCAACATCTAATTTTAACCGTGAGTTCCAGGAGAGAGAAGAAGCCGATGGGAAGATTTGAAAAGTTCCTTGAAGTCCTGACCTACAACAGGAAGAGAGCCGTCAGCCTCCTTGTCTGTTAGGGGGGAATCCCAGGGGAGGCGACAGAAAAGCAGAGCCTGTTCCCACTGTAAAAGAAAATAAAATAAATTTGAAAAAAACCCGGGAGTCTTGTCTGTCTGTCTGTCTGTCTGTCTTTCTCTCTCTCCTTCCTTTTTTCCTCTTTCCTTTCTTCACTCTTTTTCTTTTCTTTCCTTCCTTCTCTCTCTCTTTTCTTTCTTTCTTTCTTTCCTTCCTTCTTTCTTTCTTTCTTTCCTTCTTTCTCCTTCTTTCTTTCCTTCTTCTTCTCACTCTTCTTTCTTACTTTTGTCTTTATTTCTTTCACTCTCTCTTTCTTCTCTTTCTTCCCCGCTTTCTTTTTCTCCACCTTTTTCTTCTTTTCTCTCCTCTATCTTTCTTTCCTTCTTTCTCTCTTTCTTTCTTTCCTTCTTATTCCTTCTTCCTTTCTTTCCTTCATTCTCTCTCGCTCTTCTTTCTTACTTTGTCTTTATTTCTTTCACTCTCTCTTTCTTTCTCTTTCTTTCTTTTCTCCACCTTTGTCTTTCTTTCTCTCTCTCTCTTTCTTTCTTTCAATTGTGAATGTAAGTCAAGGACTCTACTAAGAGCCATAGCACTTAGATTTATATACCACTTCACAGTGCTTTCCAGCTCTCTCTAAGCAGTTTATAGAGTCAGCCAATTGCTCTCTTTTTCTTCTTTCCTTCCTTCTCTCTCCCTTTCCTTCTTTCTTTCCTTCTTTCTTTCCTTCTTTCTTTGTTTCCTTCTCTTTCTCTTTCCTTCTTTTTCCTTCTTTCTTTCCTTCTTTCTCTCTTGCTCTTTTCTTCCTCTTTTGTCTTTATTTCTTTCACTTTCTCTTCTTCCTTCTTTCTCCTCTTTTTCTCCCCTTTTTCTTTCTTTCTCTCTCTCTCTCTTTCTTTCAATTGTGAATGTAAGTCGAGGACTACTAAGAGCAATAGCACTTAGATTTATACACCGCTTCGCAGTGCTTTCCAGGCCTCTCTAAGCGGTTTACAGAGTCAGCCTCTTGCCCCCCCCCAACAATCTGGGTCCTCATTTTACCCACCTCGGAAGGATGGAAGGCTGAGTCAATCTTGAGCTGATGAGAATCGAATAGAGTTGGAAGGGACCTTGGAGGTCTTCTAGTCCAAGATATGCTTATCTATTGGAGCCAATCCTCAGGACCAAATGTTACACCAGAAATCACATTCAAAGCCCTTGCTCAGCTACACATTTTTTCCTCCTTTTCTCTCTCTTTTCCCCCTATCTTACCACATTTATAAAACCATGCAAAGATTAAATTGGGAGGGAAAAAAAAGTGCCTGGAATGAGATTTGCTGAATAGGCTGTCCTGCTGAGAATTGTGTCGACGGTCGCACATTTTGGGCAGCTGAGGAGATTACTGGGGTGGTTAAACCCAAATTCCTAAAATATTCCTGTTGCTTCCAAGCTGGGCGGCGGTATCTCTGTCATTTGCTCCTGGAGTCCTTGCTCTCATATGCCTGCATTGGCATTCAAGCAGTCCTCGACTTACGACCACAATGATTGAGGCCAGAATTTAGGTCGCTAAGCGAGGCGTTTGTTTAAGCGGGTTTCGCCCAATTTTACGACTGTTCTTGCCACGTTGTTAAGTGAAGCCACCGCAGTCGTTAAGTTAGTCCAGTTAAGCGAATCTGCTTTCCCCATTGACTTGTCAAGAGAGTCTCAAAAGGGGATCACCACACCCGTCGTAAATGTGAGTCAGATGTCAAGGATCCGAATGTAAATCACGCGACTATGACGATGCTGCAACGGCTGTCAGTCTGAAAAATAAAGTCGCTTTTTTTCAGGGCCGTTGTAACTTTGAGCAGTCACTAAGTGAACTGTTGTAAGTCGAGAGCTACTTTAGGGCCTTAGTTATTTTATCAGCAGAGATGATACAACCTAGCTGGCTACATTTCTCCAAACCCAAATAGGGAATTGCCAAAATGGTGCTCCTAACAAATGACTGGATTTCTTTTGAAACTTTGGCTCGAGACTCATGAATCAATTAGGGCGTCTTTCGGAAACCTGACACAACCTTTATTTTTCTCCAACCTTCAACCTTCTTTCCCCATGGCGCGATGCTTTTGGAGCCGAAAAAACCCAGAAACGAAAAGGATGGCTATGAGTAGAATCCTTGTAGGACTTTTTCAAAGCTTCCAAGAAGCTGGACACAATCAAACCTCGTACTGACCCTGAAATTGGTTGTCTCTGATACAGTCCTCCAGCCAAGGTTAGGGTATCTGATGTTTGGGGGAAAAATGAAGTGCTTTTGGGTGAAGACCAAAAATCCACTTTTTTTAAAATAAAAGCAGACATCAAACGGAGGGACGGATCTCAGGATTGGGGAACCACAAGACACAGCAACATCTGCTTGTTTCAGCTATATAAAGATGTCGATCTTAGGGAAATGCATGTTCCAATCTTCGTACGAAAAGACAAGAATGTGCTAACACTGCAACGCACTTGGCTATAAGTTCAAAGGAGGGAAAAGGCCTTAATGAGTTTGTTGTCTGAAGCCAGGAAATAGCTTAAGACTCTGGTTTTCATCAGTTTCCTTTTTCAAACACCGATACACTCACGTTCTCAGTGTGAATCAGAGGTGGGTTCCTAACCGGTTCGGCCTGGTTCAGCCGAGTAGGTAGTAACTTGGCTGGCCATGCCCCCGAACAGGTTCTATTAGCGGCGCCATCTTGTTTTTTGCTTCTGCGCATTTTTTTACCCACTGCGCATACATGCATAGCACGCAGCAAGCGCACCCACACCCAAAGCACACCTCTGAGTGAACCTACAATAGAAGAAGCCGGAACCCGCCCCTGGTGTGAATTCCGTGAAAACCCCATGGCATGTACAGCGAGGCCTCAACTTATAACCACAAGCAGGACTAGAATTTCCGTTGTTTAAGCAAGATAGTGAAGTGAATCACGTCTGATTTTTATGACCGTTTTAAAAAGAATAGTATAGGTCAGGGCTGTCAAACTCAAGCCCAGGGACCAGATCCAGCCCACGTGGTGCTAGATATGTCCCGCACATGGCCCTCTGTGTTCTGTTTCGCTGGCAGAGGATTGCAGGAGCCCGTCACAGCTGAAAATGGAGCTCAGGAGTCCATTTTTGCTGGCCACCACAGGTGCCCCCAACATCAATGACGTCGAGCTGGCCATGCCCACCCTGACCCCCTCAAACACAACCCTGAATGCGTCCGTCAATAAAATTGAGTTTGACACCCCTAGAATAGACAATATACAGAATGTAGAGAATATAATAGAATAGATAATATAGACAATAGAATAGAATAGAATAGAACAGATAACATAGAGCAAGGGTCACCAACCTTCTGAGGGACCACTAAATTCATAATTTTAAATCCCACGGACCACTAATATGATTTTTTTAAAAGATCAATAGTATTGAGTGCAATATAAAAAATGCAAATAATTTTTCTGCGGTCCACCAAATTTTGTCACAGACCACCAGTGGTCCATGGACCACTGGTTGGTGACCGCTGATATAGAAAATAGATTAGAATGTAGAATAGAATAGATCTACAATAGCAATAAGAATAGAATAGCAAGAACAGAACATAACTTTATTGTCATTTTGAATATACACTAATCGGCATACATTAAAATGAAATTTCATTGCATACAGCTCTCAAAGGTTCACTACCTCCAATATACACCACTTAAACATGACAAAATAAATAAATAAATACAAAATTATGTATTTACCTACATATATTATATGACACAGAGAAACAAACAGTCTAGTTTGAATATATACATGTACATAATCTTCTCTGCTGTCCTCACCACTCTCTGTAGGGACTTTCTATCTGAGGTGCTGCGGCCACCAAACCAAACAGGGATGCAGTTTGTTAAAATGATCTCAATCGTGCCTCTGTAAAAAAAAAACCTTTGCCACAGGGGCCAAGGTTAAAAAACACCAGGGTGGACAGCCAAGTGTCCAGGAGCCTTTTATTTTGATCCATTCAGACATCTACTGGATCCCTAAATGGCTGATTTAAGAATTCTACAACTCATATTTTCATGCCGGCAATTGCCGATGGAGAACTCTCCCGACAATTTCTCAGGAGGAAAACAATTTTTTTTACTGGCGCAAGAAGGCAAAGGAGCTTCATATTTTGTCTGACAAATGACAGGGATAAAGAATGCCAATTTGATATGGATGGTCATTGGCCAGGAAAGAAGGGAGATGGATTCCGGGGGAGACATTAAGCCATTCCATTGGGGAGTTTACCATCTCTACTGTTTGTGGGAGAGGCAGGATATGGTGAGGGCTGAGGGCCAAATTATGTTCGGGGGATGTGGATTCGCTGTTTAAGTGCGATCGCGCATTCCGACCCTCATTGCCCTTCTCGCACCCCTGGGTGCTCGGGATTACAGGACCCTGGTCTCCGGCTGGTGTCGCTTAATGCCAGGTCCGTGGTAGAGCGGCGTGCATTACGGAGACCTGGTTAGGCTATGAGGGGGATGTTCCCCTTAGTGAATTATGCCCACCAGGGCTCCAGGCGTTTCACCAGCTGAGAGCCCAGAGCAGGGACGGGGGGGGGGGGAGCGGTAATTATTAGGGAAAATCTTGGACCTCAGGAGGTCACTGTGCCTCAGATAGGCGGATGTGAGTCCCTTTTTGTGAAATGGAGCCTTGGAGTTCAGGTGGGCCTTTTTGTTATGTACCTATCTCCCTGCTACGTTTCATCGGCCCTGCCGGAGCTGCTGGATATGTTAGCCGATTGGCGGTTGATTTCCCCAGGCTTATGATCCTGGGAGATTTCAATCTGCCTTCCATTGGCGAGACATCCGAATCAGTTCGGGAGTTCATGGCTTCCATGATGGCTATGGACCTAACTCAGTTAATTCAAGACCCCGCCCATAACGGGGGACACACGCTCGACCTGGTTTCTGTCTCTGGGCAGTGGATGAATGATCTAGATTTAGGGGATATTTCTATCCAACCCTTGTCATGGTCTGATCATTTCCTCATCAGGCTTGACTTCCATACTGCTACCCCTCGCCGCAGGAAGGCAGAACCATCTAGTCGGAACCATCCGGCGCCTGATGGACGCCTGAAAGGTTCCTGATGGAGCTTGGGACCTTTCCTGAATCCCTTGCTCACAGCTGGACCGAAGCCCTAGTGGAAGCCTGGGATAGGGCGGCCACTGGGGCCTTGGATCGCGTTGTGCCTTGCGGCTTCTGACCCGGTGTCGATCCCGGGTAGCTCCATGGTTTACCGAGGAGCTCTGGGAGATGAAACACCGGAAAAGACACCTAGAGAGTGGTTGGAAGGCCAGCCAGTCCGAATCCGATCAAACACTAGTAAGAATTCATATTGAATCCTACTTAGTGGAGATAAAAGCGGCAAAGCGGCAACATTTTTTCCGCTCTTACCGCGTCCGCAGATAACTGCCCAGATCGGTCGCAGTTCGTGTTGACTGGAGGACAGGGATCGACCCCGAGGCGCATCACTTGTGGGGTGCCCCAGGAGTCAGTTCTCTCACCCCTCCTTTTCATATATGAAACTGCTGAGCGAGATCATCCGTGGTTTTGGGGTACGGTGTCCTCAATATGCTGATGATACCCAATTTTTCATCTCTACCCCAAACTACCTAAACGATGCCCTCAACATGATGTCCCGATGCCTGGAGGCTGTGTGGATCCATGGCACGACAAAACCGCGGTCCACTAAAGCGCGCCCGATTAAAGCGCGTCGCTGACGTCATCAGCAGCACGACAACAGCGACCGCGGAGAAAAAAGGGCGCTTTAAAAAGCGCTTTGAAAGCAAGCCAATTCACGTTAAGGTAAGGGTTAGGGTTAGGTTAGGGTTAGGCTAAGGGTTAGGGTTAGGGTTAGGTTTAAGGTTAGGTTAAGCGTTAGGGTTAGGTTTATGTTAAGGGTTAGCATTAGGTTTAGCGTTAGGTTAAGGGTTAGGTTTAGGGTTAGGTTAAGGGTTAGGTTTAGGGTTAGGTTTAGGGTTAGGTTTAGGGTTAGGTTTCGGGGGGTTAGGTTTAGGTTTAGGGGTTAATTTTAGCTTTAGTGCTCACAGCGTGCTTTTTTTCGTCGCGCTGTGATGACATCAGGTACGCGGTTTCGTCGAGCGCGCTTTAGTCGACCGCGGTTTGTGGTGGAACCGTGTGGATCTGGATGGGGAGGAACAGGCTCAAACTCAATCCCTCCAAGACTGAGTGGCTGTGGTTTCCGTCATCCCGATGTGTGCATCTTGTTCCATCTTTGATGATAGGGGGAGAAACTTTACCCCCCTCAGAGAGGGCCCGCAATCTGGGAGTCCTCCTGGATACGCGGCTTAGTTTAGAAGAACACCTGAGGGCCGTGACCAGGGGGGCCTTTTACCAGGTTCGCCTGATACTTCAGCTGTGCCCCTTTCTGGATCTGGATGCTCTGTGCACAGTCACTCATGCCCTTGTCCTTTCTCGGCCTGGACTACTGCAATGCTCTATACATGGGGCTGCCCTTGAAGAGCACCCGGAGGCTTCAGCTGGTCCAGAATGCGGCCGCGTGGGTTATCATGGTGCTCTCTCTCTAGGTGCTCTCATGTTACACCCCTTTTAGGCGGCCTGCACTGGTTGCCGGTTGTCTTCCGGGTGCGATTCATGGTACTAATTATGACCTTTAAAGCGCTCCGTGGCTTAGGCCCAGGGTACCTGCGAGACCACCTACTGCCACCGGTAGCCTCCCACCGTCCAGTGCGATCCCACAGAGTTGGCCTCCTCAGGGCCGTCGGTCAGACAGTGTCGGCTAGCGACCCCCAGGGGGAGAGCCTTCTCTGTGGGGGCGCCTTCCCTCTGGAATGAGCTGCCCCCGGAGCTTCGCATAATCCCCGACCTCTGGTCCTTCTGACGCGCCCTAAAAAGTTGGCTTTTCCAGCAAGCCGGCCTAGCCTGAATAGAATAAAATATAGGATTAATTTGGTTGTTAATTTTAATTTAATTTTTAAATTTTTATTGTAAATATCAATTGGGTTTTTTTGGATACTTTATTTAATGTCCTTTTTAATTTTTGTAATATGTGTTTTCTTTTACGTTGTACGCCGCCCTGAGTCCTTGGGAGAAGGGCGGCATATAAATCCAATAAACCTGAAATCTGAAACCTAACCCTCTTTTGCTGAAGTTGCCCGTTTTGAGACGATCTATCAATACAGCCCAGCTGAATGGATCTTCATTTACATTCTGCCGCGACGTTTATCCATCAAGCTTTGATTAAATAAAAGGGCAAGTGACTTCGATTGAGTTTTACTGAAAATGGATATATTTAAGTAGATCAGCTGAGAAGCATTATTCTCAAAGGGTAAGGTCCTAGCAAACAATCTGCCGAGCAGATATTTGGGATACTTTTATTATACATACTTTGTATGTGCCAGATTCTGTCTTTCGTGTGAGTTTAGGAGTACAGTGTTAGCTGTAGATTTGGAATAGAATAGAATAAATTAGAATAGAATTCCAATGAAAAGAATAGAATAGCAATGAATAGAATAGAATAGATATAGAATAGAGTAGAATAGAATAGAATGGAAGGGAAGGAGAGAGAATAGAATAGAATAGAATAGATATAGAATAGAAGGGAAGGGAATAAGAATGGAAGGGAAGGGGAGAGAATAGAATAGAATAGAATAGAATAGCAATTAGAATATGGAATGAAATATGGAATAAAAGGGAAGAGAAAGAGAATAGCAATTAGAATAGAATAGAATACCAATGAAAAGAATGGAATAGAATAGCAATGAATAGATAGAATAGAATTAGAATGGAATGGAATATGGGATAAGAATGGAATGGAAGGGAAGAGAAGAGAATAGCAATTAGAATAGAATAGAATAGCAATGAATAGAATAGCAATTAGAATAGAATAGAATAGCAACAAATAGAATAGCAATTAGAATAGAATACCAATGAAAAGAAAAGAATAGAATAGTAATGAATAGAATAGAATAGATTTAGAATAGAATAGAATAGAATAGAATTAGAATGAAGTGGAATATGGAATAAGAATGGAATGGAAGGGAAGAGAAGAGAAGAGAATAGCAATTAGAATAGAATAGAATAGCAATTAGAATAGAAAAGAATAGCAATTAGAATAGAATAGCAATTAGAATAGAATACCAATGAAAAGAAAAGAATAGAATAGCAATGAATACAATAGAATAGATTTAGAATAGAATAGTATAGAATAGAATAGAATTAGAATGGAATATGGAATAAGAATGGAATGAAAGGGAAGAGAAGAGAATAGCAATTAGAATAGAATAGAATAGCAATTAATAGAATAGATTTAGAATAGAATAGAATAAAATAGAATGGAAGGGAATAGAATGGAAGGGAAGGGGCGAGAATAGAATAGTATAGAATAAAAATGAACAGAACAGAACAATAAAGTTGGAAGGGACCTTGGTGGTCTTCTAGTCTAACCCCCTATTCAGGAAGCAAATCCTATACCAATGATGGCTAACATTTTTGTCGTTTTGTCATTCCTACACCCATGATGCAATGCACGTGTGACACCCACTCCCCTGAGCCCCCTGCCCCTCTGTGCAAGCTTGTGACCCCCCTGCACTCCCCCCGCATGCACATGTGACCCCCCTCCCCCACGCATGCGTGTGCATTCTCCCGCATGCACCCCAACCCCACGCATACGCGGCAGAGACCCGAAAACCAGCTGGCCTGTGGGAGGCACTTGCGCCTGCGCGGTGGAGCTGAGCTGGGGCGACCGCTCATGTGCCCGCAGAGAGGACTCTGCCTGCCACCTATGGCACTCGCGCCATAGGTTCTCCATCCCAGCCCTATACCATTTCAGACAAATGGCTGTCCATTGAATATCCAATCTCTTCCTATTTCTCATTCTTCCACTACAGTGATACCTCAGGACTCGTCGTTAATTGGGTCCAGGAGATGCAATGAGTACCAAAAACAATGAGTAGCAAACAATTTTCCCCCCATAAGGAATAATGTAAATTTTAATGCATTCCTAAACCAAAGACACTGCCCATTTTCAAAGGCACTATGCAAAAACTTAAGGTTGTCTATCATTATTTTACCCGAGAAATAAACCTAAAACTTAATAAATACTTGGATTAAATAAAATGTAAACTTCACTTTACCTGTATGGATGAGGGGGGGGGATGCAAAAATATAGGTGCTCCTTGACATACAACAGTTCATTTAATGACCGTTTGAAGTTACAACAGCACATATTTCACACTTATGACTACCAAACCATCCCCATGATCACCTGATCATAATTCAGATGCTCGGCAACTGACTCCAATTTATGACGGTCGCAGTATCCCGGGGTCACGTAATCGCCATTTGTGACCTTCTGACAAGCAAAGTCAGTGGGGAAGCCAGATTCACTTTACAACTCTGTTCCTAGTTTAACAACTGCAGTGATTCACTTAACAACTGTGGCAAGGAAGGTTGTAAACTGGGGCAAAAGGCACTTCACAAATGTCTCGCTGAGCAACAGAAATTTTTGGCTTAATTGTGGTTGTAAATCAAGGACTACGTGTACATAAAATGACCAGAGAAGTTAAGATTACAAAGACTACACAAGGAAAAGGCTATTGTGTGACTAACACACCCTCCTTTGTTTGGCATTGGAAAGAGTAGTGAGTCACAAGGCACGATGTAGAAAAGATGCGGAGACTCTGGAAAGAGTGCAGAGAAGAGCAACAAAGAGGATTAGGGGACTGGAGGCTAAAACATATGAAGAACGGTTGCAGGAACTGGGCATGTCTAGCTTAATGAAAAGAAGGACCAGGGGAGACAGGATAGCAGTCTTCCAATATCTCAGGGGTTGCCACAAAGAAGAGGGAGTCAAAACTATTCTCCAAAGCACCTGAGGTATAGAACAAGAAGCAATGGGTGGAAACTAATCAAGGAGAGAAGCAACTTAGAACTGAGGATAAATTTCCTGACAGAACAATTAACCAGTGGAACAACTTGCCTCCAGAAGTTGAAAATGCCCCAACACTGGAAGTCTTTAAGAAGATGTGGAAAAGATGTGGAGACTCTAGAAAGAGTGCAGAGAAGAGCAACAAAGAGGATTAGGGGACTGGAGGCTAAAACATACGAAGAACGGTTGCAGGAACTGGGGATGTCTAGTTTAATGAAAAGAAGGACCAGGGGAGACATGATAGCAGCCTTCCAATATCTCAGGGGCTGCCACAAAGAAGAGGGAGTCAAACTATTCTCCAAGGCACCTGAAGGCACGACAAGAAGCAATGGGTGGAAACTAATCAAGGAGAGAAGCAACCTAGAACTAAGGAGGAATTTCCTGACAGTGAGAACAATTAACCAGTGGAAGGACTTGCCTCCAGAAGTTGTGAATGCCCCAACACTGGAAGTCTTTAAGAAGATGTTGGGTATCCATTTGTTGGAATTGATGTAGGGTTTCCTGCCTAAGCAGGGGCTTGGACTAGAAGACCTCCAAAGACAGAAGGAGGATAGAAGGAGTAATAGAAGGGTAAGGAAAAGAGAAGAAAGGGAAGGAGATAGATAAAGAAGGAGGAGAGAAGGAGGAGGGAGAGAAGAACAAGGAGGAGAGGAAGAAGAGAAGAAGAAGGAAGAGAAAGAGAAGTGGGAGGAGAGAAGGGGGAGGGAAAGAAGGACAAGGAAAAGAAGGAAGAGAAGGAAAAGGAAGAGAATGAGGAGGAGGAGAAGAGAAAGAGAAGGAGGGAGAGAAGGACAAGGAGGAGGAGAAGGAAAAGAAAGAGAAGGGGGAGGAGAGAAGGGGAAGGGAAAGAAGGACAAGGAGAAGAAGGAAGAGAAGAAGAAGGGGAGGAGAGAAGGGGGAGGAAAGAAGGACAAGGAGAAGAAGGAAGAGAAGGAGAAGGAAGAGAATGAGGAGGAGGAGAAGGAGGGAGAGAAGGACAAGGAGGGGGAGAAGGTAGAGAAAGAGAAGGGGGAGGAGAGAAGGGGGAAGGAAAGAAGGACAAGGAGAAGAAGGAAGAGAAGGAGAGGGAAGAGAATGAGGAGGAGGAAGAGAAGAACGAGAAAGAAAAGGAGGAGAGAAGGAGACCAGGAGAAGAAAGATGTCATGCAACACGGCCTAAACAAATGTTTAATTCCCAGGCTTTTTCCTTCCCCCTTTAAAAAAATAAATAAATCCATGTATTCATCTCTCTCTCTCTCCCTCCCTCCCTCTCCCCCTCCCTCCCTCCCTCTTCCCCACTCTCCCCATCCCTCTCTCCCCATGTTCCGTCTGTTCTGGAACGCTCATTCCCTCCCCTGCCCTCCCCTCCCTCCTTCTCTCTGGCTTTCTGGGTTATGTGAAAAAAACCATGCCAAGCCAGACTGTAGGAGTGGCGAAAGGCACTCCAGGCTGCGCGTGACATGTCCTTTGACGTACTGTGTGGTCAAGAAGGCAGGCTTGGGAGGGATTGCAGCAAGGGCCTGTGTGTGTGTGTGTGTGTTTGTGTGTCGAATCTGACTGCAATCCAAGCCTTGCACTTCAACTTCCTGACCTGGCAGCCATTCAGAGGGACCCTACTAAGTGCTATTTCCTAAATACGCCAGCTTTTCATAACAGCATTACCACATTCTGCTTTTTTTTTTCCCTTTCCATTTGTAAAAAAAAAAAAAAAAAATTTTTTTAAACAAGCTTTCATTTTTATTTTTTATTTTAAAAAAGAGAGAAACCGGGCTCCTTTCACGCAGCCTCCTCGCATTTGGAAGCCATCAAAAACCCTGAACTCTAAAACAGAAACGGGGTTTATTTTATTTTTTTAAATGCCTTGTAATCGGCCCTCCATGTTCCAGATGAAAAAAAAAAGGAGCAAAAAAGAAAGAAAGAAAGATGTTTTATAGTTCTGCAGTTATAAGGTTTTAATTGCCCCTTTTAAGAGCAGGGATACTTGGGAGCGCGCCTGGGTTTTTTATAAAAGAGCAGGCCGGATCTGTTTCTTGATAGCGGCTAAACCATCTCAGCTATTTTTATGGATTTCTCTTATTTTTTCCTTTTTCCTTTTCCCCCTCTTTCGGCCTCCCATCTCTTACCGCTCTCTGAAGCAACAGCCTCGATTTCCCCCCCCCCCCCAAGGCATCGGCCGTGGTTCGTTGGGGGGGATATCAAGCTGGAAGGCCTGGTTGGCAGGAGGGATGCTTTTCTTACAAGCCACTTCTTCGGAAGCTTGGAGGGAAAAAAGGCTCGGATTCAAAAATCGAGGTCTATAAATAAAGAAGGGTAGAGACGTGGCTGGTTTTTTTTTCCCCAAGAGGGAACATCGTAGACATCTGGCTAAACGGCTCCTTTAAGGAAACTGGATTTCTAAACATTATTCTTTCACATCTGGCTTGCGGAGCAAGCGGAAAACAGGATTCGCAGCAGGGGTGGGTTGCTGCCGGTTTTATTACCGGTTCGCAAACCCGCGCGCTCTTCAATGTAAATTGTTATTCGCGCATGCGCAGTCACTAAAAAACAAAATGGCGGCGGCCCAGTGGCACCAAGGGAAATCATTTCCAAGGTTTAGGTTTATTAGATTTATATGCCGCCCTTCTCCCAAGGACTCAGGGCGGCGTACAACATTAAAAGAAACACATAATACAAAAGTTAAAAAAAAAAATTAAATAGAATATTCCAAACAAACCCACTTAGAATTGACAATAACATTTTTTAAAAAAATTAGAATTAAAATTAACAATGATCAATAATTTATTTTGTTTTGTTCAGGCCAGGCTGGCTTGTTGGAAAAGCCAACTTTTTAGGAAGGACCGGAGGTCGGGGATTATACGAAGCTCCGGGGGCAGCTGGTTCCAGAGGGAAGGCGCTCCCACAGAGCATGTCGCAGGCCTGGGTCACTGGCGGTTCTACGACCCAGGCCTGAATTTCACTACTGGTTCAGAGGCAACCCACCTCTGATTCATAGGGTCCTTTCTCAGCCCTTTCAAAAGGTTTCCCTTCCATATCAGGGAGAACATTTTAGGGGTTAAAGCACCAGGCTGGAAAGCAAGAGATTGTGAGTTCTAGTTTCACCTTCGGCATGAAAGCAAGCCGGGTGATTTCGGGCCAATCAGCAGGAGACGGTGAGTTCTAGTGCTGCCTTAGTTATGAAAGATGGTTGGGTGACTGGGCCAATCAGCAGGAGACGGTGAGTTCTAGTGCTGCCTTAGGTATGAAAATGGTTGGGTGGGCCAAACACCAGGAGACTGTGAGTTCTAGTTCCCTCTTGCTATGAAAGGCAGCTGGGTGACCTTGGGCCAATCACCAGGAGACTGGGAATTCTAATCCTGCTTTAAGCATGAAAGCTGGACAGGTTGTTTCAGGCCAATCACCAGGAGAGTGTGAGTTCCAGTCCTGCTTTAGGTATCAAAGCCAGCTATGTGACTTTTGGTCAACCGCTAGGAGACTGAGAGTTCTAGTCCCATCTTATTAGCAATAGCACTTAGATTTATATACCGGTTTACAGTTGCTTTACAGTCCTCTCTAAGCGGTTTACAGAATCCGTATATTGCCCCCAACAATTTAGGTCCTTATTTTACCCACCTCGGAAAGATGGAAAGATGAGTCAACCTTGAGCCTGGTGAGATTTGAACTGCCAAATTGCAGGCAGCAGAAGTAGCCTGCAGTACTGCCCTCTAACCATTGTGCCATCGCGGCTCATAATGAAAGCCAGCTGGGGTAATTTTGAGCCAATCACTGGGAGAGGGTGAGTTTCATCACTGGGAGACGGGGAGTTCTAGTCCCATCTTCAGCACGAAAGTCGGCTGGGTGACTTTGGGCCAATCACTAGGCAATATTGAATTCTAGTCCCACTTTAGGCATCGAAGCTGGCTGGGTGACTTTGGTCCAATCACCAGGAGATTGTGAATTCTAGTTTCACTTTAGGCATAAAAGCCAGCTGGGTAACTTTGGGCCAGTCCCTCTCTCTCTCACACATACACACACAAAACTCACCTCACGGTGTTGCTTATAGAGAAAATAGGAAAAGAGTGTGTTGGATATGTTCACCACCTTGAATTGTTTGCAAAAATAATAAAGGCAGGATGCAAATAAATAAATGAAAAGTAAAGCATAACGTTCGCGTCGGGGGTGGGATTCAAAAATTTGAGCAACCAGTTGCTGGGTGGGTGTGGCCATGGTGGCGTGGCCTACTCGGCCTCCTGCAACCGGGGGGGGGGGGGGGAGGGTGAAAATGGCTTCACCCGGGCCCTGTAGGCTCTCTGGAGGCTGGAAACGGGCTCATTCCTGGACTTTCAGAACTTCTGGGAGGCCCGTTTTTCACCCTCCCCAGGCTCCGGAAGCTTTTTCTGAGCCTTCGGGAGGGTGAAAACAGCCTCCCCTGGGCTCTGGAGGCCGGAAATGGGCCCGTTTCTGGACTTACGGGAGGCCTGTTTTTCGCCCTCCCAGAGCCTCCATATGGGGCCTGCACTTGCATGGCATCCCAAACAAGCCGCGTGGAGACTCGTGGGCAAGGCGGGGCAGGGCCAGCCAGTCCTTGCAACTAGCGTTTCGGCGAGCCAGATATAAAATTAGCATCCGGTTCTCCCAAACGGATCCGAACCGTCTGAATCCCACCCCTGATTTGGATGGAAAGGAAGAGTTGGTTTTTAATGTTGTATTTGTGCTGATAAATAAATAAAGGGAGACTAGTATAGATCTATTTCAAGCTATTTAGCTCTCATCAGCTAGCCATACCCTTACTGGGATTTGAACCTGGCCTATATTACATACTAGGCAAACATCTTAGCCATTAGGCCACAGGCTCTTATCCGTTATCAGCGAAGCCAGGGTGAAAGGTATCTATTAGATAATTACAACCCCCGGTATGCCCAAATATGGGAGGAAGATCACTACTTCCATTCTCTGTCCTTCGGCTCGTCACAAGAGACCATCCAGGCAGAAACCCAATATGTTTATTTATCAGGACAAATACAACAAAATGTAACAAAAAGGCAACAGTAAAAATATATATACATACATACATACATACATACATACATACACACACACACACACACACACACACACACACACACACACACACACATTTGTTTAAGGGAGATGAAAAATGCAATTTCTGCCACTGAATTAAGCTCAGGATTTGAGGGAGCGGGGGGGGGGGGGGCCTTGGCTTAAGCCAATTGGAAAAGTTTTGCTTTGCTGTAAGCAACAATTCTGCCAAAGGAAAATAAAAATAAAACCCCAAAGCATGCCTGAGAGACTCTCTGGCACATATGCTTGAAATTGGGGGAAAACGTCAACCATTCCTTTTCACACAGTACTGACCAGACTGGAATCTGATATCTGTTGAAACAGTTTGCTGATTTCCCAAACTTTATAAGAATTTGCCTTCTTTACAGCAAAATTCCAGTGAATGAAGGGATATTTGTGTATTTATTTTAATCCTGCCTTTATTCCTGGTTATAAATAAGGCGATGCCCGTGCCTAATACTCCTTCCTCCTCCTTTTTTTCTTACGACAACAACCCTGTGAGGTGGGTTGGACTGAGAGAGAAGAACTGGCCCAAAGTCACCCAGCTGGCTTTCATGGCTAAGGCAGGACTAGAACTCACTGTCTCCTAGTGATTGGCCCAAAGTCACCCAGGCTGCTTTCATGCCTAAATCAGGACTAGAACTTACGGTCTCCTGGTAACTGGCCCAAAGTAACCCAGTTGGCTTTCATGCCTAAGACAGGACTAGAACTCACAGTCTCCTGGTGATTGGCTCAAGGTCACCCAGCTGGCTTTCATGCCTAGGGCAGGACTAGAACTCACAATCCCCCGGTGATTGGCTCTATATCACCTAGTCAGCTTTCATGCCTAAGGCTGGACTAGAATTCAGGTTTTCATGCTTAAGACAGGACTAGAACTCACAGTCTCCTGGTGATTGGCTCGAAGTTACCAAGTCTGCTTTCATGCCTACAGCTGGACTAGAACTCACTGTCTCTTGATGATTGGCCCAAAGTCACCCAGCCGGCTTTCATGCCTAAGACAGGACTAGAACTCACAGTCTCCTGGTGATTGGCCCAAAGTCACCTAGCCGGCTTTCATGCCTACAGCTAGACTAGAACTCACTGTCTCCTGGTGATTGGCCCAAAGTCACCCAGCCGGCTTTCATACCTAAGACAGGACTAGAACTCACAGTCTCCTGGTGATTGGCCCAAGGTCACCCAGCTGGCTTTCATGCCTAGGGCAGGACTAGAACTCACAATCTCCCGGTGATTTGCTCTATATCACCTAGTCAGCTTTCATGCCTAAGGCTGGACTAGACTTCAGTCTCCTGATGATTGGCCCAAGGCCACCCAGCTGGCTTTCATGCCTAAGAATTAAACATAATTCTAGTTTCTGTCTTCATTTGTAAACCTCTTTTCATTTATTTTAAGATGGGATTTGAGCGCTAGAAGCTGCCCCGAAGTGCTAGGCAGTGATAGGATGGAGTATAAATTAAACCCAAATTGAAGGAGGTGTTTGAGGTGCATTTTCAGCACAGGCAACAATGAATTTATCCCTTGTGAAAGTGAGTGCCAGGAAGAGGGACACCCCATTTCCATTCTCATGTAACACATGAACACACATGCGAAAACAAAGGAAAGGAGCTGAATAATATCGCTTCTCGCTCTGCTCAAATGCTGCCCAGTTCATTATTTGTTTTGGTTCCGAAATTCTGGCTGAAGAAAACTTGATTGTAGAATTTCCCCAGTTTTCTTCCTTGGAAGCTCTTGAAATGGGATGACGAATGTATTTACTCCTTTGATTTATGCAGCCGCCCACCTCATGGGTAAGACTCTAGGCAGCTTACCATAAAATCAAGGAAAGACAAAGTATAAAAAAATTCAGCAGATAAAAATAAAAACAGATAGCAGCCGAGCATCATAAGAAAAAAATCACTAGTAAAGGCAAGAACATTTAGATAGATAGATAGATAGATAGATAGATAGATAGATAGATAGATAGATAGATATGATAGATAGATAGATAGATACGATAGATAGATAGATACGATAGATAGATAGATAGATAGATTAGATAGATAGATAGATACGATAGATAGATAGATAGATACGATAGATAGATTAGATAGATAGATAGATAGATAGATAGATAGATAGATACGATAGATACGATAGATAGATAGATATAGATATGATATAGATAGATAGATAGATAGATAGATAGATATGATAGATAGATAGATACGATAGATAGATAGATACGATAGATAGATAGATAGATAGATAGATACGATAGATAGATAGATACGATAGATAGATAGATAGATAGATACGATAGATAAATACGATAGATAGATAGATAGATAGATAGATAGATAGATAGATAGATAGATACGATAGATAGATAGATATAGATATGATATAGATAGATAGATAGATAGATAGATAGATAGATAGATAGATAGATAGATAGATAGGCAAATGATCACTTAAACATGAGCCAGCTGTGTGCAGTAGCAGCCAAAAAAACTAATACAATCCTCGGCTGTCTAAACAGAGGCATAGAATCAAAATTACGTGAAGTATTAGTACCACTTTATGAAGCTTTAGTAAGGCAACATCTGGAATCCTGCATCCAGTTTTGGTCACCACGTTACAAAAAAAGATGTTGAGACTTTGGAAAAAGTGCAGAGAAGAGCAACTAAGATGATCAAAAGCCTGGAGACTAAAACATACGAAGAACGGTTGCAGGATTTGGGTTAGAGAAAAGATAGGGGGAGGGGGGACACACATGATAGCAGTATTGCATTATTTGAGAAGTTGCCTCAAAGAGGAGGGCATCAACTTATTTTCCAAAGCACCAGAAGGCAAGACAAGGAACCATGGATGGAAACTAATCAAGGAGAGAAGCAACCTGGATCTAAGGAGAAACTTCCTATCAGTGAGGACAATTAACCAGTGGAACAGCTTGCCACCAGAAGTTGTGAATGCTCCAACACTGGAGGTTTTTAAGAAGACATTGGACAACCATTTGTCTGGAATGGTATAGGGTATCTTGTTTTAGCAGGGGGTTGGACTAGAAGACCTCCAATGTCCCTTCCAGCTCTATTCTGATGGATGGATGGATGGATGGATGGATGGATGGATGGATGGATGGATGGATGGATTGAAGAGCTGGGCTTCAGTGCACCCCCAGGTGTCTCTGCTGGACAGAAGCTGGACGGATAGTCCTCAACTATCATTCTTTGATGCAAGATCCAGACCGGCTCAGTTACCAGGACCAGAAATTTACTCTTCCGATTGTTCAAACTCACACTGGAGCCCAACTTCTCTCTACCGGAATATGTCCTTTGGATTATTCCATGAGTCGTATTCATGGGATGCCTTCCTATTGGTTGATAATAGTCTCCAGCAAACTCCCCTCCCCTTTCGCTCCTCTTTTATTTCCTCTGGGAGGGGCCATTCATCGTCCACCTGGGGCCTTACTCCCAAGTCGACCGCTGTTCTTTAGCTGTTCCTTTCATCTGGCAGCTCTGCGCATGCGCACACTGGGAACAGGCTCCAGCTGTTCTTCTGCCTCACTGAAGTCTGACTCCGAAGGCAGCTGATAATTGGCATACGGCCTTGGCTCCCAACACAGAGTCTTCATCAGAGCCTTCCGCAGACTCCAGGACTGGCCCATGTTCCTCTCCAACCTCCTCACTGTCCGAATCTGCTGCCAGCTCTGCTGGCCACCGGCGGGGCCACAACAAAGTCAAAATGAGTCAACCTGGAGAACCACTCCAAACTGGGTAGAGGCTCCATGTTTGAGGAACCTCTACCCAGGCCTGATGTCCTCAGGAACCATCCTAGATGTTCCTTGCTTGTCCACCTCTTGCAGAGGAGAAACGAGAGAGATTTCTCTGGGAGGTAGATCTTGGGCATCTGGAACGGAGCCTCCACTTGGCCTCCGGTGTGGGTTATTGGCTTTGGCCTCTTCCCATCCTCCCAAACTTGACTAGAGACGAACCTCGGGGAAGGGAACGAGAGCCAACAGCATCCTTGGGCATCTCCCCCCCTCTCTTAATTCAACATGGCTCCGGCAAGTTAGGAGAAGACGTGTAGCTTTTGGCGGCCAGCTGCTCCATAAACCTCCGCTGTCTCCCCTCGAAAAGGAGAAACAGCTGCCCGAGTTGAAAGCAGCTGCGGTCAGCAGTAAAGTGTCCCTGGTCAGCTCCGTTCTCACCAGTA
Organism: Thamnophis elegans; assembly: GCF_009769535.1. Lineage (NCBI taxonomy): Eukaryota > Metazoa > Chordata > Lepidosauria > Squamata > Natricidae > Thamnophis > Thamnophis elegans. Next base: position 136,697,191 of record NC_045544.1, read on the forward strand.
GGTGGTATTGTGGTCAGCCTTGATTGCGCGGAGGGCATCCCACCAGGGCGAGACACAAAGAAGGCACTGTTGTCCGGCTTCCTCATCTCTGTCCAGAGAGTAAGGAAAGTGGGGGAGGAGAGCGAACCCTGCCACAGACCCGTCATTACCACCCAATCTTCTTGTGTGGTCAACGCTTGCTCGTTGGAAACAATTAACGCTCTTTCTGGGACGAGACGATGGCCGCCAGGAAAGAGAATTGGACTTGGATCTGGGAAGGGATGAAAAGGCTCCCTATGAATTTCGTGTGTGGCAGATGGGATGGGTTTGGTGCCAATCGAGGAGAATATTTGCAGCTCAAGGGTCGAAAGGAGGGAAGGGGGGGGTCCTTGGTGCTCTCTCAGCTGGGCTGTTTTCTTGCAGACGTTTTGTGGCCCAGCTAGGTTACATCATCAGTGTTAGAAGGGAGGGGAGTTTATGGGGAGGGGAGGAGGAGGACGACGACGACTTTGTGCTCCTTGGTGCTCTCTGAAATTGGTGGTTTTCTTACAGACATTTCACGACCCAGCTGGCGTATTTTTTGGAGTATAAGACGCACCTCCCCCCGCCAAAGAGGGTGAAAAACTGGGTGCGCCTTATACACTGAAAACAGCATTTTGGGCCTCCCGAAACCCTACCTCCTTTGCAAAAATGGCCGTGCATAGCCTTTAGGAGACTTCCAGAGTGCTCCTAGGGGGCTGGGGAGGGCAAAAATGAATGAAAAAACGGGCCGTTTTTCACTCCTTTTGCCCCCCCCCCCCCAATCTCCCAGGAGCACTCTATAAGCCTCCTAAAGGCTATGCATGCCCATTTTGGGACAAAAAATGAGCCGTTTCCATGAAAAACGGGCCGTTTGGGGGAGTCTGCAGAGTGAAAAAACTTTTTTTTAAAAAATTTGCCTCTTCAAAATCTTGGTGGGTCTTATACTCCGAAAAATACAGTAGGTTACATCATCAGTGCTAGAAGGGAGTGGGGTTTGCAGAGAAGAGGAGGAGGATGGAAAGGAGGTGGAGTGGGGAGGAAAAGGACTGTGGGCCCCTTGGTGCTCTCTGAGCTTGGTTGTTTTCTTGCAGACGTTTCATGGCCCAACTAGGTTACGTCATTAGTGCTACAAGGGAGTGGAGTCTGATCTCTGTTTAAGTGGTTCGCCCTTTCAGTGCTAGTAAGAGTGTTCTTGGTTTGTTCCATTGATTAGATTCTTTCTTACAATTTGATTGTTTGTCTGAGTTGGTAGTTCCTTGATTGAGCTAAACAGAGAACGAACCCAGCTTCCTTCTAGCACTGATGATGTTACCTAGTTGGGTCATGAAACGTCTCGAAAGATAAATAAAAAAAAACCAAGCTCAGAGAGCATCAAGGACATCAAAGTCCTCCTTCTCCTCTTCTTCTTCCTTCTCCTCCTCCCAGTGGACAAAGCTTTTTTCCCATAGGGGAGAATATTCATTCTTTTCTCTGCCTCAACTTTGGGATTTACCTCCCATGTTAAGCGGGAAACAAAAGATTAATCGCGTGGAAGAAAGGATGAGTAGAAAGAGAAGAGAGCAGACTGCAAACACAGTGTGTAAAAATGTGGGACCATCTGGAAATCTCACCGAGGCCAATGAGCCCTTTCACTTCTATTGAGCAGAATAACAGAGCCATGGTGGTGCAGTGGTTAGAGTGCAGTACTGCAGGCTACTTCTGCTGATTTCCGGCTGCCTGCAATTTGGCAGTTCAAATCCCACCAGGATCAAGGTTGACTCAGCCTTCCATCCTTCCGAAGTGGGTAAAAGGAAGACCCGGATTGTTCGGGGCAAGAAGCTGACTCTGTAAACTGCTTAGAGAGGGCTGTAAAGCTCTGTGAGGCGGTATATAAGTCTAAGTGCTATTGCTATTACGGGCAAACTCTGCCCACTGCCAGCAGTTCGATCCTGACTGGCTCAAGGTTGACTCATCCTTCCATCCTTCCAATATCAGTAAAATGAGAACCCAGACTGTTGGGGGCAAGATGCTGACTCTGTAAACCGTTTAGAAAGAGCTGTAGAGCACTGTGAAGCAGCATATAAGTGTAAGTGCTATTGCTTGCAAAGGAAGGACGGAGGGACAGAAGGAAGGAAGGAAAGAAGGAAGGAAGGAAAGAAGGAAGGAAGAATATAGAATACCAGTGTTGGAAGGGACATTGGAGGTCTTCTAGTCCAACCCCACTGAGGCAGGAAACCCTACACCACTTCAGACTAATGGTTGTCCAATCTCTTCTTAAAAACTTCCAGTGTTGCAGCATTCACAACTTCTGGAGGCAAGTTGCTCCACTAATTATTTGGAAAGAATGAAGAAAAGGAATGAAGGGGAGGGAAGGGAGAGTAAGTTAGGAGGAGGGAGGAAAAAAGAGGGAAGGGAAGAAGTATTAAGAGAAGGCGGGAATGGAGGGAGAGAGGAAGGAAAGAAGGAAGGAAGGAAGGAAGGAAGGAAGAATACAGAATATAGAATAACAGTGTTGGAAGGGACCTTGAAGGTCTTCTAGTCCAACCCCCTACACCACTTCAGACACATGGTTATCCAACATCTTAAAAATTTCCAGTGTTGGAGCATTCACAACTTCTGGAGGCAACTTCTGTTCCACTGGTTAGTTGTCCTCACTGTTAGGAAATTCCTCTTTAGTTCCAGGTTGCTTCTCTCCTTGATTAGTTTCCACCCATTGCTTCTTGTCCTGCCCTCAGGTGTCTTGGAGAATAGTTTGACTCCCTCTTCTTTGGGGCAACCCCTGAGATATTGGAAGACTGCTATCATGTCTCCCTTAGTCCTTCTTTCTATTAAACTAGACATCCCCAGTTCCTGCAACCGTTCTTCATAGGTTTTAGTCTCCAGTCCCCTAATCATCTTTTAACTATATTTCACTGGCTTCCTGTTAGCCGCTGGGATGGTTTTCCAGAACATCTGAATAGAGGAGGTTGTAAAATGTTAGGTTCCTTTGGTCAACAAGTCAGTTATGACCCCAAGTGAAAGTCTGAGGTGGGAGATCTTTTCTGGGTTTTATGGCTGTCAAGATGCCTCCTGATGGGGATTCCAGGTAGGATAGGACCACCTTTGAAAGAAGGCCGTAAATGAAGATTTCTTACTGACAAAATCCTCTTTTTAATCACCTCACCCTGGCAGAAATTAGGTGGACCCAAAGAACAAATTGTCACCATCAGTCGTGCTGGTAACACATAAAAAGGCTTTTATCTGGCATTAAGAAAAAGGAAAAACAGTATTTTTTTATTATGGCATTTAAGGTTGACTAAAAGGATTCATATCAGCCCTGTTTGTTTCATGACCGCACTCTAAAATATTCTTTGGTACCCATTCATATAAGAAAATAGATGGTCTATCCTTCCTTCCTTCCTTCCTTCCTTCCTTCCTTCCTTCCTTCCTTCCTTCCTTCCTTCCTTCCTTCCTTCACCTTCAGTTTATTTTCTTTCTTTTTCTTTCTTTTTCTTTCTTTCTTTTTTCTTCCTCTCTCCCTTTCTTTCTTTCTTTCTTTCTTTCTTTCTTCCTTCCTTCCTTCCTTCCCCATCTTTTACAAATAACTCAAACTGGTGAACATATCTAAAAATTTCCTTCCTCCTCCTATTTTCCCCACAACAACCCTTTGAGGTGAGTGGGGCTAAGAGTAACTGGCCCAAAGTCACCCAGAATGCTTTCATGCCTATGGCGGGACTAGAACTCAACATCTCCTTGTGATTGGTCCAAAGTCTCCCTGCAGGCTTTCCTGTCTAGGGCAGGACTAGAACTCACAGCCTCCTGGTGATTAGCCCAAGTTCACCCAGTCAGCTTTCATGCCTAGGGCTGGACTAGAACTCACATTCTCCAGGTTTCTAAGCCAGCACTAGGCCAAACTGGCTCCCTATATTCAGTTGTTGTTAGTTGTGAAGTCATGTCCGACCCATCACGACCCCATGGATAATGTTCCTCCAGGCCTTCCTGTCCTCTACCATCCTTAAGTTCACACCGACTGCTTTGGTGACTCCATCCATCCACCTCCTTCTCTGCCGTCCCCTTCTTCTTCTTTTGCCCTCCATCATTCCCAGCATGAGGCTCTTCTCCAGGGAGTCCTTCCTTCTCATTAGGTGGCCAAAGCATTTGAGTCTCATTTTCAGGATCTGGCCTTCTAAAGAGCAGTCAGGGTGGATCTCCTCTAGGACTGACCGGTTGGATGGCCTTGCAGTCCAAGGGACTCAATGCAGGAGTCTTCTCCAGCACCAGAGTTCAAAGGCCTCCATTCTTTGGCACTCAGCCTTCCTTATGATCCAACCTTCACAGCCATCCATTGCAACTTGGAAAACCACAGCCTTGACTATGCACACTTTTGTTGGCAGGGAGATGTCTCTGCTTTTTAGGATGCTCTCTAGATTTGCCATTGCATTCCTTCCCAGGAGGAATCTCTAGGACTGACCGGTTGGATGGCCTTGCAGTCCAAGGGACTCGCAGGAATCTCCTCCAGCACCAGAGTTCAAAGGCCTCCATTCTTTGGCGCTCAGCCTTCCTTGTGGTCCAACTTCCAGAGGCATTTTCAGCTCTATATTCAGTATACATTCAATATACTGTGATTCTAGATACTTTCTATATACTGTCATTAGATGAATTCTGTGGAAAGGGAGACAGGGGCGGCAACTGCCTTGTAGAGCGCAGTAGAGCTTTCAAACATGAAGGGAAGTGTGCCCTGGTAACCCCAAAGGGGCCTTTGGGTTCCAAGAAGGCCACAGTACTTCAATTGTTGCACAAGATGAGGGTCAGCTCTGTATAACGTTACGAGGCGTGAAATTTCCTGACAGTGAGAACAATTAGTAATCGGTGGAACAGCTTGCCTTCGGATATTGTGGGTGCTCCATCAGTGGAAATTTATAAGAAACTGGAAAGCCATTTGTTTGGCGTAGTGAAGGGCCTCCTGCATTAGGACATGGTGGCTCAGTGGCTAAGACGCTGAGGTTGTCGATCAGAAAAGTCAACAGTTTGGCGGTTCAAATCCCTAGCACCGCGTAACGGAGGGAGCTCCCGTGACTTGTCCCAGCTTCTGTCAACCTAGCAGTTTGAAAGCACGTAAAAATGCAAGTAGAAAAAAAGAGGCCACCTTTGGTGGGAAGGTAACAGCGTTCCGTGCGCCTTTGGCATTGAGTCATGTCGGCCACATGACCACGGAGACGTCTTCGGACAGCGCTGGCTCTTCGGCTTTGAAGCGGAGATGAACATTGCCCCCTAGAGTCGGGAACGACTAGCACACAAGTGCAGGGGGAACCTTTACCTTTAGGTCTCCTGCTCGAGCAGGCGGCTGGACTAGAAGACCTCAAAAGGTCCCTTCCCACTGTCTTATTCTGTACAGGTAGTCCGCAATCTACAACCACAACTGAGTCCAAAACCTCTACTGCTAAGCGAGATATTTCTTAAGCCAGCTTTGCTCCATTTTACAACCTTTTCTTGCCACAGTTGCTAAGTGAATCACTTCACTTGTTAAGTCAGCAACCCGGTTGTTAAGTGAATCTCAAGCCTCAGTGGTTAAGTGAATCTGGCTTTGCCGCTGACTCTGCTCATCGCCAAAGGGGATCGCCTGACCCCAGGACACTGCAACCGTCATAAATACGAGTCGGTTGCCAAACAATCTGAATTTTGATCAGGTGACCACAGGGATGCCACAAGCATTGTTGGAGGGTGGGGTGGGGGGGAAATACGGTCGTTAAGTGTGAAAATTAAGTCACCTCGAAAAGTCTCTAAGCAAACTGCTGTAAATCAAGGATTACCTCGTATTCTGCTGCATCTCTGGCTATAATCTTATCCCTGTTTGTGAGAAAAAGACAACTTCCCTCTAAAACAGCCGCAAAAACAGATCTGTAGTGTTGTGTCAACGCAGCTGGGGAGAAAACAGAGCTCGGCCGGGCCTGGTCTAGACGTTTTTCGCTTTTTGGTGATTGCTGGGTGGATGGGAAGATGAAAGGGGCTTTAAAAATCCCCCCAGGCCTCTGTGGCATCAGGGGATTGGAAGGAAATTTGATGTACAACTTTGGGGGGGGTCCTTGTTTAGATGGGGAGGAAATTAGTCTTCTCCTGTTTAAAACCGAAGAGGGGTTGTTTTCCCCCCCCCCTTTTGGAGGGGTGGGTGAGGGAAATTACAGATTTTCAATCAAGATAAACCGACAAGTTCTTCAGATGTGGGTTGCTCTGGGCCTGTAAAACATGGTTAAGCGGAGAGAAAGCGAGGAAGAAAAATGGGGAATGTTTAATCTCCCACTTCTGCGTTAATCGGAGGAGATGTGAGCTTTCAAAAGCAGAGCTCCTGAGATGCCTAGATGGGTCCCCATCGGTGGAATGATCTGTGTCCTCTCAACCCCCCCCAAAGCATGAGCAGGGGTTGGACTAGAAGACCTCCAAGGTCCCTAATCAAGAGGATTAATGGCCTGGAGGCTAAAGCATATGAAGAACGGTTGCAGGAACTGGGTATGTCTATTTTAATGAAAAGAAGGACTAGGGGAGACATGATAGCCGTCTTCCAATATCTCAGGGGTTGCCCCAAAGAAGAGGGAGTCAAACTAGTCTCCAAGGCAACTGAGGGCAGAACAAGAAGCAATGGGTGGAAACTAATCAAGGAGAGAAGCAACTTAGAACTGAGGAGAATTTCCTGTCAGTGAGAACAATTAATCAATTGTCAATCAACAATTAATCAGTGTAACAACTTGCCTCCAGAAGTTGTGGAGGCTCCATCGTTGGAGGTTTTTAAGAAGAGGTTGGACAACTACTTGCCTGAAATGGCACAGCATCTCCTGCTTGAGCAGGGGGTTGGACTAGAAGACCTCCAAGGTCCCTTCTCTTCCCTTCCCTCCTCTCCTCCCTTCCAACTCTGTTCTTCTCTTCTCTTCTTCTCTCCTCCCCTCCCAACTCTTCCCTTCCAACTCTGTTCTTCTCTTTTTCTCTCCTCTCTTCTCTTCTCTCCTCCCCTCCCAATTCTTCTCTTCCCTTCCAACTCTGTTCTTCTCTTCTCTTCTCTTCTCTTCTTCTCTCTTCTCTTCTCTCCTCCCCTCCCAACTCTTCTCTTCCCTTCCAACTCTGTTCTTCTCTTCTCCTTGTCTCCCCTCTCCTCATCTCCTCTCCCCCCTCCCCTCCTCTTTCTCAAAGCACCTGAAGGCAAATCAGGAAGAGAAGGATGGAAACCAATCAAGGAGAGACGCAACCTAGAACTACGGAGAAATTTCCTGACAATGAAAACAATTAATCAGTGGAACAGAATTTGCCTCCAGAAGTTGTGAATGCTCCAACACTGGAGGTTTTCAAGAAGAGACTGGACAAGCACTTGTCTGGAATTGTATAGGGTCTCCTGCCTGAGCAGGGGGTTGGACTAGAAGACCTCCAAGGTCCCTTCCAGCTCTGTTATTCTAATCTATTCTGACTGCAAGGTAGGCCCGCACGTTATTAATTTGGTGGCTCAACCTGGCGAACAAAGGATCCGTCTGTGGCAGGGTCTCTAAAGTATCACTGAAACTGGGCTGTCCATTGTGTCCAAAAATTCCCCTTGGAATAATTGGCCTTTGTTTCAGGCCGAGCGGCAGAACGAAGGAGAAAAGGGGGGGATGCACAAGCGCGCGCGCGCGCACACACACACACACACACAATCACAACCCAATGGCCCACCACTCTTGCCAGGCATTAGCTGGGAGCCATGTCACATGAGTTTATTACTCCCCTATTTAAAACCTTTTCCACAAGAGAAGGATTATTTTCCTGGTATTACTACGACCGGTAACATATAATCAGGACTCTATGCTTCCCCCCCCTTCGACAACCCCCCTCTCATGCCCCAGCAATTCCCCCCCCCTCCAAGCAACTTTATAATTCACGAGTCTTCCCCCCCCCCCCAAGTTCAAGCAAAGTTGAAAGGTGAAAAGGGCTGGAGGTTTCATAGCCGCCTGTTGAAAGGAAGATAGAAAATTAAGAGGAGGGGGCCCGGGTGGTCTTCCGAAAAGAAAAGGGGAGGAAAAAAAAGATTCTGAAACAAATTTGGCATCTTTTTTTGCCCTGTATGCCCCCCCCTGCTCTGCTCCGACGGAAAGCTCAACTATTTCTTAATTTAAAAATCTCAAGAGTTGTAAAAGAAGGCGGGGGGGGGGGTTCGAAATGCGACCGCGGGATACAATCCATACGCCGGTGTTCCCGCAAGCATTGGAAAACACGCTGGAAATGCCCATGTTTTATGTGATTTCCCTCCCCCCCCGCCCCCATTCTATAAAATACAATACAATAGCAGAGTTGGAAGGGGCCTTGGAGGCCTTCTAGTCCAACCCCCTGCCTAGGCAGGAAACTCTATACCGTTTCAGACAAATGGCTATCCAGCATCTTCTTCAAGACTTGCAGTGTTGGGGCATTCACAACTTCTGGAGGCAACTTCTGTTCCACTGGTTAATTGTTCTCACTGTCAGGAAATTCCTCCTCAGTTCTAAGTTGCTTCTCTCCTTGATTAGTTTCCACCCATTGCTTCTTGTCCTGCCCTCAGGTGCCTTGGAGAATAGCTTGACTCCCTCTTCTTTGTGGCAACCCCTGAGATATTGGAAGACTGCTATCATGTCTCCCCTGGTCCTTCTTTTCATTAAACTAGACATACAAAGTTCCTGCAACCGTTCTTCATAGGTTTTAGTCTCCAGTCCCCTAATCCTCTTTCTTGCTCTTCTCTGCACTCTTTCTAGAGTCTCCGCGTCTTTTCTACATCGTGGTGACCAAAACTGAATGCCGTATTCCAAGTGTGGCCTTACCAAGGCCTTATAAAGTGGTATTAACCCTTCACGTGATCTTGATTCTATCCCTCTGTTTATGTAGCCTAGAATTGTGTTGGCTTTTTTGGCAGCTGCTGCACACGGCTTCTCTTGAGGAAACTTTCTCCTCAGGAAAGGCAGTGATATTACAGACCTGCAGATTAACAGAGTTGGAAGGGGCCTTGTAGGTCATCCAGTCCACCCCCCACCTGTGGTCCAATTCTCGCTGGGCTTTTCAAGATGGCAGCCTAAGATGGCATCTGTGGGATAGTGTGGCCTGACTAGGGAAGGTTTAGGACTGGAGGTGGCTTCTTAAACTGGCAGACTGAGGCCTGAGGGAAGGGGATAGTTGCAGCTCAGGGTTGAACTGTGGGGTCCTTGGTGCTCTCTGATCTTGGTGGTTTTCCTCGAAGACGTTTTATGACCCAACTAGGTAACATCATCCAGTGCTAGAAGGCAGAGGGGGGGAGGAGCCACAGCAGCAGCTGTTATCAATGGTAGTAAGGGATAAAAGGGAGAAAGGGAGGAAGGGAAGGGAGGAAGGAAAGACAGTGTTGTATCCTAATTTGCTTTACGGGTAATCTTTGGCTTATGACCACAATTGTGCCTGTCATAAATATGAGTCAGTTGCCAAAGGTCTGAACGTTGATCACATGACCATGCACTAACAGTTGTGTGAAAATTGGTCACAAGCCACTTTTTTCAGTACTGTGATAACCTCAATCAATCACTGAATGAACTGTTGTAAGTCAAGGACTACCTGTACATAGAGCTTGCTTGTTTCACTCCCTCCTCCCATCCTTCCTTCCACCCACTCTTCCTTCTTTGCTTTCTTCCTTTCCTCCCATCCTTCCTTCTTTGCTTCCTTCCTTCTTTGCTCCCTCCCTCCTCCACTCCTTCCGCTCTTCCTTCCTCCCTCCCTCCCTTCCCCCCTTCCTTCCTCCCTTCTCTCATCCTTCCTTCCCTCCTTCCTTCTGATCTTCCTTCCCTCCCTCCCTCCCTCTGCTCTTCCTTCTGCTCTTCCTTCCTCCTCCCATCCTTCTTTCCTACCTTGCTACTTTCCCCCCACTGTCCTTTCTTCCTTCCTTCCTCCCTCCCTCCTTCCTCCCTTCCCAAGAAGGGGCATAAAATGCTTCAGAATTTTAACCATTTCCTTACTTAACAACAGAAAATGTGTGTGCCATTGTGGGTGTAAATCAAGGATTACCTTTATAGGAGGACTTAGAAACTCAGGAATTGACAGAGTTTATGAACTGAATTTAAGTAATCTCGCTGGCTTTCAACTGCCCCAGTGTTGGCTGCAGAGAAACTCTACACAATTTTCTGCTTGCAGGAATTTAGCTTTTTAAAAGATATATAACACACACACACACACACACACAGACACACACACACACACACACACGTTAACTGAAAACAAAAATGATCCTGCTTAAGACAATGTGGATTTCAACCCTCGAAATCCAAATGTCAATCCTAGCACAAATCCATGGGGGAAACTGAGGCAAGCCCACTCCTCCCCCTCAAGCAAAGCCACTTGGGAGCTGTAACAAAAATACCCACATTTTTCATCGGAATTATGTTATATAAACCCCGCCGTATTTATTTATCTTTGCGTGGCATTCGTTGGGTTCCGATTCTTTCCCAAATTCTCCGAAAGGTTACAGGCAGAGATTATCCTATAAGCAGTGAAATACATCCGAGGTTCAGAGTTGTAAAACCTTTTCTGCAAAATGCATTCGCCGTAAAGTTCGACCGCCATTCCGTTGCTATTGTCATTGTTTTCTTTTTATACCTTGTTAAAACTTGTTTGAATAAAAGAGGATCTAATCTCGCCGCCGGGATGCAAAAATAATTCCGGTGAGATTAGAACTGAATTTGCACGATGGAATTTCCTGAATGAGGAGGTGTCCAACCTTGGCCATTTTAAGATCTGTGGACTTCAATTCCCAGAATTCTATGCTGGGCTGGGGAATTCTGGGAGTTGAAGTCCACAAGTCTTACGAGTTCCCAAGATTGGACACCCTTGCTTAATGCAGAGTGTCTTTCACAAATTACCAGATCCCCAGTCAACACAATAGGTAGTCCTCGATTTACAGCAGTTCATTTAGTGACCATTCAAGGTTACGACGGCGCTGATCAAAGCCACAATTTTTCATGCTTCCCTGTAAAATGAGGACCCAGATTGTTGAGGGTAAGATGCTGACTCTGTAAATCGCTTAGAAAGAGCTGTAAAAGCACTATGAAGAGGTGTATAGGTGCCCTTCCTTCTTTCCTTCCTTCCTTCCTTCCTTCCTTCCTTCCTTCCTTCCTTCCTTCCTTCCTTCCCTTCCTCCCTCCCTCCCTCCCATGGTAGCGCAGTGGTTAAAATGCAGTATTGCAGGCTAAATCTGCCCACAGCAGGAGTTCAATCCCGACTGGCTCAAGGTTAACTCAGCTTTCCATCCTTCCGAGGTTGGTAAAATTAAGACCTAGATTGTTGGGGGCAAGAGGCTGACTCTGTAACTCGCTTAGAGAGGGCTGGAAAGTACTATGAAGTGGTGTATTAGTGCCCTTCCTTCCTTCCTTCCTTCCTTCCTTCCTTCCTTCCTTCCTTCTTGCCTTCCCTCCCTCCTCATTGTGGCGTAGTGGTTAAAATTGCAGTATTGCAGGCTGGCTCTGCCCACAGCCAGGAGTTCGATCCTGACCGGCTCAAGGTTGACTCAGCCTTCCATCCTTCCGAGGTCGGTAAAATTAAGACCCAGATTGTTGGGGGCAAGAGGCTGACTCTTTAACTCGCTTAGAGAGGGCTGGAAAGTACTATGAAGTGGTGTATTAGTGCCCTCCCTCCCTCCCTTCCTTTCCTCCCTCCTTCTCATGGTGGCGCAGTGGTTAAAATTGCAGTATTGCAGCAATACTGACTCTGCCCACTGCCAGGAGTTCGATCCTGACCGGCTCAAGGTTGACTCAGCCTTCCCTCCTTCCAAGGTGGGTAAAATGAGGACCCAGATTGTTGAGGGCAAGAGGCTGACTCTGTAAAACCACTTAGAGAGGGCTGCAAAGCACGATGGAGTAATACATAAGCTTAAGTGCTAATGCCGTTTTAAATTCCCTGGGTCTCCGTATATTCTAAAGAACTGGCTGTGCCTTAGTGTTCGGCTGAAAGCGACTTGAGGTCTTTGCCAGGATTGTGAGTGTGTGTGTGAGCCACCACAAGCCGCACCTGGAAGTGTGTGCATAACACTCACTTGTTCACATCATCTCTCTCCGGCCTCCAGCCCTAACTCTTTCATATATAGTCCCGAGAACCAAGCCAGGTTCTGTAGGCGTTGTTTGAGGACGACACTTATGTAACATATTTTCTCTAAGGACTTCGGAGAACCATATATGGTTCTCCTCTATTTTTATCCTCTCAGGGACCTTCTCAAGAAAACTAGCCAGAAAGTGAGGACTGAACATATTATCACATGTGGTGGACGTGTCCCTTAGCAAAAAAAAATATTGGATAAGGATTAAAAAATGGTTAGAGGAAATGGTAAAACAGCAAATAAGAGTTAAAACCGGAGCTATTCCTATTAGGGAAATATAACAAAAAAATAAATAAAAACAATTGAAGAATTGGCAGAACAGAACATGAAAGTTGACTGGCTAACTTACCTCCAAATCAAAACTAAATACAATAATGATACTAAATTATACGACATCGAAACAGAACCACACGAATTGGATAAAATTATTCAAAGCTCAGATAGAAAGATGATAGGGAGAATATATAAATTCTTCCTGAAGTATAAAATGGAAGAGGAAACTGTGAAAGAACAAATGATAAAATGGGCGCAGAACTTTGGCTATAATATTGAATTAGACAAATGGGAAAAATTGGGGGGAACAAGCTTAAAAATGACATTATCAGTTGCATACAAGGAAAACCAGTACAAAATGTTTGAGAAGAGATTAGACAACCATGTCTGAAATGGTGGATAGCCAGGGGGTGTCAAATTCAAGGCCCACGGGCCAGATCTGGCCCGCGGGCTGCTTTGATCTCATCCTCTGGGCCAGCCTGGAAACAGAGAAGGACAGGCCCATGGTGCCCCTGCTAGTGAAAATGGAACTCGGTGTGTGTGTGTGTTTGTCCCCCCCCCCCGTGCCCCTTTTTCAGCCACAATGGCCGTCCGCAGCCCTCTGCCAGTGAAAATGGAGCTGGGGCTCCATTTTCACTGGCAGAAGGCTAGTAAAACAAACTAAAAGCAGAACAAAAGGAGAAATGTTTCCCCTTTTGCATTTGAGCATGCAAAAAGGGACGGGAAAGGAGAAAGGGAAAGAGGAACGAAGAAGAAAAAGAAGGGAAGAGGGAAAGGAAGAAGAAAGGAGAATGAAGAGGGAAAGGAAGGGAGGAAGGAAAAAAAGGAAGGAGATTATAACAGATAACAGATTAACAGAGTTGGAAGGGATCTTATAGGTCATCTAGTCCAACCCCACGCCTAAGCAGGAGACCCTACACCATTTCCGACAAATGGCAATCAAATCTCTTCACGAAAGTCTCAAGTGATGAAGCCCCCACGATTTCCAAAGGCAACTTCTGTTCCATGGGTTGATTATTTATCATTATCATTATCATTATCATCATCATCATCATCATCATCATCATCATGTGGTTAATCTCTGGTGGGATTCACAGCCTTTGGGGCTGGTTGGTAGCTCAACAGCTCGAGTCCTAACCAAGGACCTAGGAACTGTTAAGGTAACGTCGGAGGATATAAGCTCTTCCAAGTAGGGTGTTTTTTTGTAGAATCAGAATGTTCAAGTCTGATAAATTTAAAATTTCCAAATAGCGAGGTAGCCCTTTGGGTATTGCTCCAAGGGCTCCAATTACAATCGGGACAACACACGATTTCTTTTTCCACAGTTGCTCAACTTCAATTTGCAAGTCCTGGGATTTTGTGATTTTTTTCTTGCTGTTTATCTTCAATTCATGCATCTCCAGGTATTGCAATGTCAATGAACCATACTTTTTTCTTTTCAACTATTGTTATGTCAGGTGTGTTGTGGGCCAAGTGCCTATCAGTCTGGATTTTTTATTATTATTATTATACAATTGTATCACAGCGGCCAGTTGTTTCGCTGGATTTGGCATTGGTTACTAGTCGGGCCCCACCCAGGGGCCTAGGACGTCGTAACGTATTTTCGTAATATGCGTGCAGATCCAAGCAGTGCGGCTTTTTGCATTTGACTGATGGTGAGTTTGTCAATTTTAAAATGTAATTCCAGAGCTTTTGGAATAGCACCCAGTGTGCCGATTACCACTGGAATTACCACTGCTGGTTTGTGCCATAATCGTTGGATTTCGATTTTTAAATCCTGGTATTTCACGATTTTATCATATTCCTTCTCGTCGACCCTGCTATCACCTGGTATTGTGATGTCTATGATTGTAACCTTATTTTTCTCAACCAGTGTGATGTCTGGTGTATTATGCGCCAGTATTTTGTCCGTTTGTATACGGAAATCCCACAAGATCTTGACCATCTGATTTTCGGTGACTTTTTCAGGCTGATGTTCCCACCAGTTTGTTGCTGTTTTAATATTATAATTTTTGCACAAATTCCAATGGATCATTTGTGCTACTGAATTGTGTTGTTGTTGTTGTTATTATTGATATTGGTTGATTGTTTATAGGTTGATTGGTTATTGTTTTGGTTGATTATAATGAGAGGGAGGGAGGGTCTCAGGAAAGTGCTGCCTTAGCACTTGGCCACCACAGGTGACCCCTCCAAGCGTCCTATGCCATGCCCACCATGCCCATGCCCCACCTCCCCCTCCAGCCCTCCGAGGTCAAACAGAACCCTGGTGGTGTAGGGTCTCCTGCTTGAGCAGGGGGTTGGACTAGAAGACCTCCAAGGTCCCTCCCATCTCTGTTATCCTGTTAATCCCATAGGAGTGAGGAGGTTTTTCAGAATTCGGAGGCGGGGGGGGTACTTTAACCCTAGTATAAATCAATGAACGAGTAAGTGAAGGAATGAACGAACGAAGAGTGCATTCCAGAGCTCCACGCCCAATTTCACCAGGGCTTCAACTCTACGGCAGGAGAAGTCAACACTGCTTCACAGAGGACACCAACTGTACATGACCCACATTACGCGAAAGGTGAGATGTCAAACCCTAAGCCCCAAATTTATTACACCCTCTAATTTATACAGTCACGGCTTTTTAAAACGCATTTGGGGAGATTAATGGGCTCCCGCGTAAAACAATGCTATTTTAAGTGCATATTTCAAACGGGACAGGGCAGCCCTGCTGTTCCCTTCTTTTAAATTATATGTTGTTGGCCTTTCGGGGTTGTGTAATGTTGGAGTGTCACGGCTTTGTTGCACAGGCAGGCGATGACACGTAAGGCTGGAATAAAACAGCAATCCGGTTTTAAAATAATAATTATTATTATTCTTGCTTTTGGGTTCACTTTGGGGTGCTTTTTTTGATGGGACTGGTCCAACTGGGTTTGTGCCTTATTTTCCTGTCTTTTTAATTAGATAATTTATGGGGCTGTTGCTGAGAAGGGGGGAAAAAAAACATGTTGGCACCCTTCTCCCTTTTACGGGCAAATTCCCTGTCTAACCCAAATTAGAGCAATATCTCATTTGAAAGGTTAAAAGTGTACCTTTTCTGTCTCGAAATTAGTCTGGAAAAAAGCTGAAGACGTTTTGGTGGCTCAGAAGAAGGACAAGAATTGGCCTCTTCCAGCAGGTTTGACACACAAAAAGGTGAATGAGAAGGTAAAATGTTCCTTTATACCGAATGTCAGGCAATTCGTTTAGGGGAGCAAAGACCAGGCTGGGGGGGAAAGGGTGTCCTTCAGTGACTTTTGACCAAGTCTACAGATTAACAGGTCTTGTGAGAACAGACAGAAAATATGATCAATCCAACACTAATTGTGGGATCCTTGGGGATCTCTGAGCTTGGTTGTTTTCTTGCAGACATTTCATTACCCAACTAAGTAATGTCATCAGTGCTAGAAGGAAGTGAGATTTGCAGAGAAGAGGAGGAGGAGGAGGAGAAGGAGGAGGAGAAGGAGGAGGAGGAGGAGGAGGAGGAGGACAATGACGATGACTGTGGGATCCTTGGTGATCTCTGAGCTTAATTTTTTTATCTTGCAGACATTTCATTACCCAACTAAGTAATGTCATCAGTGCTAGAAGGAAGTGAGATTTGCGGAGAGGAGGAGGAGGACTGTGGGATTCTTGGTGCTCTCTGAGCTTGGTTGTTTTCTTGCAGACATTTCATTACCCAACTGGGTAACATCATCACTGCTAAAAAGTGGGGAGGAGGAGGAAGAGGAGGAGGACTGTGTGGTCTTTGGTGCTCTCTGAACTCGGTTGTTTTCTTGCAGGCCTTTCATTACCCTACTAGGTATCGTAATCAGTAACCACATCATGCAGTGATGATGTTATCTAGTCAGGTCGTGAAACATCTGCAAGCAAACTGCCAAGCTCAGAGAAGGCCAAGAACCTTCCTACCTGGGAAAACTTGTGGCAAGACAATTTACCAATTCTATTTAATTATTTGAAATCAATAAAAATAGCATTTTAATGGTTGCCATTCACATTTCATTCTGCCCCTCCTTTCGCATCCTTTCTTTAACAATTCTATTCCACCATTTCTTTGATATTAGTGTAACTCTGTGGTCCTGCAGCTGTCAGATTCGGGTTAAT
Organism: Thamnophis elegans; assembly: GCF_009769535.1. Classification (NCBI taxonomy): domain Eukaryota; kingdom Metazoa; phylum Chordata; class Lepidosauria; order Squamata; family Natricidae; genus Thamnophis; species Thamnophis elegans. Next base: position 136,713,641 of record NC_045544.1, read on the forward strand.
GTCAGGGTTCCAAATAGCATCCAAAATTAAATCAGAGTCCAAGGCAAAGTATTGCTCAAAGTTCCAATTTATGAAGAGAGCCATGTTGGCACATCTGGGGAAACCCGAATCTGAAAGCTTGCCGGTTTCCCCCACCCAGTTGAAAGTTCAAGATCTTGCCCCCACACCCACAAGCCCATCCCATGGTCCAATCATCCACTGCCATGCTGGCAGCTTCCACCCATCTAGTTCCGGTCAGGTGCAGAGGTGCAAAGACAAAGGATGACCTTGGCTTTCTAGAAAGAATGTTGTTATGGCTACATACCATCTAACTCCATACAGTCCCTCCTCCCATTTTCCCACCATAGAAAAGGCATAGTAGAATATTAGAAAGTGTGGCAGGCCAAAGATCCAAAAGCAAAGATGGCTGCAGGCCTAACACCAGTGAGTTGGCTGTGGCGAATTGTCACAGACCTCTTCAACTCAGTGGGAATGGCAAGAGTCACGCAGAGAAGGACTCGGAAAAGATGCTTGACCCATCGCCTTCTGTGCTTATGATTGAAAGGAAATTGTTAAGCCCGTAATAAGGTGGTCTTTAAAACTTTCAGCGTCTTAAGCCCCCTCCGCTTTTTACATGGCCATTTCCAAAGCCGACAACCTTAAAGATAAAGACGAAAACACGGCCTTTAAAGTGAAGCATTAGATCAAGGTTCCTTCTTTTAAAAGATGAAATGAGGAACTGAAAATAAACTGATTATCCATGCATCAGAAGGACCAGTTGCTAAGCGTTTCTGGATTGGAAGGATAAGATATCCGCTCTTCGCTTATTACAGCTTTCTTGATCCAGGGAGATTTAAGCAACTGGTCCCAATTAGATGTTTTTAAGCTAGACAAGCGCCATCCATAAAGACATATTTATAGAACAACTTAAAACTGTGGAGATTAAAATGACAAGGGGGGGGGGAAATCACTCCCTCCTTCTTACTCCAAGTCATTTACTGACCATTAACTCCAGAGAGGGATCCTAAGCACCAATCTAGTGTAGGGAAATTAAATCATTTAACTCTCGTTAAATCAGGATGATAAACAGTGGCGTGTAAGTGGAAAGGACAACAGAAAGGTTTAAGGATTGCATTGATAAGCCGGGAAGATTTGGGAATTGGGGAGGGGGCTGTTCTTCCAGCCGGGTCACCTTATTCTGAAAGAAGAGTGGGACATACCAAGGAATATAACACAGGTAGCCCTCCATTTACAATAGTGACTGAGCCCAACATTTCTGTTGCTAAGCGAGATAGTTGTTAAGTGAGTTTTTTCCCATTTGACGACCTTTCTTGACACCGTTGATAAGTGAATCACTGCAGTTGTTTAGTAAGTAACACGGTTGGTCATGTTGTGGCCCACCAGTGGCCAGTGGAGCTGGTGGCAGACTCAGACAGTGAAGAGGTTGGGGAGGAACATGGGCCAGTCCTGGAGGCTGGGGAAGGCTCTGATGAGGGCTCTGTGTCGAGGCAGAGCGGGGGCCAAGGCCATCTGACAGTTATCAGCTGCCTTTGGAGTCGGAGATCAGTGAGGCAGAAGAACAGCTGGAGCCTGTTCCCAGTGTGCGCATGCGCAGAGTTGCCAGACAAAGGGAACAGCTAAGGAACAAAGGCCGAATTGAGAGTAAAGGTACAGGCTGATGGTGAATGGCCCCTCCCATAGGGAATAAAGAGAAGCGAAAGGGGAGTGGAGTTTGCAGGAGACAATTTGTTCCTTTAATTAGTGTGAAGATTTGTTCGTGACTCTCAGACACTCCTTGCCAAGTATTTTCTGGCACAGCTTTGCATTTAGAAGGCATTGGCCTGGCAGCTCTCCAAGCCTTGATAAGGTCTGTGGTTGTAAATTCACCCTTGAAAGGCTGTTTGCCGGGACTTTGCTGGATGTGAATGAAAGGAACTCACATTAGCTTAATAAAAAGGGGTTTTGTCGGGACAAGGAGTCTGCTTCATGGTTTGAGGAAGCCTAGGTCAGAACAGTTCAATGACTCTGGTTTCCCCATTGATTTTCCTTGTCAGGAGGTCACAAAAGGGTATCACCTGATCCCTGTGTCAACCCTGAAGCTGACCTGACCGAAGCCATTTTGACAGCTTCAGTGTTACCACACTGGAGTTGAAGGATAGGGAGAGGGGAGTAGAGATAGCTGAGGTTTTGCAGCCGAAACAAAATACTTTCTTTTGGGAACCAAGGACATTCTCACACCTGGTCAGAGACAGGAGGAGTGAAGTCACCAGGCAACCGTATGGTGCCTTGATTGGACCATGTCACTGATTGTTTGGGTAAGAGGAAAATGTTTCACATTTACCGTATTTTTGGAGTATAAGACGCACCTTTTTCCCTCAAAAAAGAGGTTGAAAATCTGGGTGCGTCTTATACACTGAATGCAGCATTTTTGGCCTCCCAAAATCCTGCCCCCTTTGCAAAAATGGCTGTGTATAACCTTTAGGAGGCTTCCAGAGCGCTCCTGGGGGCCGGGGAGGGCAAAAACTAGCAAAAAAGGCTGTTTTTTTGCTTGATTTTGCCCTCCCAGCCCCCAGGAGCACTCTATAAGCCTCCTAAAGGCTATTCATGCCTCTTTTTTTAAAACAAAAAAACAATTTTTGGGAAGTCTGCAGAGTTTTTTTTTTAATTTGCCTTTTCAAAATCCTGGTGCGTCTTATACTCAGTAATTAGGTGAAAACAGTGGGAATCTTCAGAGTCGGTTTTCACCAGATCTGTGCCAATATGATACATCCAATAAAGCAATTCTTTGAGGAAATCTACCTGGTTCGGAGTTTTGCTTGCTATGGGTGTATTTCTTGGAACCCCGACACCCGGGAATTTGGGCAACCTCAGAAAATTCCCGGCTAGGACGTTATCGGTAGCAAAGGGGTAGGGCCTGCAGGCCACATGACTAGTTATAGTTATAGTTTATAGTTTTATTGATTTGTATGCCGCCCACTCCCGAAGGACTCCGGGCGGCTTACAATAAAACAAGGGAGGGGGAATAATACACAAACAACATTAAAATATACAACAATCACAATCTCCGGGGGGCTGGATATATCGAGGGCCCCCCGGCCTGCTGGAGCAGCCAGGACTTAACAGCTTTGCAGAAGGCCGGGAGGGTAGTAAGGGTCCAGATCTCCACGGGGAGATCGTTCCAGAGGGCTGGCGCTGCAACAGAGAAGGCTCTCCCCCGGGGAGTCGCCAGCCGACATTGGCTGGCAGATGGAATCCGGAGGAGACCTAACCTGTGTGATCGAATCGGTCTATGGGAGGTGATCGGCAGGACGCGGTCCCAAAATCCTGCCCCCTATAGTGACTACTATAACCTCCAACCCCACCGCTGAACCAACTCCTTGTTCGGACAACCGCTCATCCTGACGGACTGAAGGTAGGATAGAAAGCGTCACGGTGGCTCCACAAAGCTGCACCACAACATGAGCATAAAAGGCAACGACACAAACGCAAGAGGTTAGGCGAGACGGGAGCCGATCCTGCCATCCGGAGACACAAAAGAGCTTGTCAAGTTGTCACCAGCGATACAGGGAGGGAGGGAGAGAGAGAGAGAAAAAATTATTCCATTTCATAAATAGCCTCGACCGTCAAAAGTCGGAGGCTGCCAAAAAACCTCAGCGACGGTGGGGGGAGACAGTGGGTGGGTGGGGAGAAGCAAATTGAAAAGTGGATGACCCTTCTCTCTCCCCCCCCCACCCCCAGATTCCCAGAACACAAGGAGGGCCATCTGCATGGCGGGTGGGGGGGGGGCGTTAGCAGTGGTAGGGGGTAGGTGAGGGGGGGGGAGTCATCTGTGCAGCAATGATTACTTCCATCCTCATTAATGTATGATGAGATTTGAGAGGAGGGGAGGCCAGGGGTGTGACTGACGGAGACACATCCGGCAGCAGCTTTAATAGAAAAATGAAGGAGAGGGGAGGGGGGAAAGGGAGGGAGGGAGGGGAGAAGGGACAGTTCTGCACTCTGGGTGTGTTGTGTGAAAACAACACAACGCTTCTCTCCTTGAAAAGAAGGAGTGACATGACAGCAGTGTTCCAATATCTGAGGGTCTGCCCCAAAGAAGATTTGGGGGTCAAGCTATTCTCCAAAGTCCCTGAAGGCAGGACAAGAAGCAATGGGTGGAAACTAATCAAGGAGAGAAGCAACCTGGAATTAAGGAGAAATTCCCCGACAGTGAGAACAGTTAGCCAGTGGAACTACCTGCCTCCAGAAGTTTTGAATTCTCCAACCTTGGAAGTTTTTAAGAAGAGACTGGACAACCATTTGTCTGAAACGGTGTAGAGTTTCCTGCTTAATCAAGGGGTTGGACTAGAAGATCTCCAAGGTCCCTTCCAACTCTGTTACAGCTGGTCCTCAACTTACAACAGTTCATTTAGTGACCATTCAAAGTTACAATGGCATTGAAAAAACTGACATGACAATTTTTGCACACTTACGGCCTTGATCACCATGATCAGGCAATCAAAATTCAGAAGCTTGGTCACGAGTTCATATTTATGACCTGTTGCTGTGTCCTGGAGTCACGTGAACACTGCTATCCTGTCTCCCCTGGTCCTTCTCTTCATTAAACTAGACATACCCAGTTCCTGCAACCGTTCTTCATATGTTTTAGTCTCCAGTCCCCTAATCCTCTTTGCTGCTCTTCTCTGCACTCTTTCTAGAGTCTCCACATCTTTTCTACATCGTGGCGACTCAAACCGGATGCAATTTTCCAAGTCTGGTTTTACCAAGGCATTATAAAGTAACTAGCTGGATACCCATGCTTTGCGGTGAAACTATGTGATCAGGCAATGCAGGAGAAATCTGGTTCACTCCGATTCAGCCCGTTGGCTCAGTGGTGGTTGGTGATTGAAACACATATGGGAATATCGCTCCCGCCACCTTGAGTCCGGAAGCAGTTCCATAGGTGGAAGGCGTAGACATTTTGGTGACGTACCGATGTTTAGTACTGTAAGGAGCCCCAGACCGCTCCTGAGTGAAGGAGTGGAACGTCTGCCCGTTTGAACTGAGGTAACGGAATGTGAGGCAACTGGCAGTTGGAACAAATTCTTTTCAGGTGGGGAGGGGGAGTAGAATGCCTAACTCCTTAGCATCAGAGCGTGTCAATTACTGTACAAGAAATACTAACGATCCGATGGTCATTTTGAAAAATCCTTTCTTAGCGAGCACCTAGAAGCCAAGAGGAACCTATGTGCCAAATTTCAAGTTTGTAGGTTCTACGGTTCTGGAGATTTCGTGATGAGTGAGTGGTATTTGGCTTATATATATAGAGAGAGAGATTGCTAACACTTCACATGTTCACTCATCCTCTGCTTATAAGGTACACAGCACTGCAAGTTCTTTGCATTGACTCCAACGCATCCAGTTTGAGTTTCCTGGCATTCTCTTCGCCAACGATTTTTTGAGTCCTGCTTGTCTTTTTTTTTTTTTAATTGCACAACACTTCATGGATGTTTTTGAGGCACCGAGGCATGTTTGTCGCCCGGGGATCTTAGTGGCGCCTACAGCCCGGGCCTCTGTTGTTTGCTGTTGCAGCCGTCTCCATCGGCAGCCTCTGCATGAGCAAATGAGGCCAGAACCATCTTCTTGTGTCCAAATGGGGTTAGCCCTCTCCTCCCTTCTCTCCATCTCTCCCCCCCGCCCAACCTTTTCACAGCGGCTCTCTTAGGAGACGCCGAGTCTGCCCATTAAAACCCTGTTAAAACACTTCGGATGTTGTCAAGCAGTGGAAAAGCCGAAAGAGCCGAAGCGAGATGGTGAGATGCTCTCCGCCTGAAGCGGTTGAACGGTACTGTCAATATTCCGAGCACAGCTGTTCAGGATGAGCAACAACCTAATTCCTGCATCAAAATTTCATAACCTTCTCGAGCTGTGAAGAAACCAGAGATGCAGGCAAATTCCACACCAGCTGTCACGTCAAGGTCCGGAGGAAATGTCCTCGCGGCCTGGTTTTTATTTAAGGGGCAAAACCATCAGGCTTGTCCAGTGCTGAGCGACGATGGGAGAGCGGAAGAGGAGAGAAGCTTCCGTGTCTCAGCTCCAAGGGGGTCAACCCTTCATGCAGAAGTACTTTGGATCACACCTTGTCAGGGACACTCAGGAACCGCGTTGACAAATCTCATGTTAGAATATGTGTAGCTCAGGGTTGGGATGAGGGGGTCCTTGGTGCTCTCTGAGCTTGGTGGTTTTCTTGCAGACATTTCGTGACCCCAATAAGTAACATCATCAGTGTGAGAAGGGAGTGCTGTGTCTGGAGTGGTGATGGTGGTGCTGGAGGAGGAGGAAGAAGAGAAGGAGGACGACAACAACTGTGGGGTACTTGGTGATCTCTGAGGTTGGTGGTTTTCTTGCAGACATTTCATGACCCAAAGAAGTAACATCACCAGTGTGAGAAGGAAGTGATATGTCTGGAGTGGTGATGATGGAGATGGAGGAGGAGGAGGAGGAAGAGGAGAAGAATTGTGGTATCCTTGGTGCTCTCTGAGCTTGGTGGTTTTCTTGCAGATGTTTCATTACCAAAGTAGGCAATATTATCAATGTTAGAAGGGAGTAGTTACATACTGTATCTTGTCCTCTCAGTGTTGAAGGGAGCGGTCTTGAGAGCCCCTTCATTAGACCATTGCCTAATTTTAGCTTGTTTGCCTACATTGGTAGCTCCTCAGTTGGGGCATTGACCCCATCAAAACTGAAACCAGCCTGAGTATATAGCAACTCAAAGAACAGCGCGAGATTGGAAGATGTGATGAGACCTGGGCCTATAGAATCACCAAGAGTCAGACAAGATTGAATGGATAGCATCATTATCATCACCATTACTTCTTGATTGTTGGTCCAATGTTAATCTTGGTGATAATCTCTGCTCATCCAGGTGTTGATCATTGGTAGGGAGGCTTTTTGGTGTTTTGGTTTTCTTTTCTCACTGTTTCTTTTAAATGGTATGTAGATGTTGGTTATCTCAATGGGCCTGTTGATAGCTGAATGCCAGGTTTCCAAGAATTTCTCTAGTCTTTTCCGACTTGGCTTGGTCTAGGTTGCTCACAGTTCCCAGTTGAAACAACCGTATTTTTTGGAGTATAAGACGCACCAAGGTTTTGAAGAGGCAATTTTTTTAAAAAAAGTTTTTGCACTCTGCAGTCTTCCCAAAAACAGCCTGTGAATGAATAGTCTTTAGGAGGCGTATAGAGTGCTCCTGGGGGCTGAGGGGGGTGGTGGAATTGAGCAAAAAACAGCCAATTTTTTGCTCATTTCAGTCCTCCCCAGCCCCCAGGAACTCTCTGGAAGCCTCCTAAAGGCTCTGCATGGCCATTTTGGTGAAGGGGGCGGGGTTTTGGGAGGCAAAAAATGCTGTATTCAGTGTATAAGACGCACCCAGATTTTCAGCCTCTTTTTTGAGCGGAAAAGGTGCGTCTTATACTCTGAGAAATGTGTTATGTTTGAGTGTGTTCATGTGTTGTGTGCAATACAGCAGTTTTCATCATGTCTTCCGGCTGCTAGTTGGTGTTCATGGACGCTGCACTCTGCTGGCGCTCTGCCTGTCAGTTCTGCACAGTGGCTGTTGTGACAGTCCTTTCATTGCATGTTGTAGATGACTCCTGTTTCTTTGTTCTGTGGCTGCTGGGTCTTTTGATTAACTCGGGTTATTTTGGAGGGCTTCAGCTGATCTTTGTGCTACGTTAATTCCCTGGGGCTGTAGTAGTCTGTTGATGGTTTCTGAGATCCAGTTCTGACCGAGGCTTCCCAAGAGCCTGAAGCAAACTCCATGTGCCGAGAAAAACTCCCTTTATTAATTCCGTGTGAATTCTGCTCATTCACATCCAGCAAAGTTTTTCAAGGGAGGATTTACAGTCACAGAACTTATCTGGCTTGGAGAGCTGCCAGGCCGAGATCTGCAAAACTTGGCAAGGAGCCTCGGAGAGTCACGAACCAATGAAGCGAACTCATTGTCTCCTGCAAACTCCACTCCCCTTTCGCTCCTCTTTTATTTCCTCTGGGAGGGGCCATTCATCGTCCACCTGTGGCCTTTCTCCCAAGTCGACCCTTGTTCTTTAGCTCTTTCCTTCCTCTGGCAACTCTGTGCATGCGCACACTGGGAACAGGCTCCAGCTGTTCTTCTGCCTCACTGATGTCAGACTCCGAAGGCAGCTGATAACTGTCAGACAGCCCTGGCCCCCTCTCTGCCTCCGACACAGAGCCCTCGTCCGAGCCTTCCCCAGACTCCAGGACTGGCCCAGGTTCCTCTCCAACCTCCTCACAGTCCGAATCTGCTGCCGGCCACAACAGATCCCAGTGTATTCATGGAAGGAGCCACAATAACTGCATGCTTGGGTACTTCTTAATTTGAAGCTTCGCAATTTTTTCCCATGTGTCCTTCCACTCTCAGCAGATTCCATCCTCGAGATACACTGTGTAGTCAGCCTCTTCCACCACACACAAGCGTCACCAAGCACCCATCATCCCAGACCTTTGCTCCCGGAGGCTGCCTCCCGTTGCGCTGAAGCACTGGGAAGGAAGGAGGATTCTCAGGTCGAAGACAGTGGGAAAGAATGCAAAGACTGCAGAGGCCACTGCCTCTGGATGAAAGGTGAGAAGCGGACAACCAGATTTGGGGCAGCCAGAAGAGACCGTGGGAAACGGGGGAAGAAGGTTCTGAGGGTTGATCCTTGGGAGAGAATTCCACACCATGGATGAGAATGGATCGGACATTCATTGCTTTGCCATAAATCTTAGACCAGGTCTAAGTTGTAACTAAAATTCACTGTCTCCTGGGGATTAGCCCAAAGTCACCCGGCTGATATTCATGCCTACGGAGAATATAGAAGGTGGCGCAGTGGTTAAATGCAGCACTGCAGGCTACTGCTAGATCAGCAGGTCAGCGGTTCAAATCTCACCGGCTCAGGGTTGACTCAGCCTTCCATCCTTCCGAGGTGGGTAAAATGAGGACCCAGATTGTTGGGGGCAATATGCTGACTCTCTGTAAACCGCTTAGAGAGGCCTGAAAGGCCTATGAAGCGGTATATAAGTCCACTGCTATTGCTATTACTGCTATTGCTATTACGGTGGGACTAGAACTCTCTGTCTCCTGGTGATTGGCCAGTCACCCAGATACCTTTTATGCCTGAGGCAGGAGTAGAACTCATAGTCTCCTGGTGATTGGCGCCAATCACCCAGCTGGCTTTCATGCCTATGGTGGGATTAGAACTCTCTGTCTCCTGGTGATTGGCCCAAAGTCACCCAGCTGGCTTTCATGGCTAAGACCTCACAGTCTCCTGGTGATTGGCTCGAAGTCAGCCAGCTTTCATGGCTAAAGTGGGATTAGAACTCACTGACTCCTGGTGATTAGCCCAAAGTCACCCAGCTGGCTTTCATGCCTAAAGTGGGACTAGAACTCACTGTCTCCTCGTGATTGGCCCAAAGTCACCCAGCTAGCATTCATGCCTAAGGCGGGACTAGAACTTACTGTCTCCTGGTGATTAGCCCAAAGTCACCCAGCTGGCTTTCATGCCTAAGGTGGGACTAGAACTCTGCATCTCCTGGTGATTGGACCAAAAGTCACCCAGTCGACTTTCATGCCTAAAGTGGGACTAGAACTCACTGTCTCCTGGTGATTGGCCCAAAATCACCCAGCTAGCCTTCATGCCTAAAGTGGGACTAGAACTCTCTGTCTCCTGGTTGTTGAGCCAAAATCACCAGCATGGCTGGCTGAGGAATTCTGGGAGGTGGAAGTCCACAGGTCTTAAAAATGGCCAAGGTTGGACACCCCTGACATCTCATCATCTCATGGGACTTCTGGAGTTGGTGATCATACCAGGAGGCTTCAGTTACCTGTCCTTGGAGCTCCACCCCTTGTGATCCTGACCTCGGGATCCCAGCCAGCAGTTCAAGATCTCCTTCCCGGCACTAGAGCATGAAAGGTCAGGTCAACTGTTGTTGCTTTGAGTTCTCAGTGTGATATATATTTGAGTCACAGGGGTATAGCCTTTCAGACATGCCAGAGGTGTGACGGCGGGGCCATAAATCCATATTTGAAACACATATTTTCCTGAAGTTCTCCCTGGCGGTAAATCAGCATCCCAATTCCTTGGCAACCTGGCCTGCCAAGGAGCCAGAAAGACGGCTTGTCACCTCCATAAATGAATCACTTGCGTTGCCCAAGGTTTGCCCTGTGTCTCAAGGCACTTAATGGGCCCCTCCTCTTGGTACGGGGGCAGACATATTTACGGGAACACAAAAACATGCACAGAAATCATCAAGGGCCAAACTGGTGCCTTCCAGTTATTTTGGAGCTGGTTGTATCAACAGCCGGAGAGCATCAAGTGAGAAGTGATATTATATTGCACGGGTGAGACCACGCCTAAAATACTGCATCAACATCTGGGTCACCACGATAGAAAAGAGATGTTAAGACCCTAGAAATAGTGCGGAGAAGAGCACAATGATTTGGGGACTGGAGGCTAAAACATACCAAGAACGGGTGCAGGAATTGAGCACGGCTAATCTAGTGAAGAGAAGGACCAGGGGAGACACGATAGCAGTCTTTCAATATTTGAGGGGCTGCCACAGAGAGGAGGGGGTCAAGCTATTTTCCAAAGCACCTGAAGGCCACACAAGGAACAATGGATGGAAACTGACCAAGGAGAGATTCAACCTGGAAATAAGGAAAGATTTCCTGACAGTGAGAACAACCAACCAGTGGAACAGACGTTACCTTGGGAAGTTGTGGGAGCTTCATCACTAGAGGCTTTCAAGAAGAGACTGGACTGCCATCTGTCAGAAATAGCATAGGGTCTCCTGCTTGGGCAGAGGGTTGGACTAGATGATCTGCAAGGTCCCTTCCAACTCTGTTAATTTGATAATCTAATAGTCTAAAAAGAACATGGATAATGGGTGACATAATACCAGTTGTCCAATACTTGAGGGGTTATCACAGAGAATAGGGGTTTAGCCTGCTCTCTAAAGCACCTGAAGGCATGGCAGGAAGTTAACAGACGGAAAGAGATATCCAACCTAGAATTAAAGAGAAATTTCCTTTTACCGAGAAGAATTGGTCAGTGGAATGGCTTGCCTTCAGAAGTTGTGGGTGACCCACCACTGGAGGTGTTCAAGAAAAGATAGCTCTTAGACTTGTATACTGCTTCACAGTGCTTTTACAGCCCTCTCTAAGCGGTTTATAGAGTCAGATTATCCCCCCAATAATCTGGCTCCGCATTTCTCCACCTCGGAAGGACGGAAGGCGGAGTCAACCTTGAGCCGTTGAGGATTGAACTGCTGGCATTAGCCTCCACAGCGCTTAGATGGGATAACCATTTGTCTGGAGTGGTATACGGCAGAGGGGTGTCAAACTCGATTTCATTGATGGCCGCATTGGGGTTGGGTTTGATCTCGGGGGCCAGGGTGGGCATGGCCAGCTCAACGTCACTCGTGTTGGGGGTGCCTGTGGTGGCCTGAGCACTCGGCCAGAGAAAACAGGCTACCGAGTTCCGTTTTCGGCTGCGACGGCCTCCTGCATTCCCCTGCCAGTGAAAACAGAGCTTGGGAGGACCTGTGCACGGCCTTCCTAAGATGTTTTCGCTCTCAGAGGCAACATAGCAGTGATGGGATACAACCAGTACACCCCGGTACGGGCATACCGGTGCCTGCCGGGAGCACCAGGTGCCATTCCAGTACAGTGTTCCGGAGGGCCCACCCGCCCGCCTTACCAGTATTTGAGCTGTTTGGTGCTTCCGCGCATGGAGCATACGGCCAGTAAGTACACATGCATGCACTGCGCACATGTGTACGTGTGCTGCACGCATTCATGTGGTGGGCAGCTGACCCCGTTGCACCGTATCATTGCACCGTAGCGATCCGGAACCCACCACTGCACCACAGGTCAGTCCTTCACTGTTTCCCGGTCAGCTCCATGGGCCAGATCTAAGCACCCCACTGGCCAGATTCGGCCCCCCGGGCCTTGAATTTGACACTCCTTGTATAGGGTCTCCTGCTCAGGCAGGCCGTTGGGACTCAAAGATCTCCAAAGTCCCTTCCAACTCTGTTAGTCTGTACTGTGCTTCTACGGAACTGCTCTCCAGAGGATGTGTGGTGCACGTGCTTTTCCTTACTCCACTGAAACTCACACTCTTGAGTTTCACCCTTCCGGGGGAAAGAGCCAAATACCCCTCAAAGCGTGAGATCATGTCTCTTCCTGGCTGCCCTCGGTCACTGTCGAAACTTGAATATCCTTCAGCCACCCAAAGAGGCCTTTATGGCAGTTGTCGCGATCTCATCCCATCAAACTCGAGACGTCTTCGCCTGAATGTGCAAAGATTTAGACACGGGTAAGCGCACCGCAACCTTTTCTGTGGGGAGCTGTCACTTGTTCCCATCATGTCGGTGCCGCTGCATACCGCTCGGGGAGCACCTTTGGCTACGCATCCCTTTCCGCATCCGAGAGGAGGGGGAAAAGGTCAGGGTATCACCCAGTGAAAAGAGAGACGGCAAGGGCGCGCGGGGCACTCGATTCCTCCACTCCCTGCTCTCTCCTAACCCTGTCAGAGAAAGGCGGCGTTTTCTTCTACCTGTTTGGCTTCAGTGGATAAAGAGAATGACATGAGAGGCCAGCGGTGTGAATTCAGGAAAGGAGAACTTGGAGCCAAGCAGAAATTATGCCATACTGTAGCTGTCTGAGTTGACACACTCTAGGTTTTACAAACAGATGTTGTGGGGAAGAAAAGTTGTGATGGGCTCTGAAGGGTGAGGGATGGCTTTTAAACCAAGGGTGTCAAATTCAAGGCCCGTAGCTCGCATCCCGCCAGTGGGATGTTTAGATCTAGCCCACTGGGCTACCCTGGAAATAGCGAGGGATTGGCCTGCAGTGTCTCTGCCAGTGCAGCCCTTCTGAGCTACGTTTTCACTGGCAGAGGTTGCAGGAGGACACCACAGCTGGCAAAGGAATCAGGAGCTTGTTTTCGCTGGCAGAGGGTTGCAGGAGGCTGTCGCAGCTGGAAACAGAGCTCAGGAGTTCATTTTCGCTGGCAGAAGATTGCAGGAGGCCGTCACAGGTGGAAACGGAGCTCAGGAACTCGTTTTCGCAGGCAGAAGATTGCAGGAGGCCGTCACAGGCGGAAACGGAGCTTGGGAGCTCGTTTTCACTGGCAGAGGGTTGCAGGAGGCCGTTGCAGCTGGAAACAGAGCTCAGGAGCTCATTTTCACTGGCAGAGAGTTGCAGGAGGCTGCCACAGCCAGAAATGGAGCTTAGGAGCCTGTTTTCTTTGGCAGAGTGCTTGGGCCACTATAGGTGCCCTTGATGCAAGTGATGTCAAACTGGCCATGCCCACCCTGGCCTCACTTAACCCACCCTCCCCGAGATCAAACACAATCTTGATGCAGCCCTCAATAAAATAGAGTTTGACACTCCTGCTCTAGAGACAGATTTTTGCAACTTATCCTCCAAACAAGGAACACAACATATTGTTTCCTCAAGGGTACGTGAATCCTTTTTGGAGGAAAGGAGAAGTGGTTTGGTTTGGTGGTCAAGGCGTCAGGATAGAAGCCAGGAGGCTGTGAGTTCTAGCCCCACCTTATGCATGAAAGCCGGCTGGGTCAGTCACCAGGAGACAATGAATTCTAGTTTCACCTTAAACATGAAAGTTGGCCGGGTGACCTTGGGCCAATCACCAGGAGGTGGGAAGTTCTAGTCCCATCTTAGGCCTGAAAGCCGGCTGTGTGATTTTGGGTCAACCACCAGGAGATGGAGAGTTCTAGTCTTGCCTTAGGCATGAAAGCTAGTTGGGCAACTTTGGGCTCTGAATGACTTTAAGCCAATTATCAGGAGATAAGAGAGTTCTAGTCCCACTTTAAGCATGAAAGTTGGCTCGGTGACTTTGAACCAATCACCAGGAGATGGTGAGTTCTAGTCCTGCCTTAGGCATGAAAGCCAACTGGATGACCTTGGGCCAGTCACCCTCTCTCAGCCCAACCTACCTCACAGGGCTGTTGTGGGGAAAACAGGAGAAGGAAAGGGACATTGTGTATGCTAGCCACCTTGAGTTACTTATATAAAATAAAAAAGGAGGGATAGAAATAAATGTATTAAGAACAGTTTGTAAGCACGCCATTTGAGTAATCGCTACAAAACCACAGATAGGAAGTTGCACAAAGCACAATAATTTGATGGAGATGATGATAATGATGATGATGATGATGATGATGATGATGATGATTTTTTAGACACCCGGCCAAATTTCACAATCTTCCAAACTAGAGTACGGAATCAAGAGGATGTTGAAGAAACAGCCCAAATATCAAAAGACTTGCCAGAAAATTGCCAAACCTGACGAGGTTTCAGTTGTCGTGTGTGTGTGTGTGTGTGTGTGTGTGTAACTTGCACAAACCTGTCCCAATAATCTTCTGGGTCAGAAAACACCCAAATTTCTCAGGATTTAGCAAAGTTGGCTCATTTGACCCACAGGGATTGGGGTGGTTGCTATTGTCCTGTTTCATTTGGGAGTTTCAGTGAATAGGGTGTTTCCCAAGCACTTGGATTCTTTTTAATGAGAAAAACTAGATTATTTTTCGGGTAGCAAGAAGAAGAAGAAGAAGAAAAAAAAACAAACGCCGAAGGAATCTGGGCGTATCCGTTCTCACCGCCTAGCACAAAATTTTGATTTATTATTTTATCTGGCCCAGGTACAAAATACCTGAGTACATCGCGGTGATAGTGTCTGACAGGGGAAATAAGGAGGGAGGGTATTGCAAAGTATACATACCTGGCAGGATTTTACAGTCACTGGGTGAATTTTAGTACTTTTTATAGAGTAAAGACAGGGAACAGATGGGGAAATCCTGATTCAGTTCAGGGAATCCTCGACTTATGACCGCTTTGATCTAGGCTTCCTGAGACAGTAAAAATCACACGCTTAGTCCCCAAACCCCTTTTATTTATTTGAACGGCTGTTAATTATGTTCATTCACTGTAACTCAAGAAATGAATATATTTGTATGTATAAAAACGCTGGAATTGCATGTATAGATAATGGCATATAGAAGGGGGGGGGGGGGAATGCACATATAATGGATGTATACCGATATGGAAATGATGTATAGAAGGAAACGGTTAAAGTTATTTCTTTTTTTAAAAAACAACAACTGTGTAATAAAAATTATTTTTAAAAAACGTATGTTCGTTCACAGCCTGTAATGATTCACAACCAGTCTGTTAAGAGTCCGACAGAAGTCTGCCAAAGTCTTTCGGGATAAGGCTGATAAGCACCCAACTTTATCTCCCTTGAAACGATGCCAGAGACCTAATTGCCAATTGGCTTTGCAAGGCCAAACGGAGCACAGAGTCAAAACGGAACTTCAGAGTTGAAACTGACCAAAATGAACAAAGTTGCTTCCTGCAAAGTCTCTCATCCGTTTGCTCCTCTTTTCTGTCTTATGAGAGGGGCCAATCATCTCCAAGCCCTACTCCCGAGTCACCCCTTTTGTCTTAACTATTCTTGCCTTCTGGCAGCTCTGCACATACACACACTGGGAACAGGCTCCCCTTGTTCCTCTGCTTCACTGATGTCAGATCCAGAGGCTCCGGAGGCAGCACATAACTACCAGATGGCCCTGGTCCCCTCTCTGCCTCCGACGCAGAGTCCTTCTCCGAGCCTTCCCCAGACTCCAGGACTGGCCCATGTTCCTCCCCAACCTCCTCACTATCCGACTGCTGCCAGCTCTGCAGGCCGCTGGCGGACTACAACAATGACCACAACTGACTCCCAAACTTCTCTTGTTAAGCAAAACATATGTTAAGTGAGTTTTGCCCGTTTTACGAACTTTCTGGTTAAGCGAATCACTGCAGTGGTTAAGTTAGTAACACGGTTGTTAAGTGAGTCTGGCTTCTCCCTTCACTGACAGAAGGTTCAAAAGGGGATCACATGACCCCCGGGATACGGCGACCGTCATAAATAGGAATCAGTTGCCCAGTGTCTGAATTTTGATCATGTGACTGCGGGGATGCTGTCATGGTCATAAGTGTGAAAAACGGTGATGAGTCACTTGTGTTCAGTGCTGTTGTAACCCTGAACAGTCATTAAATGAACTGTCAGAAGTGGAGGACTACCTGTATATACAAATACAAATGTTGGGTAAGAGATCGAGAACAGGATACAGTATGATCCTCTCGCAAGGAATGCATGTTTATTAAAAGCAGCAATATAAAATATGTTTCCCAATCCTCCGAAACATGAAAGCATGTTTGTCCAGGAAGATAATGATTGTGAAACAGGGATGGGGCACTGAAAAATTGTGAGACAGGGACAAGAACGAATAAACAAATCGTCACCAAATGGATATAAACAAGCACAGAGGCTTGCTTGACTTGACTTACGACCACAATTGCAACCAGACTTTCCATGGCTAATCAAGGCTGTTGTTAAATGAGTCATGCTCCGTTTTACAATCTTTGTTGCCACTGTTGTTAAGTGAACCACTGCAGTTGTTAAGTGAATCGCACAGTCATTAATTGAATCCAGCTGCCCCCAACCCCATTGACTTTACTTGTTGGATGCTGGCTGGGAAGGTAGCAAATGACGATCAGGTGACCTTGCGATAAGAGAATAGAGTTAGAAGGGACCTTGGAGGTCTTCTAGTCCACTCTGCTGATGAAGGAGGAAACTTATACCATGGCAGACAATAATGGACTGGACTGGATTAAACTAAGAAAGAGAAGAGAATACCAGAGTAGGGTGTAGAGTAGAGTAGAGTAGAATATAGAAGAGAGTAGAATATAGAAGAGAAGAGAATACCAGAGTAGAGTGTAGTGTAGTGTAGAGTAGAATAGAGTACAGAGTACAGAGTACAGTATAGTATAGTATAGTATAGTATAGTATAGTATAGTATAGTATAGTATAGTATAGTATAGTCAAGCAGAGTAAATAGAATAGAATACCAGTGTAGAGTAGAGTAGAATATAGAATAGAAGAGAATAAAATAGAAGAGAATACCAGAGTAGAGTGTAGTGTAGTGTAGTGCAGTGCAGTGCAGTGTAGAGTAGAGTAGAGTAGAATAGAATAGAATATAGAATAGAGTACAGAGTATATTAATACAGAGTAGAGTAGAGTAGAGTAGAGTAGAGTAGAGTAGAGTAGAGTAGTGTCAAGCAGAGTAAATAGAATAGAATACCAGAGTAGAGTAGAGTAGAATACTAGAGTAGAGTAGAGTAGGGTAGGGTAGGGTAGGGTAGGGTAGGGTAGGGTAGGGTAGGGTAAGGTAGAATACCAGAGTGGAGTGGAGTGGAGTGGAATAGAATAGAATAAGAAGACATTGGCACAACCATTTGTCTGAACTACTATAGGAAGTATGCTGAACTAGAAGACCTCCAAGCTCCCTTCCAACTATGTTATTCTGTCAAAACACCAGCCCTTTCAGAATGATTCCCGGGACAGGAAAACAAAACTTACAATGGATAGGTCCTTAAGGGGAACTCTTTCTGAATTATTGGCATTTGGTGGTGACTAATCCTACTATAATTTCATTATTCAACCATCAAACAGGCTGCCCCATTTTGATGAAGGCATTAAAGTTTAAAACCCACCTGCAAAACCTAAAATGCGATTATCAACCTACCAACTTGACCTAGTAGAAGTTGGAGAAAGGGATAGACTAGAATTGGGGATGCCTAGTTTAATGGAAAGGAGGACTAGGGGAGACATGATAGCAGTCTTCCAATATCTCAGGGGCTGCCCCAAAGAAGAGGGAGTCAAACTATTCTCCAAAGCCCCTGAGGATAGAACAAGAAGCAATGGATGGAAACTAATCAAGGAGAGAAGCAACCGAGACTGAGGAGAAACTTCCTGGCAGTTAGAACAATGAATCAGTGGAACAGAAGTTGCCTCCAGAAGTTGTGAATGCCCCAACACTGGAAGTCTTTAAGAAGATACTGGATAGCCATTTGTCTGAAACAGTATAGGGTTTCCTGCCTAAGCAGGGGGTTGGACTAGAAGACCTCTAAGGTCCCTTCCAACTCTCTTATTCTATTCTGTTATTGCTAGAAAGAGAGGGATCTTTCACAGTGACCAAGACCACCCAATGAACAGAGCCGTGTGGCTGCGGTGGGTGGCGCTCGGAGTAACATTGGCCTCTCGGCCGCGCGTGTACAGGGACGGGCCAGTCATGCGCTTTCCGTTTCCAAAAAAGACTTTTAAGGGCAAAAAAAAAAAAAAAAGTACTCAGAGCTCCACTTCCTGGTGAACGGAAGTCGCAGTTTGAAAGGCTCCCCTTGTTCGAAACGGGTGAAATGTCTCTTCCTCCAGAAGTGATTCACGACCTCTTGCACCCCGAAAAGCAAAATTCATTACAGATACAAACTTGAGAGATCTCCAATGCAGTGTGTGTGTGTGTGTGTGTGTGTGTGTGTGTGTGTGTAATGCCATGCTCTCCCCTTCTCCTGTTGGCAACATATAACCCCGCGGGATGGGATGAGAGGGTGCTCGCTATTCGGTCATATGATGCCGGGACATTGCAGCCGTTGTAAATACAAGCCGGTTTTGCCAAGGGCTCAAAATTTGGATCAGATGATTGTGAGGATGCTAATTACAGTCGTAATTAAGGAGAAATTTCCTGACAGCGAGGACAATTAATCGGTGGAACCTCTTGCCTTCAAAAGTGGTGGGAACTTCCATCATTGGAAGTCTTCAAGAAGGGAGACCGGATGTTGTGGCCCGCCAGCGGAGTTGGCAGCAGAGTCGGATAGTGAGGAGGCTGGGGAGGCGTATGGGTCAGTCCTGGAGGCTGGGCAAGGCTTGGGCGAGGGCTCTGCGTTGGAGGCAGAGAGGGGGCCAAGGCCATCTGGCACTTCTCAGCTGCCTTCGGGGCTAGACAGCAGTGAGGCAGAGGAACAGCTGGAGCCTGTTCCCAGTGTGCGCATGCCCAGAGGTGCCAGAAGAAAAGAACAGCTAAGAAATCAGGGTCGACTTGGGAGTAACACCACAGGTGGATGGTGAATGGCCCCTCCCAGAGGAAATCAAAGAGGAGCGAAAGGGGAGGGGAGTTTGCAGGAAACAATTCCTTCGTTCGGTCGTTAGATTTGTTTCAGGAGTGTGAAGATCTGTCCGTGAATCTCAGAGACTCTGTGCCCAGTCTTTCCTTGCACAACACCTCCTTGGGAAAATATTTACACGGCAGCTTTCCAAGATAGATAAGGTCTGTGGGCATAAATACTCCTTTGAAAGACTGTCCGCTGAAGGTGAATGAGAGGAATCCACATTCGTTTAATAAAAGGGGTTTTGTCAGGACCAGGAATCTGCTTCGTGCTTTTTGGGGAAGCCTCGGTCAGAACACTGGACAGCCATTTGTCCGGAATGGTTCAGATAGTCCTCGACTCACAACAGTTCGTTTAGTGACTGTTCAAAGTTACAACAGCACCGTAAAAAGTGTCTTATGACTATATTTTACACACTTACGACCTTTGCAAGCATCCCCAAGGTCATGTGAATGACATTTAGATGCTGGACAACTGACTCACACTGACGACGGTTGAAGCATCCCGGGGTCACATGATCCCCGTTGGTGACCTTCTCACGAGCGAGGTCAGGTTCGCTTCCCAACGGTGTTGCTAACTTAACGACGGCAGTTAACAACGTTCCTTGAACAAACGGTGGCCAGAAAGTTTGTAAAACTCACTTCACCAGTGTTTCACTTAACAGAACTGAAGCATTGGGCTATAATGGTGGCCGTTAAGTCGAAGATAACCTGTACTTCAGTGTTTCTCAACCTTGGCGACTTTAAGTCCTGTGGATTTCAACTCCCAGAATCCCCCAGACAGCACAGCTGTCTGGGGGATTCTGGGAGTTGAAGTCCACAGGACTTAAAGTCGCCAAGGTTGAGAAACACTGCTGTACTTGGTTTTGTAAAAATGGTTTTACATGGTTGTTCTTGTTGTTGTTGCTCACAATGTTGAGCCACCCTTTTGGTGACGAATGAAACTGTCAGGAGCAGCTCTCCTGCGCAGCCCCCATTTTCTCCGACGTGATCCACTTAACAACTGGGGCAACAAAGGTCGTGAAATGGGGCAACACTCACTTAACAAACGTCTCACTTAGCCACAGAAACGTTGGGCTCAAGGGTGGCCATAAGTCAAGGACTACCTATATAGGCCAGTGGTTCTTTTCTTCACCATGGTCCCCCTTTAAACAACTTTTGTGGCCCCCAAGACTTAAGCTTGAAACCATCAAATGTCTTCAAGCCTGCGTGGACCCCTCTGCAATGACATCGTGGCACCCACCCAGGGGTCCACGGACCACAGGTTGAGAACCACTGGTTATGGGTCTTCTGCTTGAGCAGGGGGGTTGGACTAGAAGACCTCTAAGGACCCTTCCAACTACATTATTGTTCTGACCGAGGCTTCCCAAGATCATGAAGCCGACTCCTCATCCCGATAAAACCCCTTTTATTTAGGTTAAAGGGAATTCCTCTCCAGCAAAGTCCCGGTCAACAATCTTTCATAAGATTTCACAGACCTTTATCAGGCTTGGAGAGTTGCCAGGCCGATATCTTCTAAACTCCATGCTGTAGCAGCAATTACTTGGCAAGAAATGGTTCCACCACAAAACCGCGCTTGACTAAACCGCGTCCGACTAAACCGCGTAGCTGACATCATCAACAGGGCGACAACAGAAGCACGCTGTAAACCCTAAACCTAAAATTAACCCCTAAACCTAAACCTAACCCCCCTAAACCTAACCCTAAACCTAATCCTAACCTTAACCTAACCCTAAACCTAACCCTAACCCTTAACCTAACCCTAAACCTAACCTTAACCCTTAACCTAACCCTAAAGCTAACCCTAAACCTAACCCCTACCTTAAGTTGAATCGGCTTGCTTTCAAAGCGCTATTTAAAGCGCCCTTCTTTCTCCGCGCTGGCTGTTGTTGCCCTGTTGATGAAGTCAGCGACGCGGTTTAATCAGGCGCGGCTTAGTCGAGCGCGGTTTTGATGGGTCACGGAGATCTTCACCCTAATGAATGGAACTCATTGTCTCCTGCAAACTCCACTCCCCTTTCGCTTCTCTTTATTCCCTATGGGAGGGGCCATTCACTGTCCATCTGTGCCTTTACTCCTGAGTCAACCTCTGTTCCTTAATTGTTCCCTTTTCCTGCCAGCTCTGCCCATGTGCACATCGGGAACAGGCTTCAGCTGTTCTTCTGCCCCACTGATCTCTGACTCCTAAGGCAGCTGGTAACTGTCAGAAGGCCCTGGCCCCATCTTTGCCTCCGACACAGAGCCCTCGTCCAAGACTTCTCCAGACTCCAGGATCGTCTCCAACCTCCTCACTGTCCGGGTTCTGCTGGCTGCTGGTGGGCCACAACAGTTATTCCGTATTCTGCAAAAGTCCTTAAGTCACTTTTGTCAGTGCCGCTGTAACTTTGAATGGTCGCTAAACGAATGTTCGTAAGTCGGGGACTACCTGGATCGTCTGAAGTCAACTCCTAGGCCTGACGTGCTCCTCAGATTCCAGGCCATCTCACTCAGCACCAGGTGAGAGCATCCTGGGTGAGGCCTATGAGGTTTGATGCGGAGGAAACTTGAAGGGAGAAGAGTTTATGCTCCCAGTGATTTAACGGGAAGCGACATTGCAACTCCGGAGAGGAAGAAGCGAGGACGGCAGCGAGGAGAGATTTGAGGACAGGCAGATGGCCGATGAAATATTCAGCAAAATGGGCCGATGTATCATGGAAACGTGGTGGGAAAAAGTGAGGAAAGCAACCCCCCCCTCTTTTTTTTAAATTTGACGCAGAGGACTTTACAAGAAAAGAATCTTCGGGAAAAGAAAACGTCGCTAAAAGTGCCCAGTCTTTCAGAAAACAGGACAATAAAGACAGGTTTCACCACCTACGCTTGAAAATAAAAAGAAAGAAAGGGACGACAAAGCTGTGAACGAGGAACTGAGGTCTTACGTGCTGATCGGAAAACCTCGGCAGCTTTTCTGGAACTGAAGAAGGAAGAGAGCTGGATGGAGTCAGCCCCTCCAGCAAGTAAACAGGTTGGGCAATAGAAGGGGTTAGTCCCCCGTGCTCTAATCTGCTCATCAGAGAAGCTGCAGTGTTCAACTCTCACAGAATAGTTCTTTCAGTAAAAGAGAATATTAATATAATAATAAATATAATGATACTATAATAACAGAATAAATAGAATAGAATACAGTAGAATAGAAAATAGAAACAATAGAATAGAATAGAGGAATGTGAATAGGATAGGATAGGATAATAGAATAGAGGAATGTGAATAGAACAGAATAGAATAAAGGAATGAGAATGGAATGGAATAGAATAGAATAGAACAGAATAGAGGAATGTGAATAGAATGGAAAAGAATAGAATGAATAGAATGAATAGAAAGATTAGAATAGAGGAATGTGAATAGAATAGAATAGAGGAATGTGAATAGAATGGAAAAGAATAGAATGAATAGAATGAATAGAAAGAATAGAATAGAGGAATGTGAATAGAATAGAATAGAATAGAATAGAGGAATGTGAATAGAATGGAAAAGAATAGAATGAATAGAATGAATAGAATGAATAGAATAGAGGAATGTGAATAGAATAGAAATAGAATAGAAATAGAATAGAATAACAGAGTTGGAAGGGGCCTTGGAGGTCTTCTAGTCCAACCCCCTGCCTAGGCAGAAAACCCTATACCGTTTCAGACAAATGGCTATCCAGCATCTTCTTAAAGACTTCCATTGTTGGGGCGTTCACAACTTCTAGAGGCAACTTCTGTTCCACTGATTAATTGTTCTAACTGCCAGGAAATTTCTCCTCAGTTCTAAGTTGTTTCTCTCCTTGATTAGTTTCCACCCATTGCTTCTTGTCCTACCCTCAGACGCTTTGGAGAATAGCTTGACTTCCTCTTCTTTGGGGCAGCCCCTGAGAGATGGGAAGACTGCTATCACATTTATCCTTCTTATCAGCAATATCATGATTGTGGAACAGAGAGGCGGGTGTGTTGGCTAAATGCCTCAAATTATCTTGGGGGTGATATTTATATTTTGGCAAAGGCTTAGTCACGCGAACCTCAGAAAACTAATCATGGAGAGAAGCAGTTCAGAATTAATTTCCTTGATAATTAGAAGAATTAATTAACAAAATGTAGATTATGGAATGGAACAACTTACCTTGTTGTGGGGCTCCATCACTGGATGTTTTTAAGAAGAGATTGGGCAACCAATTCTGAAATGATATAGGGGTCTCCTGTTTGAGCAAGGGGTTGGACTAGAAGACCTTCAAGGTCCCTTGTTGTTCTCTACCGGTTGCCCTTGACTTAAGGTCACAGTTGAACCCCTAATTTCTATTACTGAGTTTTGCCCCATTTTATAACTTTCCTTGCCACAGTTGTTAAGTGAATCGTTGTGCTTCTTCTGCTCTTCTGTTATTCTAAAGCTTTCTATCATTAATGCCAGCAAAATTCATGCTTTCTCTAATCTGATAATAGAGAGGCCATCTTCTTAACAATATCTTCTATTACACATTTATGTACCAAAAAGACAAATCCTGACTGGGCTAAGTAGATGAAGGCTGCATTTTTTGATCGGATATTAAAACAGTCAGATCCTCCTTTTATTTCTCCCCCTCCAACCATAAAAATGAGGAATATTTGTTAATTGCATCTACAATGCCCAATATCTACATGTTTGGCCATTCAGTTCCATTAGTTTCATATCCTTTCCTTTCAAAGTCTTGCTAGTGCTGTATTCTATTTACACACACACACACACACACACACACACACACACACACACCACTACCAGTTCGGTAGCGGGAGCACACGTGGCAAAGGTAGCAATAGCAATAGCAGTTAGACTTATATACCGCTTCATAGGGCTTTCAGCCCTCTCTAAGCGGTTTACAGAGTCAGCATATCGCCCCCAACAACAATCTGGGTCCTCATTTCACCCACCTCGGAAGGATGGAAGGCTGAGTCAACCTTGAGCTGGTGAGATTAGAACCGCTGAACTGCAGATAACAGTCAGCTGAAGTGGCCTGCAGTACTGCGCCCTAACCACTGCGCCACCTCGGCTCTTAGACATAGTAGACATAGGCTGAACCTTCTGCGCATGTGCAGAAGTCCGTGATGATGTCTGGGTGGGTGGGCGGAGCCTTGCGCCGCTGCCACTACCGGTTCGCCCGAACTGGTGCAAACCGGCAACATACCACCTCTGATATTTATATCTATAAGCCAAATACCACTCACTCATCACAAAATCTCCAGAACTATAAAGCCTACAAACTTGAAATTTGGCACATAGGCTCCTCTTGGCTTCTAGGTGCTCGCTAAGAAAGGATTTTTTGAAATGATCATCAGATCATTAATATTTCTTAAACAGTAATTAACATGCTCTGATGCTAAGGAGTTCTACTCCCCCTCCCCACTTGAAAAGAACTCTGTTCCAACTGCCAGTTGCCTCACATTCCGTTACCTCAGTTCCAACTGGCAGACGGTCCACTCCTTCACTCAGGAGCAGCCTGGGGCTCCTTACAGTACCAAATTGTGTGTGTGTGTGTGTGTGTGTGTGTGTGTGTGTGTATTTTGTCCACCTTAACGGATCAAGAGAGGACAGAAGGATAAATAAAGGACTGACCCATATATACCGAATCCCTGAAATAATTTTGATCAAGTGTATCTCAGCTTTCACAGAAAGAGAAAATTAAACCAAGCTCTGGAATGGATTAGGAAAGAACATGATCAGAGGATGTGTAAAATTAATCATGTTAACTTTAGGAGGGATTTAAACCAGCTTGCAGGGCACTTTGATCAGGAAAGTGTGCTAGCTGCTTAAAGACATTGGTACGTAAAGTGTTTAAGGAACGATATCCCACAGCATGGCAACTACTGACCAAAAGGGAATATTTGTAGCTCAGGGTTGAAATGAAGGATCCTTGGTGCTCTCTGAGCGTGGCGGTTTTCTTGCGGATGTTGAGTTACCAAAGTAACATCATCAGTGCCAGAAGGCAGTGGGGTATATGAAGAGGAGGTGAAGAAGATAGACTGCAAAGATTTTGGTGCTCTCTGAGCTTGGTTGTTTTCTTGCAGGCGTTTCATTACCAAACTAGGTAACATCATCAATGCTAGAAGGGAATGGGATTTGTGAAGAGGAGGAGGAGGAGGAGAAGGGGAGGAAGATGAGGAAGAGGAAGATGTTCTGATCTAGGCTTCAAAAAATCAAGAAGCAGACTCCTTGTCCCGACAAAACCCCTTTTTATTAAGCTAATGTGAATTCCTCTCATTCACATACAGCAAAGTCTTGGCAAACAGCCTTTCAAAGGTGAATTTACAACCACAGACCTTATCAGGCTTGGAGAGCTGCCAGGCCGATGTCTTCTAAATGCAAAGCTGTGCCAGAAAATACTCGGCAAGGAGTGTCTGAGAGTCAAGAACAAATCTTCACACTAATTAAAGGAACAAATTGTCTCCTACAAACTCCACTCCCCTTTTGCTCCTCTTTATTCCCTATGGGAGGGGCCATTCACCATCAGCCTGTACCTTTACTTTCAATTCGGCCCTTGTTCCTTAGCTGTTCCCTTCTCTTGGTAGCTCTGGGCATTCACACATTGGGAACAGGCTCCAGCTGTTCTTCTGCCCCACTGAACTCCAACTCCGAAGGCAGCTGATAACTGTCGGGCGGCCCTAGACCCATTTCTGCCTCTGATGCAGAGCCCTCTTCAGAGCCTTCCCCAGACTCCGGACTGGCCCATGTTCCTTCCTTCCTTCCTTCCTTCCTTCCTTCCTTCCTTCCTTCCTTCCTTCCTTCCTTCCTTCCTTCCTTCCTTCCTCCCTCCCTCCCTCCCTCCCTCCCTCCCTCCCCCCCTTTAATTCATTTTTTAAGTTTATCTTCAGACTTCTGAATCTGGACAGACCAAAAGTGTTCCTTCCTTCCTTCCTTCCTTCCTTCCTTCCTTCCTTCCTTCCTTCCTTCCCTCCTTCATTTTCTCTTTCCCCTCCCACCCTCCCTCCCTCCCTTTAATTCATTTTTTAAGTTTATCTTCAAACTTCTGAATCCGGACAGACCAAAAGTGTTCGTTCATTCGTTCGTTCGTTCGTTCGTTCCTTCCTTCCTTCCTCCCTCCCTCCCTTCCTCCTTTCCTCCTTCATTTTCTCTTTCCCCTCCCTCCCTCCCTTTGATTCAGTTTTTAAGTTTATCTCCAGACCTCTGAATCTGGACAGACCAAAAATGTTCATTCGTTTGTTCGTTCCTTCCTTCCTTCCTTCCTTCCTTCCCTCCCTCCCTCCCTTTCCTCCTTCTCTTTCCCCTCCCTCCCTTTGATTCATTTTTCCAGTTTATCTCCAGACCTCTGAATCTGGACAGACCAAAAATGTCCTTTCCTTCCTTCCTTCCCCCCAAGCCACATTGGAAGAGCTGGCAGCCTTTGAAACAGACTTCTGCTGGACAAACCTTTCCCCCTCTGCTTTCCACGAAGAAGCACAGGACTATTTAGGATACAAATCTGTCAAGTTTGGAATATCTCCCCCTCCTTCCCTCTTGTCCTTGTGTAGAGCTTCTGTACGACGCCGGGCAACAATGGCATTTCAGTTTCCCCCCTAAGAATGGCCCACTTGTTCTCTCGTCCAGCGCCCCGACGAAGCACAGTCGCAACGATTCATCCCCTTCGACAATATTCGGATTCTTCAATGAAAAGAGTTTCCCACATGGGGGCCATGCCCACACAACCACAGCGGTGCTGTGAATGGGAAAAGCTGTGCTCCCGAGCCCCGGAATATGTTAACCTCTCTCGCTGTTGGGTCCACTTTTATTTTGGATCTGTGCGGGGGAAAGAAAACAGGGGACAAGGGACGGGCCGTGTCACCTTCCTCAGGAGGAGAGCCACAGAGGCCTGCCAAGCGCCACCCTGGTGGATCCGGGAGGGAGGGGGCTGCGGGTGGCATGGAAAGGCTGGTCGGTGGGCACAGCGAGGGTGTGGCCTGATGAGGGGGAGTGGCTGTCTGGAACCCAGGAGTCCGTCTTCCAAAACTTTCCCCCACTTTTTTTTTCCATTTGGAAGGTCATCTGTTTGTTTCCTGCTCTTTACAGTATTATATAGCTCCCTCCCTCCCTCTTTCCCTATCCAATCCTTCCTTCCTTTTATCCAATCCTTCCTTCTTTCCCTCTATCCAATCATTCCTTCCTTCACTCTATCCAATCCTTCCTTCCCTCCCTCCCTCTGTCCAATACATCCTTCTTTCCCTATCCAATCCTTCCTTCCTTTTATCCAATCCTTCCTTCTTTCCCTCTATCCAATCCTTCCTTCCTTTTATCCAATCCTTCCTTCTTTCCCTCTATCCAATCCTTCCTTCCTTCCCTCTATCCAATCCTTCCTTCCCTCCCTCTCTCTATCCAATACATCCTTCTTTCCCTATCCAATCCTTCCTTCCTTTTATCCAATCCTTCCTTCCCTCTATCCAATCCGTCTTTCCCTCCCTCTCTCAAACCCTTCCTTCCCTCCCTCTATCCAACTTTCCCTTCCTTCCTTCCCTCCCTCTATCTAATCCTTCCTTCCTTCCCTCTATCCAACCCTTTCTTCCCTCCCTCTATCCAATCCATCCTTCCTTCCCTCCCTCTACCTAATCCCTTCTTCCTTTTCTCCCTCTATCCAATCCTTCCTTCCCTCCTTCTATCCAATCCATCATTCCTTCCTTCCCTCTATCTAATCCCTTCTTCCTTTCTTCCCTCTATCCAACCCTCCCTTCCTTCTCTCCCTCTATCCAATCCTTTTTCACGCTTTGCACAATCCCCATCATCCTGTGATCAAAATTCAGGTGCTTGGCAAGTGACTCCTATTTATGAGTGTTGGAGAGACCCAGGGCCACTCGCAAAGTCACTGGAGAAGCCACTCAACAACCATGGCACTAACTGAAGAACTGCAGGGATGCACTTAACAACTGTGGCAAGAAAGGTCGTAAAATGGATCAAAATTCACTTGACAAAATTCAACTTGGGGAATTTTGACAGACAGGTGTGATAGATAGATAGATAGATAGATAGATAGATAGATAGATAGATAGATATTAAATGATAGATAGATAGATAGACAGACAGACAGATAGATACATATAGATGATAAATAAGTAGATAGTCATAGAGATAATAAACGATAGATATAGATAGATGATAAACAATAGATAGATAGATATAGTCAGAGATAGAAATAGATAGATTAAATGATAGATAAATGATAGATAGTTAGACAGACAGACAGATATAGATAGATGATAGATAAGTAGTTAGAGTCATAGATAGAGATAATAAATGATATAGACAGATGATAATCCATAGATGGATGGATGGATAGAGATAGAGATAGAAATAGAGATAGACATATATACACACCTACCTGTGTGTTTGTGTGTGTGTGTGTGTGTGTGTGTGTGTGTGTGTAATAGACAGACAGACAAACAAACAGACAGATGGACCAGCAGGCTGATTGGTCGATCTGGGTCTGCCTGCTCCTAATCCGACTGTCCGCCTAGTCCGGCTGTTTGTCCGTCTGCAGCCCACTCTCCTCCGGGCGTGATAAAGCCTTAGCTCTTTTCTTTTAACTTTTCCTCCCTTCCCTCCTCCTTCCCCTGATTCTTCCAAATTTGGCTTTTTTCTTTTTCCTAAGGGCCGGAATGTCAAAGATCAAGAGCCAGGAGGGGGAGAGAGAGAAGGGAGAGGGGGTGGAAGAGAGGAAAGGAACGGAGGTGGCCAACAGACACCCCCCCCACACAAAACCAGGACCCCTCCCGATGGCCTGAAGGGCAAATGGAATTTCCACAGGTTTTCTTCTTCGTCTCCTCTCTTCCAAATGTCAAGGGCGGTGTAAAATGTATTTTTAAAATGTGTGTCTGTGTGTGTGTGTGTTTGTGTATGGCTTTCCTTGTCTCTCTTCGGGCCGGGCAGGGCCTGGAGTGGGGCCCCCGCTGTCCCTCGGAAGAGCCCTTCAGGGGCTGCCTTTGTGCGACGTGAGAAAAAAAAGAGACAGGGAAGCACTGGGGCGCCATTGTTCCTATGCAGGGCAGCAAAATTTGATCCGGAATGAAGTCCTCGGGGCAAGGGCTGCTCAATGGGCAGTTTTTATTTAGTGCCAGCATCTTAATCACTTCGCGGGGCTGGCCGAGGACGGCCCCGACATAATGTAGCCTCTATGCCGGGCTGAGCGGCTTGCCGCTCCCAAAGGCCGCTAACTGGATTGAAGGACTGTCATCTGCTGAAAATTAGTCTTTCCAACTTCCTGTCTGCTCACAAAGAGCAGCCATCAAAAGAGCGGCTGAATTTCCTCATTGTGACAACCACCCCTGATTAAATTCCTCCGAGAAACAGCCGAGCCGAGGATCCTGCAGTTTCAAAGGGGTGGGGGGGGCTAGGGGTGAAAGCTAGAGGGGTGGGGGAGGAGAAATGCAACCCAAGGACGCAATTCACCTTCTTTCTCAAAACAAAAACAAAAAAGGGAGGAGAACGGGCAGAGAATTAGCGGAGCGCATCCATGAACACCGACTAGCAGGCACGATGAAAACGCCTTAATTATTCACTCCCGTCCTACGCCCGAGCTGCAGATATTCGCCACTTTTGCAAAACATCTTCATTGCACAAAAACATGGACAGACTGAGACGTAGTTTGAACTGGGAAATAGTGAGCAGCCGAGACCAAGCCACGTCCAAAAAATGCAAAAGAATTCCTGGAAGCCTGGCACTCAGACAAAGTGGTCATCAACGGGCACAAAGAGATAAACAACATCTACATACCGTTGGAAAGAGGCAATCAAAAAGGAGAAAACACCTCCTGTCTGGAAAAGCTAAAACACCTCCTGGCAGGATGGTATGAACACCAAGATTAATACCATCAACAGGCACAAAGAGATAAACAACATCTGCATACCGTTGGAAAGAGGCAATCAAAAAGGAGAAAACACCTCCTGGTTGGAAAAGCTAAAACACCTCCTGGCGGGATGGTATTAACACCAAGATCAATACCATCAACAGGCACAAAGAGATAAACAACATCTACATACCGTTGGAAAGAGGCAATCAAAAAGGAGAAAACACCTCCTGGTTGGAAAAGCTAAAACACCTCCTGGCGGGATGGTATGAACACCAAGATTAATACCATCAACAGGCACAAAGAGATAAACAACATCTACATACCATTGAAAAGAGGCAATCAAAAAGTGAGAATACCTCATAGTCAGAAAAGCTTCAACATTTCCAGCCTGGATAGTATTAACAAGATTAATATCATCAACAGGCACAAAGAGGTAAATATTATCTACATACCACCCAAATACACTTGAATTCCAGCCCCACAGAGAGCACATTGCTTGGTAGTCCAAACAAGGGGTGACTAAAACATGAGTGACCACGACCCTTGCTTCTTGATCTACAAATGGACGCCACTGACCTACCAAAGGTCCATGGGCAAAGTGTCCTTCAGCAGAAGCCACATGACTAGGGGGACCAAAGCACTGGGGGATGTTACCTCATTGAGAATCAATGATGGAAAATTACTAGAGAGGTAACACACACACGAACACACATACACACACATACACACAATCCTCACTGCAGAGTCTTGTCCAGGGGTGGGTTCCGGCTGCTGCTACTGCCGGTTTGCTGAGGGATGCGCCACGCGTGCTTGATGTACACTGCGTGCGCATTCATAATGCAACAAAAATTGCTCTGTCCATGTGCAGAAGGCAAAAACAAAATGGCGGTGCCTATGGAACCACCTAGACCAGGGGTCGGCAAACTTAAACACTCAAAGAGCCATTTGGACCCGTTTCCCACAGAAAAGAAAAACACCGGGAGCCACAAAGGTCCTAACCGGAAGCCCCCTGTTCAATTCTGGAGTTGACCGGAAGTTCAGTTCCCCCACCGTAGAGTCTCCTCCTAGAGCGGCGTCCTTTTTCCTCTACCTGTCATAACCGAAAGCGCTATCAATTGGGGAGACAACTGGAAAACCCTCCCCTTGCCATAGAGTCTTCTCCTGGCACACTGTGCTTCTCTCCCCCCCCCACCCCACCGAAAGCTCCTCTCAAAATTGTGGTGCTGATCGGTGATGGAGCCGCAGCAGAGGGAGGAAAGAGCCACATGCGGCTCCAGAGCCGCAGTTTGCTGACCCCTGGCCTAGAGCACCAGTTCAGGGGCATGGCAGGCCTGGAATCCAGCGACCCAGGCAGACAAGTTACCACCGGTTCTGTCGAACCGGTAGGATCCCACCACTGGTCTTGTCAGGATTGAGCCAAAGCCAATTTCTCCCCCACATTAGACCGACATAATCTCCAGGCGTTGAGGAAGCACTTCAATGAAATCACTTGGCTGCCTGAGGTATGGATGCACAACTGAGTGTCACACCAACCCACTGATGGAATTTTAGCTCCTTGATCAGGGATTTTAGGGCCCCTCCCAGCAGAACATGACCTCAGAGCATATTATGGGTCCCAGCAATTAGGGACTGTCGTTTGGAGGGACCACGAAAAAGGGCCTTCTCGGGAGTGGCCCCTTCTCCCTGGAACATCCTTCCTCCTGAGGCACGGCTGGCCCCCACCCTGCCTCTGGGTTTCCTGCAAGGCCTAACCCGGAATGGAGACGGAGCCAATCAAGTGGCTGATTTAATTGTGTTGTTACTGCCATGGAGGTTGCTGTGTGTGTTTTATCGCTTTTTATTATATGGTGGATTTTTTTTAAAACTTTCTGTAAGCCCTCCAGAGTGTCACCGAGACGTGACTTGGGAAGCTATATAAATTCGTTTAATCTATTATCTATGTACTGCCTGCCTGTCTCTCTTTCTCTCTCTGAATATCTCTATCTCTCTATCTACTCTTTCTCTCACTCTTACTTGACCTCTTTATCTATTACCTCTCTCCCTCCTTCTATCATCTATCTATCACCATCTGCCTGTCTGCCTGTCTGTCTGTTTCTCTCTCTCTCTCTCCTCTCTCTGGATATCTCTATCTCTATCTACTCTTTCTCTCACTCTCACTTCACCTCTTTCTTTATCTATTCTCTCTCTCTCTCTTTATCCCTCCCTCCCTCCCTCCATCATCTATCACCATCTGTCTGTCTGTTTCTCTCTTTCTTTCCTCTCTCTCTCTCTCTGGATATCTCTATCTCTCTATCTACTCTTTCTCTCACTGTCTCTTCACCTCTTTATCTATTACCTCTCTTCCCCTCCCTCTTTCTATTATCTATCTATCACCATCTGTCTGTCTCTCACTGTATATCTCTATCTCTCTATCTACTCTTTCTCTCACTCTCATTTCACTTCTTTATCTATTACCTCTCTCCCTCCTTCTATCATCTATCTATCACCATCTGTCTGTTTCTCTCTCTCTGGATATCTCTATCTATTCTTTCTCTCACTTCACCTCTTTCTTTATCTATTCTCTCTCTCTCTCTCTTCCTCCCTCCCTCCATCATCTATCTATCACCATCTGTCTGTCTGTTTCTCTCTCTCTCTCCTCTCTCTCTCTGGATCTCTCTCTCTCTCTCTCTACTCTTTCTCTCACTTCACCTCTTTCTATATCTAGTCTCTCTCTCTCTCTCTTTCTTCCTCCCTATCTCCCTCTCTCCTCTATCTATCACCATCTTGGGGATTTTT
Source organism: Thamnophis elegans (assembly GCF_009769535.1). NCBI lineage: Eukaryota > Metazoa > Chordata > Lepidosauria > Squamata > Natricidae > Thamnophis > Thamnophis elegans. The sequence continues at coordinate 136,746,249 of NC_045544.1, forward strand.
AAAAGCCTCTTCTGCAGTCACCAATCCTGAATATAATTTTTAATTACGAACCCTTTTAATTTAATCTTTTTTTTTTTTTTGCAAAAAAAAAGAAAAAGAAAACTCATTCCTGGGCAAAAGATGACAGTTATTTTTAATGCTGATATGTGATTTTTTTTTTAAAAAAACCCCAGCTTCCTGTTTTTCACATTCTAGTTTAGAGAGGCCAATGTGGGAAGAAAACACTGAGAAAAAGAGAGAGAGAGAGAAAATGCAAAAAAACAAACACCCAGCCCTGGAATATTATGGGAAAAAAGAGAAATCAACTAGCAAACATGAAGATCCCTTAAAAAGAACGTGAGTTTCTCTATTTTGGCACCGGTTCACACGACCTAGACTTTATTTTTAGCAAAAGGAGCTGAGATGTGTCGGGATAACTCATGCGCCAAAATTTGCCTCTGCAAACAAACCTCCCCGGCCAAAAATAAAAAAATAGTGTTGATATTAAAATAAAAATCCAGAAGAGGAGACATTTTCCGAGGGAGAGAGATTTTTTTTCCTTCCTCTTTTTAAAGATCTGCGAAAACTTCGGGGCGGGAGAGCCTGCCAAAACGTTAAGGAGAGTCTATTAAACCTCACAGAGTGAGGAAGTGTTTGAGAATCAGTCAGTAAATCACAGGCAACGGGGTCACCGTGTTTAACAGCAGGAACTGCAACTTTGCCAAAACTCCAGCTGCGAGTGGACATAAACGCCTTGTGCAAGAGGCCGGGGACGCCTTTGGCCTTCGGCTCGACGATTCACCACGGGCCATGGCGGCTGGGCTATAATCAAGATCCCGTGAAGTGTGAATGTCACTTTACAAGGCCTTGGAAAGGCCACACTTGGAATATTTGCATTCAGTTTTGGTCGCCACGATGTAGAAAAGATGTGGAGACTCTAGAAAGAGTGCAGAGAAGAGCAAGAAAGAGGATTAGGGGACTGGAGGCTAAAACACAGGAAGAACGGTTGCAGGAACTGGGTAGGTCTAGTTCAGTGATGGCGAAGCTTTTAGAGACCAAGTGTGCAAACTGTACCCCAAAAACCACTTATTTACCGCAAAGTGCCAACACGGCAATTTAACATGAATAATGAGGTTTTACTACCTAAAATAATGATAAATAAGGCAGAGTTGAGCTAATTGTTCTTAAAAAAAAACCATAATAAATGCCCCTTCATTTTTTTCTGCTTTTGAACTATTACGTTTAGCAACAATAAAAAAGAAAAACTTTTGTAATTTCATTTCTTTCTTTCCCACCCCCACTCTCTCTCTTTCTTCCCCTCCTCCTTCTCTTTCTTCCCCTCACTCTCTCTTTCTTCCCCTTCCTCTCTCTTTCTTCCCCTCCCTCTCTCTTTCTTTCCCACCCTCTCTCTCTTTCCCTCTCTCTTTCTCTCCCTCTCTCTTTGGAATGGAGCAGCAATGGAGCTGGGCTGGGGCAATGGCATGCGTGCCCATAGAGAGGGCTCTGAGGGCCACCTTTGGCACACATGCCATAGGTTTGCCGTCACTGGTCTAGTTTAATGAAGAGAAGGACCAGGGGAGAGATGATAGCAACCTTCCAATATCTCAGGGGTTGCCACAAAGAAGAGGGAGTCAAGCTATTCTCCAAGGTACCTGAGGGTAGAACAAGAAGCAATGGGTGGAAACTAATCAAGGACAGAAGCAACTTAGAACTGAGGAGAAATTTCCTGACAATTAGAACAATGAATCAGTGGAACAGAAGTTGCCTCCAGAAGTTGTGAATGCTCCAACGCTGGAAGTCTTTAAGAAGATGTTGGATAGCCATTTGTCTGAAACGGTATAGGGTTTCCTGCCTAGGCAGGGGGTTGGACTAGAAGACCTCCAAGGTCCCTTCCAACTCTGCTATTGTATTGTATTGTATTGTATTGTATTGTATTGTAAATAGGAGTCAGTTCTCAAGCGCCTGAAGTTTGCTCCCATGATCTTGGGGGTGTTGGGAAGTGTGAAAAATGGTCATAAGTCAGTTTTTTCAGTGCCGTTTTAACGTTGAACAGTCACTAAATGAACCATTGTTAGTCGAGGACTATCTGTAGTCCTTGGCTTATGATTGAGCCATAATTTCTGCTGCTAAGCGAGACAGCTGTTAAGTGAATTTTCACCATCTCTTTCTTGCCATGGTTGTTAAGTGAATCAAGGCAGTTAGTAACACGGTTGTTAATTGAATCCGGCCTCCCCATGGACTCTGCTAGTCAGAAGGTCGCAAAAGGAGATCAAATGACCCCAGGACACTGCAACGGCCATAAATGTGAGTCAGTTGTCAAGCATCTGAATGTAAATTACCTGACCATACTGCCATGGTCGTAAGTGTGAAAAAATGATCCTAAATCACTTTTTTCGGTGCCGTTGTAACTTAGAACAGTCACTAAATGAACCACTGTAAGTCAAGAACTGTCCATATTAGTCTTTGAGAGACGTTGAGAAAGGGAGGGAGGGAGAAAGGAGAGAGGGAGGAGGGAGGGAGGGAGGGAGGAAGGAAGGATGGAGGGAGAGAGGAAGGAGGGAGGGAGGAAGGAGGGGGAAGGGAGAGATGGAAGGAGAAGAGGGAGGGAGGGAGAGAAGGAAGGAGGGAGGGAGCAGGGAGGGGGCAAGGAGGAAGGAAGGAAGGAAGGATGAAGGGAGAGAGGAAGAGAGGAAGGAGGGAGGGGGAAGGGAGAGAAGGAGGGAGAAGAGGGAGAAAGGGAGAGAAGGAAGGAGGGAGGAAGGAAAGAAGGAGGGAGGGAGGAAGGAGGGAGGGAAAGAGGAAGGAGGGAGGAAGGGGGGAGGGAAGGGGAAAAAGGGAGGGGGAGGCAGAAAGGAAGGCAAAGGGAAGAAGAAAGGGACAGTGGGAGGAAGGAAGGAAGAAAAAGGGAGGAAGAAAGGAAAGAAGGAAGGGGAAAGAGGGAGGAAGGAAGGAAGGAAACCTTCATAAATGAGTCAGTTGTCTGAATTTCAATCATGTGGCCGTGGGGATGCTGTAAGTGTGAAAAACAGTCAAAAGTCATTTTTTTCAGCACTGTTGAAACTCAGAATGAACCTTCATCAAATCCTTGTCAGTCGGGGACTGCCTTGTATGCAAATTTTGGGAAGCAGAGCGATTATTTTCAAAGCAGTGGAAACAGCTACGGGTGGCTCTTTTGGCCTCCTCTCTTCTCCCTCTCCAGCCAGAGGTTGAATGGGTGACGTGGGCTCTGATCTGAGCAGAAGAACGTGGCCTCCAGCAGGCCCGCCATGGTGTTTCCAATTTCCGTACATAACAAGGCACTAATGTGCAGAAGGAAGTGGGCAGAGACCCAGGAATCAAGGAGGATATGAAAGCACTAGACCCCTAACCTCCAGGGTCAAGAGGTTAAGGCTCCAGGGTCCCAGGAGAAGGTAGAAGGGTCTCCTCCAGGTAGTTTCAAATTTCCTCCTTTGGCGACTTGGAAGGAAGGAGAGAAAGAGAGAGAGGGAGAGAGAGAAGATGGAGAGAGAGAGGTAGAGGGAGGGAGAGAGAAAGATAAGATAGAAAGAGAGAGAGATGATAGAGAGAGAAATGGTAGGTAGATAGAGAGATAGATGATAGATAGATAGATAGATGGATAGGCAGATAGAAGAAGGAAGGAAAGAGAAAGAAAGAAAAAAGAAAGAAAGAAGAAAGAGCAAGACAAGGAGAAGGAGGGAGGGAAAAGAGAGAGAAAAGAAAGAAAAAGAATAAAAAGAAAAAAGAGAGAAAAGAAAGGAAGGAAGGAAGGAAGGAAGGGGAAGGGGAGGAGGGTGGAGAGGGAGGGAGGAAGGAAGGAAGGAAGGGAGGAAGGGAGGGAGGGAGATACAAGGCACGCAGCACCCATGAATGAATTCACAGGAGACTCAAACACACGGTTTGCCTGCGTGCAAGTAATTCCTGGAGGCTTCCGTTGAAGTTACACCCCAGAGAATATCTGCACTAGTTAATTGTAAGACCAATGAGCCTTGCGGTGGAATTCCCACTTCTATCTTCATTCACTTCCTCCCACCCTCTTCCCTTTCGATGTCCAATATTACTGAATTAAAGGAACATTGTTATTTCAAAACAGAGGGGCAAGGGTGTAAGCACAGGCGAACCGAAGGTTTAACTGAAAAAACAAAACAGAACCTAGAACAACAGGCTTAGAAGGGACTTTGGAGGTCTTCTAGTCCAACCCCCAGCTCAGGCAAGAGACGCTATACCATTTCAGACGAACTCTTGCCCAATCTCTTCTTGAAAACCTCCTTGAGGGTAGTCCTTAAGACTACCCTGGAGACAAGAATTTCCACTGAAAAGCAAAGTGGTGGTTAAATCAGACACGCCCGATTTCACAACCTATTTTGCCACGGTCGTTAAGCCAATCACTGTAGTTGTCAAAGCCAATCACGCAGTCGTTAATTGCATACAGCTTCCCTCATTGACTTGGCTTGTTGGGAGCCAGCTGTTAACAGAATAACAGGGTTGGAAGGGACCTTGGAGGTCTTCTAGTCCAACCCCCTGCACCCAAAGGCCAGACAAGGAACAATGGGTGGAAACTGAACAAGGAGAGATTCAACCTGGAAATAAGGAGGAATTTCCTGACAGGGAGAGCAATCAACCAGTGGAACAGAAGTTGTAGGAGCTTCATCACTGGAAGCTTTCAAGAAGAGACTGAACTACGATCTGTCAGAAGTAATATAGGGTCTCCTGATTGGGGGGGTTGGACTGGATGATCTACAAGGTCCCTTCCAACTCTGTTAATCCGTTGAAAGAGTAGAGTAGAACAGAATAGAATAGAAACTGTGAGAGCTTCATCACTGGAAGCTTTCAAGAAGAGACTGGACTGCCATCGGGCAGAAATGATGTAGGATCTCCTGCTTGGGGGGTGGATTAGATGACCTACAAGGACCCCACCAACTCTGGTTATTCTGTATTCTGTAACTTGAAGGGCTGTTACAGAGAAGAGGGGGGTTGATTTATTCTCCATAGCAGGCTAGGACAAGAAGCAATGCATGGAAGCTCATGAAAGGGGATCCAACCTACAACTAAGGAGAAATCATCAGTGCTAGAAGGGAGTGGGGTTTACTCTCTGTTTATGTACAAGTGCTTGCCTTGCTCTGTCAGTGTTGGTGAGAGTATTCTTGGTGGTTTCTCCAGTATTGTTTGCTGCTTGATGGTTGGTCTGGTAGTACTCTCGAAGTTAATCTCTGCTCATCCGTTTGTTGACTGGTAGTGAGGAGGTGTTTTAGTCTTGTCTCCTTTTTGAGTCTCTCTTTTGAATGACATGTAGATGTTGTTTATCTCAATGTGCCTGTTAATGGCCAATTTGTTTGCATGCCAGGATTCAAGGAATTCTCTATAATTGCTGGATTTAGTTTGATCTAGGACGCGTTGGCTCAGTGGCTGAGACGCCGAGCTTGCCGATGAAAAGGTCAAGAGTTCGGCGGTTCGAATCCCTAGTGTGGCGTAACAGGGTGAGCTTTCATTACTTGTCTCAGCTTCTGCCAACCTAGCAGTTTGAAACCACGTAAAAAATGCAAGTAGAACCATCTTTGGTGGGAAGGTAAAAGTGTTCCATGTGCCTTCGGTGTTTAGTCACACTGGCCACATGACCATGGAGACGTCTTCAGACAGCGCAGGCTCTTCGGCTTTGAAAAGGAGATGAGCACCGCCCCCTAGAGTTGGGAATGACTAGCACATATGTGGAAGGCGAACTTTTACAATTACCTTACCTAAGATGCTCACAGCTTCCTAGTTGAAACTATGGTTCAATCTATCCACGCCTATAGAGAGTCTCAGTCATCCAGATGATGCTTGTCCCAAAGGAGCTTTTTCAAGACAGCTGAACATTCTGTTTTTTCTTTGAAGATGTTTCGCTTCTCATCCAAGAGGATTCTTCAGCTCTGAGCTTCTTGGATGAGAAGGAAAATGTCTTCAAAGAAAATCCAGAAAGCCCAGTTGCCGCTTGGGAAAAACACCTTTGGGACAATCTATCCATGCGTTGTGCAGGTCTCCTGCAGAGATCAAAATGCCATTTTCTCTTGGAAGGGAGAAAGACAATTCCAGTTTGGAAGTACTGATTTTAGGGCCGTCCAGGAGATGTTTTAGCTTTTCGATTGTCTCTTTTTAATGGTATGTAAATGTCCTGTATTTCTATGTGCTTGTTGATGGCCACATGGTCTCACTGCTAGGCAGGGGTGGTTTTCACTTACCTTCTCTACTGGTTCGCAAATATGTACTCGCGCCCTGTCCACGCATGTGCCCAGCCTTCCGCGCATGCGCTTTGCTAAAAAAAAAACACAACTGAATAGGACGACATAGAGCCAGGGCGGGTGGGCTGACCCATCCGTGATTTCCGCTACCAGTTCGGGCCAACCAGTCCGATCCGGCTGAATACCACCTCTGGTGCTAGGGCTTTCAGGAATTCCCTAGCGTTTGGGGATTTGGCTTGATCTAGGATGCTCACCGTTTTCCAGGTGAAGCAACGGTTCATCTGTCCACGCATTGTGCAACTAAGGAGTTTTCGTTTATGTCCTCTGAATGCTAGTTCAGTTCAGTTCAGTTCAGTTTATTGTATTTATATGCTGCCCTTTTCCCCCGAAGGGGACTCAGGGCGGCTCACAACTTGAACCGGGGAAGGGGGATACAGACAAAAATTTAAAAAACAAGCATAACAATATATAATTTAAAACTCACAACAGTCATACCATTCGAGGCGGGGGGCAACAGCTCTTTAGCCCCAGGCCTGTCGGAACAGCCAGGTTTTGAGGGCTTTGCGGAAGGCCTGGAGGGTGGTGAGGGTTCGAATCTCCACGGGGAGTTCGTTCCAGAGGGTCGGAGCAGCCACAGAGAAGGCTCTCCTCCGGGTAGTCGCCAGTCGACACTGGCCGGCGGATGGAATTCAGAGGAGGCCTAATCTGTGGGATCTAATCGGTCTAGTGGAGGTAATTGGGTGTTGGGTGTTGGGTAGTTGGGTGTTCGCTCCGCTAGTCTTCTGCCTGTTCAATCCTATGTAGGGGTTGATGCAGTCCTTACCCTGCCTTTAGTCTGTCATTACTTCTCACATTGCGTGTTATCAAAGGAACCCGGTGGGGGTGTGGAGGGGGGAGAAGAGAACGGTTATATTTAACTGGGCTTTCAGGAGAAGATCCTGCCTTCTCCATACCTCGGAGGGGGCCTGCGCAAATGTTGCGACCAAGTCCTCCAGCAATCAAAATTCAAAGGCAGCAGAGGAGTCGTGGCACTCCACTTTCTGGATCCCGCCGCAGGCCGATGCTCCGACGGGTGCCAAAGAGGCTGGAGCACATGGCACACACACACACAAAAAAACCCCTTTGTGCGAGTGGCGAAGTGCCGCAGCCGAGCTGGCGATCGGCACGCACAGAGAACGCCAAGCATGAGTGCCCAATCAAGGCAAGGCTTCCCTTGCGGAAACGCTCTGCTTATTTGATTAAAGTTAGGTGAAGAACAGCGCAAAACACCCTTGCAGCTTCGCTTCCTCTCGGACCCGCTCGCCGGCGTTTTCTTTCTAACTCCAAGCGGAAGTCTCTGCGCGGAGCAGCCTGGCTAGCCTCAATCTAACCTTTCCATCTGGAAGGGAACTAACTAGCCTTCGGGCTACTTTCAACCCTTCCCAGCTGTTGGGTTGAGGGTTCTTTTTTTTTTTTTAAAGTCCCTCTGCCGCCCCCCTTCTTCTTCTCCTTTTAAATAATAATAAAAAAATGTTTTTGTGCAGGCTCGAGAAAGCATATTTATATAAATGATTGCCATATCCTCTCTTGCCAGCTGTTGACCCGGCTCTTAGCCCAAACTGGGGCATGTTTTTCATTTCGAACAGCTTCAGACTGGAAGTGACCCGGAGAAAGTTAGCACGCTATGCAAACAGTCTTACGTGTTACAACCCTGACAGTTAGAGACAATGGACGCACAGTTGGGATGGAAGGGACCGGCGTTTCCCCCCTGGGCGAATGTCACCAAAAAAAAACACCCAGATGGAGGTATCGATTTTAAAAGACAAATAAAGAGAGGTTGTGGTCCTTGAGAGTTGAGCCTTTCCCCCGTTCTGGACACTTTTCAAAAAAAAAATTACAACTTGTGTTTCTCCCCCCCCCCCCCCCAAAGAATCACGGCAAATCGGCTCCACCGTTTGTTTGAAAGAGGTTAAGAGACAGAAGGATCTTGACAAACTTGAACATTGGGCACTATCTAATAAAATGAAATTCAGTGGTGAAAAGAGTCAGGTTCTACATTTAGGCCAGAAAAACAAAATGCTCAGGTACAGTATAGGTGGTACCTGGCTCAATAGTAGTAACTGTGAAAGGGATCTTGGAGTCCTAGTGGACAACCGTTTAAATAGGAGCCAGCCGTGTGCAGCAGCTGCCAAAAAAGCCAACACAGTTCTAGGCTGCATAAACAGAGGGAGAGAATCAAGAACACGTGAAGTGTTAATACCACTTTATAAGGCCTTGGTAAGGCCACACTTGGAATACGGCATTCAGTTTTGGTCACCACGATGTAGAAAAGATGTGGAGACTCTAGAAAGAGTGCAGAGAAGAGCAACAAAGATTATTAGGCAACTGGAGGCTAAAACATATGAAGAACGGTTGCAGGAATTGGGTATGTCTAGTTTAATGAAAAGAAGGACTAGGGGAGACATGATAGCAGTCTTCCAATATGTCAGGGGTTGCCACAAAGAAGAGGGAGTCAAGCTATTCTCCAAGGCACCTGAGGGTAGAACAAGAAGCAATGGGTGGAAACTAATCAAGGAGAGAAGCAACTGAGAACTGAGGAGAAATTTCCTGACAGTGAGAACAATTAATCCTTGGAACAACTTGCCTCCAGAAGTTGTGAATGCTCCAACACTGGAAGTCTTTAAGAAGATGTTGGATAGCCATTTGTCTGAAGTGGTGTAGGGTTTCCTGCCTGAACAGGGAAGTTGGACTAGAAGACCTCCAAGGTCCCTTCCAACTCTGTTATTCTATATCTAAAATAGGGGCAGATCAAACAGGCTGAAACATCAGTCGGTGAATTTGATGGAATCCCACTTTTAAAAATCCACTAGAAGACCTCCAAGGTCCCTTCCAACTCTGCTATTGTATTATTGTGTTATTATTGTTTGGAAATATAAGATCCGATCAACCCCTCAACCCTCGGGTGGCAACGATCAAACCAAATACTTGATGGGCTCCATCCCACATGGAGATCCCCAGGCCCCATTGGTGAAACCAAGTCTTCAGAGCCTTTTAAAAGAGTATCAAAGTGGGAGCCGATCTTATCTCCACAGAGATGATGTTCCACAGGGAGGGAGCCACCACAGAGAAGACCCTTCTTCTTGGCCCCGCCAGATGGGCCTGTTCTGACGGAGGCTTCCCAAGAGAATGAAGCCAACTCCTGGTCCCGACAAAAAACCCTTTTATTAATTTTTCTGTGAATTCTGCTCCTTCACATCCAGCAAAGTCTTCAAAGGAGGATTTACAGTCACAGACCTTATCTGGCTTGGAGAGCTGCCAGGCCGAGAGCTGCAAAACTTGGCAAGGAGTCTCGGAGAGTCACAAACCAATTAAGCGAACTAATGGTCTCCTGCAAACTCCACTCCCCTTTCTCTCTTCTTTTATTACCTCTGGGAGGGGCCATTCATCCTCCACCTGTAGCCTTACTCCCAAGTCGACCCCGGTTCTTTAGCGCTTCCCTTCCTCTGGCCACTCTGCACATGTGCAGACTGGGAACAGGCTCCAGCTGTTCCTCTGCCTAACTGATGTCCAACTCTGAAGGCAGCTGATAACTGTCAGATGACCTCGGCCCCCTCTCTGCCTCCGACACAGAGCCCTCGTCCGAGCCTTCCCCAAACTCCAGGACTGGCCCATGTTCCTCCCCAACCTCCTCACTGTCCGAATCTGCTGCCAGCTTCCTAGGCCGCTGGCGGGCCACAACACTTAAAGGAAATAACATCTTATTTCCAATCTTATTTCCATTGGGTTTACGTTCCACAGTGAGGGAGTCACCACAGAGAAGGTGCTTAATATTCAGCATCACTCAGCATTACAGCTGTCAAGGATGGTTAGCCAAGCCTCTTCATGTCTGGCTGGAAGTAAATTGCGGCTGTGCCCAACAATTCGTACTCCGGAGTTGTTTTACGGACAGATACTACGCCATTTTATTCCAAGTGGGTTTTTTATTCTTATTGCGTATTGCTTGTTCTAGCACTTTGGTGCTACGAAGGATCCAAATTTAAATATAATGAAAACCTCGGCCTCTGTCTCCATAACCGAGGTGGCGCAGTGGTTAGGGTGCAGTACTGCAGGCCACTTCAGCTGACCGCAGTTCAGCGGTTCTAATCTGACCGGCTCAAGGTTGACTCAGCCTTCCATCCTTCCGAGGTGGGTGAAATGAGGACCCAGACTGTGGGGGCGATATGCTGACTCTATAAACCACTTAGAGAGGGCTGAAAGCCCTATGAAGCGGTATATGTCTAACTGCTATAACTGACACACTCATTTTTTAAGGAGCTTGCCAATTAATAAGACTCCCAATCAGCTTTAGCAAATTAATTGTTGCAAGCACACTGTTGGAAGAAAAGTCCTTCTGGGTTCTGGGTTCAGCTCCAAGTGGGGAAAAAGACACTGGAAACATGGAGGCTGCTTGGAAAGATGGTTTTCATGGTGGACAGGGCCACATGGCTTGAAGATATTGGGCGGAAGGGGAAAAAAGGGCAGAGATGCTGAGAGTGTCTGGGTTTTATACTCTATCTGGGCTTTTGAATTTGAGCTTGTATTCTGATTGGTTGTCAGACTCCCATGGGGCCATGCAGGGGCAACTCTGTAGGCTGCCCTGAGTCCCGGGCTTGGTTGAGCCTTGCTGGGTGATGTAATCTTCTCAGGTGCCATGTGGTGAGATGGGTAGAGGGCTAATCCTACCTTTGTTGGATCTTGGAGGAGAGCATTTGCTTATGAATAGACCTAGCTATCTCTTTATCTCTTAAGTGCTGACATCTGCTGTGGGCTATTGAGGAGGGTGGGGGCTATTAAGAGCGAGTCTGCTTCAGGGGTGGGTTTCTCGCCCCGTTCCAACTGGTTCAGTTAGAACGAGGCCGGCGGCGTCCTCGCGCATGCGCGCAGCGCGCGTGTGCACACGCTGCACGCATGCGTACTAGCGTCTGTGCGATGCTCCAATTGCTCCTGGAGGATTGCGCAGGCGCTGTATGCGTCCTGCGCATGCGTGGAAGCGCAGAATTTGGCAAAACCGGGTAAGGAGGGGGTGTGGGCGCGCGCGGGCGCGCGGGGTGGGGGGCTTCGCCATTCCCGGAAGTTACTTACTTCCGGGTTCGGCGACCAACTGGATCGCGGGGACCGCCGCGAACCGGTTGAAACCCACCCCTGGTCTGCTTCCTGCCTCAAGCCCCCCCCCCCCCCCGCCCCGTTTCTCCATTCCTCATCCAGGGAAACATAACATTCTGCCTTTTTAATATTTCCTAAATATTTCATTTTTCTAGGAGAGGGCTGGATGCTAACTCCCTACAATTCTCTAAAGGAAAGAGGCAACTTTTAACTGGGGAAACACCAAACTTTGGAAAGGCCAATGTTTTTTAAAGACATAATCATCCTTTCCTTGAAGGGTATTTCAATTCTGCTCTATGGGTACTGATCAACAGGGTGATAAATGTAGGTTGTTTTGACTGCATAACTTTCTTGATTTGGGGGCATTGGAGGGAAAAAACAATGGAATTGTTTAAAGATGAATGGTCTCTAAATTTGAGAAATACCGTAGTCCTCAACTTTACAACAATGAAGCCCGACATTTCTGTGGTGGTGAGACATTTGTTAAGCGAATGTTGTGAACACAGGGATGTTGTAAGGGTCGTAATCGATCCCGAGTAACCTTTTCCAGGGATGTTGTAACTTCAAAACAGTCGCAAAATGAATGGTGGCAAATCGAGGACTACCTGTATATAAATTTGAAAAAAATAAGCTGGAAGGGACCTTGGAGGTCTTCTAGTCCAGCACCCTGCTCAAGCAGGAGAACCTATACCATTTCAGACAGTGACTGCCTAGACCAGAGGTCTTCAAACTTGGCAACTTTTAAGACTTGTGGACTTCAACTCCCAGAATTCTCCAGCCAGCTGGAGAATTCTGGGAGTTGAAGTCCACAAGTCTTAAAAGTTGCCAAGTTTGGGGACCTCTGGTCTAGACTCTTCTTAAAAACCTCCAGTGATGAAAAAGCACCCACAACCTCTGGTGGCAAGCTGTTCCACTGGTTAATTGTCCTCACTGTTAGGAAGTTTCTCCTTAATTCCAGGTGGCTTCTCTCCTTGATTAGTTTCCGTCCGTTCTTTCTCGTCCTGCCCTCTGGTGCTTTGGAGAGGAGGCTGACCCCTCTCCTTTATGGCCGTGACCCATCAAAACCGCGGTCCACTAAAGCGCGCCCGATCAAAGTGCGTACGTGACGTCATCAGCAGCGCGACCAATAAAATTAAAAATAAATTAAATTAAAATTAAAATAAAATTACAGCAAGCCGATTCACATAAAGGTAAGGGTTAGGTTTAGGTTTAGGTTTAGGGTTAGGTTAAGGGCTAGGGTTAGGTTTAGGGTTACGTTAAGCGTTAGGGTTAGATTTAGGGTTAGGTTAAAGGTTAGCGTTAGGTTTAGCGTTAGGTTAAGGGTTAGGTTTAGGGTTAGGTTTAGGGTTAGGCTTAGGGTTAGGTTTAGGGTTAGGTTTGGGGGGGTTAGGGTAAGGTTTTCGCGTTAATTTTAAATTTACCGCTCACAGCGTGCCGTTTTCGTCGCGCTGTGATGACATCACGTACGCGTTTTCGTCGAGCGCGCTTTAGTCTACCGCGGATTTGTGGTGGAACCCTTTATGGCAGCCCCTCAAATACTGGAATCCTGCTATCATGTCACCCCTAGTCTTTCTTTTCTTTTTAGACTATTTGGGTTTTTAGTATCCTAGTATTGCTTAACTGAGCAACTGTCATACGAAAAAAAAAACAGAAATAAAAGTATAATACCCCGGTTAAAACAAATAAACGAAAACAGAGAGAGGAGAGTATCAAACACGGATCAGATCCATTCATACCAAGGACTATGAATTGCTCATAATTGCCTGATGCATAAGCAAATTTGGGCTGCACCAACATAGGGGATGTCAGATGTTGATGTTGATTGGTCTTGTATGCCGCCCACTCCCGAAGGACTCCGGGCGGCTTACAATAAACAAGGGAAGGGGATAAATAAACAAAACAACACATTTAAAATACACAACAGTCACAGTTTCCGTGGGGCTGGATATTTCGAAAGCCCCCCCCGGCCTGCTGGAGCAGCCAGGACTTAACGGCTTTGCAGAAGGCCGGGAGGGTAGTAAGGGTCCGGATCTCCACGGGGAGGTCGTTCCAGAGGGCTGGAGCTGCGACAGAGAAGGCTCTCCCCCGGGGAGTCGCCAGCCGACATTGGCCGGCAGATGGAATCCGGAGAAGACCTAACCTGTGAGATCTAATCGGTCTATGGGAGGTAATCCATTTTAATTAGGATGTGATCCGTTTGATCGTGTCCGAATGAACGGCAATTCTACGGGCCAAATCTTGCCACATCTTCCCATTTTGTTGAGTTGTTCTATGCTCCAGCTAGTGTCAGCTTTGATGGCGTCTAGCCGCCCTGTTCTTTGACCGCTAACTCTCCCCAACATAATTACTTTCTCCGGTGAGTTCCCCCGCACGAACACGGCCAAAGTAAGTGGGATGCAGTTTCGTGATTTTGCTTCCCAGTGACACTTCCGGTGTTATGCGCTCCAATGCTTGCTTGTTGGTTCCCTTTGCTGTCCAAACAATAGCCTTCTCCAGCATCCTGGCTCGAACGAGTCGACTGTCTTCTTGTCGGTGTTTTCGCTTTCACAACCAGGGGTACGTAGCTACGGGTTTAATCTGGAAGGCCGCTGCAAACTCGTGACACCATCGGTGTCTCCTGAGCCGTGTCCCTAATGTACGGCCAACAATGTGAGTTTTTTCTCTCCTGATCTCGGTATACAAATCTTATGAGTTTGGGTGAATTATTGTCACCGAGACGGGTGCTTTTATCCAACTGCCTAAAGGACAAATGGCACTTAAGGGTGAGGTTCAGACACAATGAACTGGAGTGCTTAACAGCTTTCCGGCAACGTGACATGGCAGCTTGATCGTAACTTACCCTGGCACTTCCATTCTGCTGTGTGCTGTGTGCACTTATATTCCCTGGGCGCAGATTGAATTAAAAATCAATATATGGTTAATGCCATATAAAGGGGCGCCGGGATGCGCCGAGCAGGAGTTTTTAAAGGATTGAGCCTTCCAAAAGGACAATCGACAGATCATTCGTTCACTCAGTCGTTCGTTTTATTTATTAAATTTATAAGCCAGCCACCCCCCCTGCGCTAGGGAGCGAATCCGGGGCGATTTACAACGCCATAATTAACCATACGAAATGATTAAACGGCGAAGAGAAGTGCAGAAACCGTTAAAGTCAAAGATTAAAATTAGCAGCGCGGGTTAAAGCAAGTACAGGAAGTCCTCAACGTACGGCCACCATTGAGCCGCCAAAATGTATGTTGCTCAGTTTGCTTTACAACATTTCTCGCCACGTTTCTTAAGTGAATCGCGGCAGTTCTTAAAACCGGTTGTTAAGTGAATCTGGTGTCCTCCCCCTTGAGGTCGCAAAAGAGGACGGCATGCTCCCAGGACACAGCAACCATCGTAAAGAGGAGTTAATCGTCAAGCCCCTGAATTTTCATCGTGGGACGTAAGTGTGGAAAACGACCACGGATCCAATTTTTCGGGGCCACTGTGACTTTGAAGAGTCACTTGAATGAACCGCTGTAAGTCAGGGACTTCCTTTACTTTCTTGCATACGAATATAAGTATTATATATGCTACAGATATACACATATCCTGTTTTCCCCGAAAATAAGACCTCCCCGGATAATAAGCCCAATCGGGCTTTTGAGCGCATGCGCTAAAATAAGCCCTTCCCCCGAAAATATTGCAACACAGCAGCAGCCATAGGGTGACCATGCTCGCCTCCTCCTGCACCCCAAAAATAATAAGCTCTCCCCGAAAATATTGCAACACAGCAGCAGCCATGAGGTGAACCAAGCTCGCCGTCTCCTGCACCTCAAAAACAATAAGACCTCCCTAAAAATAAGGCCAATATTTCAGGAGGGGGCGGGTGTCAAAAGAAAATAAGACCCTGTCTTGTTTTTGGGGAAACACATTATTGTTTATGTTCTGCTTCAAGTTACGATGCGTTATGGAAATAAATAAGCAGCCACTTGTTTCACATCAATGCACTCTTAAATCTTTCTCCATTCAATTTCATTTCGTCTACTGCCTCATTCTTGGGCTGGTTTCAGTCTTCGTGTAAAAGGAAGGAAAACGTTTTCCGCAAAGCTAAACTTTGACGGCTCATCTTAGGGATTGGAAGGAATTGGCAGGTGATGGTCTTTTGAGTAGTGGGGGACTACAAATCCCATGGTTTATGTGCATCGGTCGATGAGTAGTTTAGCTGAGAGAGACAGTAAAGACTGGAGAGCTGGCACACGGCGAACTCCTGGTCTGTAAATGACGAAGACGTAAAAGAAAAGAAGGAAGAAGAGAGAAAAGAGAAAAAGAAAAAAGAGAGAAGAAAAAAGGAAAGAAAGAGAAAAGGAAAAAAAAAGAAAAAAGAAAAGATAATGTGGGTACATCATAAAAGTATCCGAAATTTATATATCATTGCCAAAAATATCTACTAGAATTTATTTATGTATTTAGTTCTCGACTTACAACCGTAACTAAATCCAACATTTCCATTGCTGAGCAGTGAATTTTGCCCCATCTTACGACCTTTCTTGACACGGTTGCAGATGTAGAGTTAGTAACATGGCCGTTAAGTGAATCTGGGTTCCCCAGTGACTTTAATTGTCAGAAGGTCGCAAAAAAGGGATCACGTGACCCCTGGAACAGTATAACCACCGTCATGAACACATGCCAGTGGCCCAAATTTTGATCACAAGACCCCATGGGATGCTACAATGGTCGTAAGTGTGAATAATGTCCGTAAGTCACATTTTTCAGTGCCTTTGTAACTTTGACTGGTCGTTAAATGAATGGTTTGATCCCAGTTATAAGCCGAGGACCACCTGTATTTATTCTTTCAGCTTATAGACTCCTCCATCGTCCAAGATCCTGAGCTGTTTACAATGAAAATTAAAAAAAACAACCCACATATATAATCAGTGGATACTCATCTGTTAAATTCTCTTTAACAATCTAAACCAGGGGTGCCAAACTTGATTTCTCTGAGGGCCGCATCAGGATTGTGTTTGACCTCAGGGGGCTGGAGTGGTCGGGGGGGCATGGCCACCTCGCTGTCACTCATATCGGGGACACCTGTGGAGGCCCGAATGCTCTGTCAGAGAAAACGGGCTCTCGAGCTCCGTTTTCGGCTGCGATGGCCTCCTGCAATCCTCTCCCAGTGAAAACAGAGCTCGGGAGGGCCACCTGCAGTCCTCATGAGCTCCGTTTTTGCCGGGAGAGGATTGCAGGAGGCCATTGCAGCCGAAAACGGAGCTCTTGAGGACTGCAGGTGGCCCTCACGAGTTCCGCTTTCACTGGCACAAGTACCGTGGGCCGGTCCTTCACTGTTTCCAGGACATAAGTACCCCGGACCTTGAGTTTGACACCCGTGTTTTATATTATGTTTTGTTTATTTGATTCTATTTCACTGTTAGGAACCGTCCAGAGTTGTGACTCTTAAGATGTGTGGCCCAGAGGTAAGTTCCTACCGGTTCGGACCAGTTCAGATGAGTAGGTAGTAACTCGGCCTGCCACTCCCCTGAAGTGGTTCTCTCGGTGGCGCCATAAGCGGCACCATCTTATGTTTTTGCTTCTGTGCATGCGCAGAAGCATTTTTGGGTACTGCACATGCATGCACGCAGCACATCAACCATATGAAACGTGTGGCGCGAAATGGCAGTATCAGCAGTCAGAACCCACCCCTGATGGGGCCATGTAAGGCGGGCCAGTTCCTCGCTGTTTGCAGGGCGGCCCTACAGGCCACATCTAAGCACCCTGCGGGCTGGATCGGGACCGCCTGGCCCTTGAGTTTGACACCCCTGATCTAAACACAAATTAAAAAAACAAACGAACATGATTTAAAACGAAGCCGGACTGATGTGTTTCCTCATCCCCCCCCCCAATTTTAACCACTGGCCATCTTAAGGTCCAGCTTGGCAGCTTGGATGGGAAATCAGCTTTTCGCACGCCGCGCCAGGAATTTCACAAATACCGAGTGACTTAAAACCGATGAGATCTTCGAAAGGTCTCGAGCGCAGATTAACTAATGAAAAAAAAAAAACCAAAAACCTGTGAAATTGCTCTCCAATCTTCTTTTTTTTCCCCCTCCCAGAGGCTGTTTCACAGCAAGCCATCTGGCCCTGCCTGCAAGACCGTGGGTGATAAAATTAATGGGCCACACTATTTGTGTAAGGCTTTCCAGTCGCAATCCAGGAATCCGATTTGTCGCACAATTACAAGAGAGGATTTGGACGCCTGCACCCTCCTCCCCCCCCCCATTCCTCCCAATCTCTCGAAGTGCAGGACAAATGTGACAGATTTGTCACCTAAACCGTTTACAGGCTGTGTTTTTTGCACAACTCAAACCTTGGCAAGAGGCCGCACACACGTCCTATGCCCCGATGGCTTTTCTAAGGACAGCCGTCAATTCAGATGGCATCCGAAAACGCTTCATGGATCTTGCTGGGGGCGGGAAGGAATTATAGACAGATAGTCCTTGACGTACAACAGTTTGTTTAGCGACCGAGGTTACAATAGGATGGAAAAAAGTGACTTACGACCGTTTTTCACACTTACAGCCATTACAGCATCCCCGTTTTGTGATCAAAATTCAGACTTTTGGTAACTGGATCCCAAGGTGCCAGGTAGCACTGATGTTGTTACCTAGTTCGGTAAGGAAACGTTTGCAAGGAAACAACCAAGCTCAGAGAGCACCAAGGACCCCACAATTCTCCTCCTCCTCCTACCATGTTTCCCCGAAAACAAGACAGGGTCTTATTTTCTTTTGACCCCCCCAAATAAGCGCTTGGCCTTCTTTTCGGGGAGGTCTTATTATTTTTGAGGTGCAGAAAGTGGCGAGCGTGGTCACCTCATGGCTGCTCATATTTTCGGAGAGGGCTTATTTTAGTGCATGCGCATGACCTTTTTCCACACTTACAACCATTACAGCATCCCTGTTTTGTGATCAAAATTCAGACTTTTGGTAATTGGCTCCCAAGATGCCAGGTAGCACTGATGATGTTACCTAGTTGGGTAAGGAAATGTCTGCAAGGAAACAGTCAAGCTCAGAGAGCATTGAAGACCCCACAATTCTCCTCCTCCTCCTTTCCCCTTCTAGCACTGATGATGTTACCTAGTTGGGTAAGGAAACGTCTGTAAGAAAACAACCAAGCTCAAAGAGAACCAAGGACCCCACAATTCTCCTCCTCCTCCTTCCCCCTTTTAGCACTGATGATGTTACCTAGTTGGTAATGAAACATCTGCCAGAAAACAACCAATGGTAATCGGTGAGGAATTGAAGAATGACCTCTACTCAATCTCCAAAGATAATCATTTGATCCCGATCTGAACCAACCATGGCAGCTGCCAAAAAGATAGTCCTCGACTTACGACCGTTCATTTAGTGACTATTCCAAGTTACGGCGGCACTGAAAATCGTGACTTACGACCGCTTTTCACGTTTTATGACCATTATAAGCATCCTCATGGTCACGGGATCAAAATTCAGGAGCTTGGTAACTTGACTCGCATTTATGACGGTTGTAATGTCCCGGGGGTCGTGTTTTCCCCCTTTCGCGACCTTCTCAAAAGCAAAGTCAACGGGGAAGCGGGATTCACTTAGCAGCCGTGTTACTGACTTAACCATTGCAGCGATACATGTCGTGATTGACAAGGAAGGTCGTAAAATTGGGCAAAATTTACTTAATTGTCTCACTTAGCAACAGACATTTTGGGCTCGATTGTGGCTGGAAGCTGAGGACGACCTGTTTTGGATACACATGGGAGCTGGTTGATCATTCTAACTATGACTTGGTGAATGTTCCGCAAACTTTCTATTGTATTGGGGGGGGGAAGCCCCCTCAGAAGATCCCCAGAATCCCTGCATAAAATACACTGATTATCTCGAGAACGCTGCTGTCCACGCCTCAGTGCTTTAGATATCAGACTGTAGGTTTAGTCACTCCGGGAACTGCTTGTAGGTAAATTAATTTGATTCATAATTTTATTTGTATTGTGAGCTTTTAAAAATAATTCACTGTTCTGGGGTTTTCCTTTTGAGAAAAAAATTATTATGCTGCTTTTATGAATTGCACGCATTAATGGTATATTCTGTTACCATACAGTATACAAGATAGGTAGGTAGGTAGGTAGGTAAGTAGGTAGATAGGTAGGGATGGAGGGATAGATAGAGATGATAGACAGACAGGCAGACAGGCAGACATATATAGATGTATTGACAGATGCATGGATGGGTGGGTGGGTGGGTTGGATGGACAGATGGACAGATAGATGGATGGATGGACAGGTGGTTGTGTGGATGGGTGGGTTGGACGGACAGATGGATGGACAGATAGATAGAAGGACATAGATGGATGGATGAATGGACAGAGATGATAGATAGATAGATAGATAGATAGATAGATAGATAGATAGATAGATAGATAGATAGATAGATTAGATAGATAGATAGATGGGATGGATGGACGGACAGATGGACAGACAGACAGACAGACAGAGTCAGACAGACGGACAGACAGACAGACAGATGCATGGAAGGATGGAAAGGTGGGTTGGATGGATAGATGGACGGACGGATGTATGGACAGATAGATAGATGGATGAATGGATGGATGGACAGAGATGAAAGATAGATAGATTAGATAGATAGATAGATAGATAGATAGATAGATGGATGGATGGATGGATGGATGGATGGATGGATGGATGGATGGACGGACAGACGGATGGGTGGGTGGGTTTGATGGACCAATGGACGGACGGATGGACGGACAGACAGATGGGTAGGTGGGTTGGACAGACAGACAGACAGACAGATCGAATTGGGACCCGATATTAAATTCCAGTTAAAGTAAGGTGATTTGTACAGAAGAATCTGGTCAACTTACAGTCAATACCAAATTGGCCTAGAGAAGAGTTAATGGAATTCAAGAGGGTTGGATTTAGACTGTTTGTGAAAGCGTAATGATTCTAGGCTAATTGCTCTCTTGATGCCACCCCCAGTGCTCTTCTGCATAAAAGGTAGACAAGAGCTCTGACGTTTCCTGCCAACTTTTGTTTTTTAATTTAAATTTTGCTAGAGATGTGCCAAAGGGAACTTTCACTGCTGCCTTCCTTCCGTTTTGTGCGCCAACGCGATGCCCAGGGTTGTGAGAAACGGGCAAGATCTTCCAAAACAACAGAACAAAGAAAACGAAAGATCATGCCCGCAGCCCAGCCGCTCTCCTCCCTCAAAGCAAAAGGGGAAGTGCAAATAAAACTAACCAGGCTTAAAAAAAAATGGATTCATTCTTCTTTCGTTCGAAATTTCAAAGCCGGGAAGGTTTGTGTGTGCTTGCACAAGTGTGCATGTGGGTGTAAAAGGTACTCTGACATGCCTCTAATTGATTCGTTTTACACCATCCGGGGAAAGGATAACAGAGATTTGTGGAACACTTTTCTCTTTCTCTACGGCCTGCATATATCACTCATTTACCCATCTTAATTCAATTAAACCGAGTTAAGGACAGTTTGACCCACGAATGAACCATATTTTAAACGGAGGGCATTGCTATTTAAATCAGAATATGTCAACCACTGTTATTCTCCGCTAGGAACTTCCGATCTGCAACTTTCGCCCCCCGAGGTCAACGGAGGGTCACCGATCCTCCAGCAACCCTGCTCAAGCCAGGACCTCTGCGCTGTTAAACACAGGCAGTCCTCGACTTACGACCGCAACGGAGCCCCAAATTTCCCTGGCTGAACAAAACAATGGTCAACTGAGTTGCGTTCCAGTTTATGACTTTTTTGGGCCACGGTGGTTAAGCGAATCGCCGCCGTTGTTCAGGGAATCAGGCAGCCGCTCGGTGAACCTGACTTTCCCGTCGACTTTGCTCATCGGAAGGTCGCAAAAGGGGATCGCGTGACCGCGGAGATACTGCAATGGTCGTAAGTATGAAAACTGGGCGTACGTCGCTCTCTTCGGTGCTGTTGTAACTTAAGTTGGTCACTAAATGAATGGTGGTAATGTGAGGACTACCTATATTCTACTGTGTTTCCCCAAAAATAAGACAGGGGTTTTTTTTTACACCCGAAATAAACGCTTAGCCTTATTTTTTTTGGGGGGGGGGTCTTATTCTTTTTGAGGTGCAGGAGGTGGCGAGCGTGGTCACCTCATGGATGCTGCTGCGTTGCAATATTTTCATGGAGGGCTTATTTTCTGGGGAGGGCTTATTTTAGCGCATGCGCTCAAAAGCCCAATTGGACTTATTATTCGGGGGGGGGGGTTATTTTGGGGAAACAGAGTAGAGCTGAGGTGGCGCAGTGGTTAGAGTGCAGCACAGCAGGATACTTCAGCTGACTACTAGCTGCACTTCGGCAGTTCGAATCTCAGCAGGCTCAAGGTTGACTCAGCCTTCCATCCTTCCGAGGTGGGTAGAATGAGGACCCAGATTGTTGGGGGCAAGAGGCTGACTCTGAAAACCGCTTGGAGAGGGCTGTAAAAGCACTATGAAGAAGGTGTATAGGTGCCCTTCCTTCCTTCCTTCCTTCCTTCCTTCCTCCCTCCCTCCCTCCCTCCCATGGTAGCACAGTGGTTAAAATGCAGTATTGCAGACTAAATCTGCCCAGAGCAGGAGTTCAGTCCTTACTGGCTCAAGGGTAATTCAGCTTTCCATCCTTCCGAGGTTGGTAAAATTAAGACCCAGATTGTTGGGGGAAACAGGGCTGACTCTGTAAACCGCTTAGAGAGGGCTGTAAACGCACTGTGAAGCAGTATATAAGTCTAAGGGCTATTGCTATTACCCTTCCTTCCTTCCTTCCTTCCTTCCTTGTGATTACTATTGCAGGCTAATTCTGCCCACTGCCAACAGTTCAATCCTAACCAGCTCAAGGTTGACTCAGCCTTCTATCCTTCCGAGGTGGGTCAAATGAGGACCCAGATGGTTGAGGGCAAGAGGCTGACTCTGTAAACCGCTTAGAGAGGGCTGTAAACGCACTGTGAAGCGGTATATAAGTCTAAGTGCTGTTACTATATTGGCAAAATCTCTGTAGAGTTGCATGTTTATAGCAGCTTTCCTGAGCCTGAGCCCTGAATTGTTGAATCAATCAGAGAGGACCCAGAACCACCACCACCACCTCCTCCACCTCCTCCTCTCCCTCCTCCTCCTCCTCCACCTCCTCCTCCATGCAATCCCCATTCTCTTCTAGCACTGATGATGTTACATAGTTGGGTAATGAAACGTCTGCAAGCAAACAACCAAGCTCATAAAGCAGTCACTACCCCACAGTCATTGTCCTCTCCGTCCTCCTCCTCCCTCTTACCATCCTCCTCCACTCTGCAACTCCCTTTCAGCACTGATGATATAACCTAGTTGGGTAATAAAACGTCTGCAAGCAAATAGCCAAGATCAAGGGCACCAAATGAAATAAAAGGACCCGATACTAAAAGGGAGACAAGGCCACACACAGCAGACAGCAGTGAGGTTCGCTTTGAAGTGGAGGAGAAAAAACGTAGTGTGGTTTTGCTGCTTCCACATGAGATTGCTGTTTACACACACACACACACACACACACACACAACCACAGCACACACCCAGACACGGAGAGACAAAACAGCTTCATAATGAAAGAGCATTGCTTTGAAGGAAGCTTTGGTGTGAGAAGGCACAAACTGCTCATCCGAGACTTTGCCTAAGAGGAAATTTGTGTCACTAACACAGCAGCGAAATGTCGCTTCCAGGAGAAATAACTCACACCCTTTAAAATGGGCAAATGATATCATCATCTCTCCTAAAAATCACAGGAATGTCGTCCTCTGCCAATCTGGAGTTCTTTTCAACTGGAGGGGAGGTTTTCAGTGAAAAAACATTGCACGCTGTGCCCCCTTTAAGACGGGTGGACTTCAACTCCCAGAATTCCCCAGAAGAGAATGGGGGTTGCAGGGAGAGGAGGAGGAGGAAGAGGAAGACAATGACTATAAGATCCTTGGTGCTCTCTGAGCTGGGTTGTTTCCATGCAGACGTTCCATGACCCAACTATGTAACGTCATCAGGGCTAGAAGGCAGTGGGGTTCACTCTCTCTTTACCCCCAATTAAGGAACCACCAAGAACATTCCCCCTAACCCTAACAGGACAGACCACTTGTAAATTAAACAGAGGCCCAATCCTGCTTCCTTTTACATTGATGATGTTACCTAGCTGGGTCCTGCAACGTCTGTAAGAAACCCAAGCAGTTCAGAGAACTCGAAGGACCCCGCAGTCCTCCTCCCTCCCTCCCAGCACTGATGATGTTGCCTAGTTGGGTCATGAAACGTCTTCAAGAAACCAACCCAGCTCAGAGAGCTTCAAGGACCCCGCCAATCAACCCTGAGCTACAAATATTCTCTTCTATTGGAAACCTCCAATCAAATATTCTCTTCCATTGGAAACCTCCAATCAAATATTCAGTTCTACTGGAAACTTCCAATCAAATGTTCAGTTCTATTGAAAACTTCCAATCAAATGTTCAGTTCTATTGGAAACCTCCAATCAAATATTCTCTTCTATTGGAAACCTCCAATCAAATGTTCGGTTCTATTGGAAACTTCCAATCAAATATTCTCTTCTATTGGAAACCTCCAATCAAATATTCTGTTCTATAGTCAACTTCCAATGAAATATTCTCTTCTATTGGAAACCTCCAATCAAATGTTCAGTTCTATTGGAAACCTCCAATCAAATATTCTCTTCTATTGGAAACCTCCAATCAAATGTTCGGTTCTATTGGAAACTTCCAATCAAATATTCTCTTCTATTGGAAACCTCCAATCAAATATTCTCTTCTATTGGAAACCTCCAATCAAATATTTTCTTCTACTGGAAACATCCAATCAAATATTCTGTTCTATTGGAAACCTCCAATCAAATATTCTCTTCGATTGAAAATCTCCAATCAAATATTCTCTTCTATTGGAAACCTCCAATCAAATGTTCAGTTCTATTGAAAACTTCCAATCAAATATTCTCTTCTATTGGAAACCTCCAATCAAATATTCTCTTCTATTGGAAACCTCCAATCAAATGTTCGGTTCTATTGATAACTTCCAATCAAATATTCTCTTCTATTGGAAACCTCCAATCAAATATTTTCTTCTACTGGAAACATCCAATCAAATATTCTCTTCTATTGGAAACCTCCAATCAAATGTTCGGTTCTATTGGAAACTTCCAATCAAATATTCTCTTTTATTGGAAACCTCCAATCAAATATTCTGTTCTATAGTCAACTTCCAATGAAATATTCTGTTCTATTGGAAACCTCTAATCAAATATTCTCTTCTATTGGAAATCGAGATCTGATCCTTAAAGTAGAGCCTATGACACCCATGCCAGAGGTGGTACGCAGAGCCCTATCTGTGGGCACGCACGATGTCTCTAGCTGGTCTCTGCGGGCACCGGAGTGCCTGAAAATGGCCAAAAACCAGGCCGTTTTCGAGCCTTTTCAGATGGTTTTTTTGGGCCAGTTTCAGGGCGTTTGGGGGGGGGGGGTTGGCCCAGAAAACAGCCCAAAAGCAGGCATGTGTGCGCTGGCCTGCTGGTCTTTTCCGGCGATCTGGTGCACGTAAATGCATGCGCATGCACGCATGTTCAGGTTTGGGCACCCGGTGCGGGAAAGGTTCGCCATCCCTGAAGTAAAGGCTCTCCCCCGGCGAAGTCAGCTCCCGAAGAATGCCCGGGGGTGGTGGTGGTGGTGGGGGAAACAGCGGCATCAGAAACGGTCAAGCGGAAGTGAAGGGGATTTAATAAACTCCAAGAGTGAAGTCCAACGCAACCTGCCTGCAATAACTGGGGAGGGATGGAGAAGGTCATACAGGATGACCGAGAGGTGTCCAAAAAATCCCACCTCTTGCCTAACAGCCAGGCGGTCCCCTTCCCCGTCCACCTTTGCTCCCCCGGGGTCGATCTTGCCCTCTGTGGCTGCCTTGGGAGGCTCTGGCCCGCGTTGTGTGCCCTCTTTTTCCTTCTCTCCAAATGCTTTCTCCTTCTTAAGGCCACGCTGGGCACCGTGCCACAAAAGCGGCTGTATAATTCCTCGCCTTTCCCCCCACCCCACTCCCCCGCCGCCCCGACCTCCTGCTGCGTCAGGCGACGTGGAGGTTAGGAGGTAATCAAGCTTACAGATTAAGGCTGCGCCAAAGCTACAAGATCAGCACAGGTTGGGTGCGGGGGAAAGGGGGGGCTTTATTAACTCTTGAAAGGGTGGGGCGGTGGTAGCCGTACAAGACATAGCTCAAAGGGAAAAACAATAACAACAGACACCCAGTGGCTTGAAGGTCTCGTGTCCAGGATGGGAGCGATGATACTCTACATCAAACTGAAGATTCAATGAATAGAATAAGGAATAGAATGGAATGGAATATGGAATAGAATAGAATAATGGAACATGAATAGAATAGAATTAAGAACAGAATGGAATAGAATAGAATATGGAATTGAATAGAATAGAATAATGGAACATGAATAGAATAGAATTAAGAACAGAATGGAATAGAATGGAATGGAATAGAATAAAATAGAATATGGAATAGAATAGAATTAAGAACAGAATGGAATAGAATAGAATATGGAATGGAATAGAATAGAATAGAATAATGGAACATGAATAGAATAGAATTAAGAACAGAATGGAATAGAATGGAATGGAATAGAATAGAATATGGAATAGAATAGAATATGGAATAGAATAGAATATGGAATAGAATAGAATATGAAATAGAATAAAATATGGAATAGAATAGAATATGGAATAGAATAGAATAATGGAACATGAATAGAATAGAATTAAGAACAGAATGGAATAGAATAAAATAGAATATGGAATAGAATAGAATAGAATTAAGAACATAATGGAACAGAATGGAATGGAATAGAATAGAATATAGAATAGAATTAAGAACAGAATGGACTAGAATGGACTAGACTAGAATATGGACTAGACTAGAATATGGACTAGACTAGAATATGGAATAAAATAGAATATGGAATAGAATAGAATAGGAGTGGAGTGGAATGGATATGGATATGGATATGGCCATTTGTTGAGGATACCTTGATTTGGGTTCTTGCACTAAGACTAGGCAGGGTGACACTATGCTGTATACTGTTGCCCTGCCAATTTAACTTATATGCAAAGAACATCATGAGAAAGGCAGGGCTTAATCAAAAGTTGGAATTAAGATTGCCGGGAGAAATATCAACAGATATGCAGATGATACCACGCTAATGGCAGAAAGTGAAGAGGAACTAAAAAGTCTCCTGATGCGGGTGAAGAAGGAGAATGCAAAAGTTGGCTTGAAATTCAACATTAAGAACACTAAGATCATGGCATCCGGCCCTCTCAATTCCTGGCAAATAGATGGGGAAGAAAGGGAGGTAGTGACAGATTTTACTTTCCTGGGCTTCAAGGTCACCGCAGATGGGGACTGTAGCCAAGAAATTAAAAGACGCTTGCTCCTGGGGAGGAAAGCGATGGCACGATAGACAGCAGACTATAAAGCAGAGACATCCCCCTGCCAACAAAAGTGTGTATAGTCAAGGCTGTGGTTTTCCCAGTTGCAATGGATGGCTGTGAAGATCTGAGCGCCAAAGAATGGAGGCCTTTGACCTCTGGTGCTGGAGAAGACTCCTGCATTGAGTCCCTTGGACTGCAAGGCCATCCAACCGGTCAGTCCTAGAGGAGATCCACCCTGACTGCTCTTTAGAAGGCCAGATCCTGAAGGGGAAACTCAAAGGCTTTGGCCACCTAATGAGAAGGAAGAAAGACTCCCTGGAGAAGAGCCTCATGCTGGGAACGATGGAGGGGAAAAGAAGAAGAAGGGGACGGCAGAGAAGGAGGTGGCTGGATGGAGTCACTGAAGCAGCTGGCGTGAGCTTAAATGGATCCAGAGGATGGTAAAAGACAGGAAGGCGTGGAGGAATGTTATCCATGGTGTTGCGATGGGTCAGACACAACTTCGCAACTAACAACAACTGAGACTAGAAGCATTTGAAAGATGGATTTAGTGGCAGCTGTTACGTATAAGCTGGGTTGACAAAATCAGAAATGAGGAGGTAATAAGCTGCCTGGGAAAGCCAAGGGAAATCATCAAAAAGTTAATAGTTCACCGACGTTTTTAATATTTGGATGGGGGGGGATGTCATACAGAAGGGGGGGTCAACTTGTTCTCCAAAGCACCCAGGAAACAGGAAAAGACGTAATGGTGAAAGTCTTTAAAGAGAGATCATACCTACAACTAAAGAGAAATTTCCTGATCGTGAGAACAAGTGAAAGGATTTATCTCCTGAACTTGGGGTTGTTCCAACGCTGGAGGTCTATGGAGATTCTCCGTCATCCAGGTCATGGATGCCCCAAAGGTGCTTTTTCAAGAGGCACTTCTCGTCCAAGAAGCTTCCTCGGTTGAGCTGAGGAAGCTCATTGGATGAGATGTGAAACATCTTCAAAGAAAAACCAGAAAGTCCAGTTGCCTCTTGAGAAGGAAGGTCTGCGCCAAACACTGGAGGCTTTTAAGAAGAGATTGGACCACCATTTGTTCGGAATGGGATAGGATCTTCAGCTCTAGCGGTGGGTTGGTCTAGAAGACCTCCAAGGTTGTTTCCGTCCCTTTGACTCTATGATTCATTTTCTTCCCAGCTAAACATGGATAAATATGCTGAATCTGCCTCAGCCAACTTTTTCTGTCCCCTATTATGTCTATCTCTGTGTCTATTCATGTGTCTTTACTGAAACTGATCCAAGTGGACAAACATTAAAATATGAGCCAGCCGTGTGCAGCAGCTGCCAAAAAAGCCAACACAGTTCTAGGCTGTATCAACAGAGGGATAGAATCAAGGGTTAATACCACTTTATAAGCCTTGGGAAGGCCACACTTGGAATACGGCATCCAGTTTTGGTCGTGGAAGATGTGGAGACTCTAGAAAGAGTGCAGAGAAGAGCAACAAAGAGGATTAGGGGACTGGAGACTAAAACCTATGAAGAACGGTTGCAGGAACTGGGTATGTCTAGTTTAATGAAAAGAAGGACCAGGGGAGACAGGATAGCAGTCTTCCAATATCTCAGGGGCTGCCCCAAAGAAGAGGGAGTCAAACTATTCTCCAAGGCACCTGAGGGTAGAACAAGAAGCAATGGGTGGAAACTAATCAAGGAGAGAAGCAACTTAGAACCGAGGAGAAATTTCCTGACAGTGAGAACAATTAGTCCGTGGAACAACTTGCCTCCAGAGGTTGTGAATGCCCCAACACTGGATGTCTTCAAGAAGATGTTGGATAGCCATTTGTCTGAAGTGGTATAGGGTTTCCTGCCTGAACAGGGAGTTGGACTAGAAGATCTCCACGGTCCCTTCCATCTCTGTTATTCTATATCTAAAATAAGGAGAGATCAAACAGGCTGAAACATCAGCCGGTGAATTTGATGGAATCCCCCATTTAAAAATCCACTACAGTCGTCTTCAATTTACGACCAACTCCTTCCAACTATTCTATTCTATTCTATTCTATTCTAGTCTAATTGTAGTTCCACAATCTGGAGGCACAAAGTTGTTCCTACAACCTTACACTCTTAAGGTTTCACCTGGTGAACGTGGTAGCAATATTCTCTAAATTCGGCATTCAGCTCAATCTCACTTAAGGCCCTGGACTAGAGACAACGGAGGAGCAATTTTTAAAGGGGTGGGTGGGTGGGTGGGAACAGAAATGAAAGCAACTCAGCCTAGGTTTATCAAACACCCAACAGCTGTTTGCGGCATCACATTTTCCTCTAATTCATTAAAGCGGTTTTTTTTGTGTTTTTTTTTAAGATGTTTTAATGAAAAAAAAAAACAAATTAAAAAGGAAAAAAACCGAAGGCTCCTTTTAGATCTTTAACTTGATTTGCAGAGGACAAATCCATTTCTTCCTTCTTGGTGTGCCCTTGGCTAAAATGCCCGTCTCGTGGCATGCATTCATATTTAAGAAAGCTTTTTGCAAGCAGGAGGAGGAGGAGGGGAATCCCGGTGAAGGTGATGCTTGCTATTACGGTTTATTCTTATCCCCACAAAACCATTAACGATGTGATTTAAAACGCCCTGACTAGTACAGACATAATCTATCTCTTTTAATTTCAAGAATGAGGCGGGTTTTTTTTTCATTTCCAAGCGGGGAACCTAAGCTGCTCAACGCATCTGTCTAGCTAAGGTTATCTTAATTTTTGCCTTATTCCGCTCCCCCACCTCCCCACCGGCTTTCTTGTCCTCCTCTTCTTTGATTGACCGAGACCCGGCCTTAATGCGGATCCTTGGCATGCGGAACTGAAGTTGATTATTAATAATCTTGGAATTAACACTTGGAATACAGGGCTCCGGTTCTGGTCACCAGGATACAAAGAAGATGCTGAAAGGCCCTTAGGGAAAAAAACAAAGAGTGCAGAGAAGAGCAACAGAGAGGATGAGAGGCCTGGAGGTGGAATCGTATGATGAACCGGTGCGCGAACTAGGCATGTCTGGTCTAAAGGAGAGAAGGGATAGGAGTGACCCGATAGCAGTCTTCCAATATTTGAGGGGCTGCCCCAAGGAAGAGGGGTTCAACGTCAATCATAGGATGAACAGTTGAGGGAGCTAGGAAGGTGTAGTCAATCGAAGAGAAGGACTAGGGGTGACATGACAATAGTTTTCCAATATTCATGTTATGTAGCCTCCAAAACCCTTATCTCCTCCCTCCCTTCTTTTTCTTCCTTCCTTCCTTCCTGTCTTTCTTTCTTTCTCTTTTGTTTTCTCTTTCTTCCTTCCCTCCCCTTCTCCTTTTTTCCTTCCTTTCTCTTTCTCTCCCTCCCTCCCTTTTTCTCTTTCCTCCCTCCCTCCCTTCCTTTCCTTCCTTTCTTCCCTTCCTCCCATTCTCCTTCCTTCCTCTTTCTCTCCCTATTTCTTCTCTCCCTCCCCTTCTCCCTTCCTACTTTCCTTCCTTTTGCTTTCCTCCTTTCCTTCTCTTTTTTCCTTCCTTCCTTTCTTCCCTCCCTCCCATTCTCCTTCCTTCATTCCTTCCTCTTCCTCTTTCTTCTCTCCCTCCCCCTTCTCTCTCCTTCCCTTCCTATTTCTCTTTCTTTCTTTCTTTCTTTCTTTCTTTCCTTTCTTCCTTCTCTTCTTTCCTTCCCTCTCATTCTCCTCCCTCCCTCCCTTCCTTCCCCAAAGATGCACAGTTCCCCCCAGATTTGCTCGACAGTGAGATGGGCGGCACATAAATTTAATAAATAAACGCCGGTAGCCCTTGACTTTGCAATCCTTCATTCAGTGACAATGGCACTGAAAAAAAAGGGACATGGCTATTTTCTCACTGGCAGCCAAGGCAGTATCAAAATTCAGACGCTTGGCGACTGCTTCACATTTATGACGGTCGCCGTGTCCCGAGAGCCTGCGATCACTTTTTGGGATTTTCAAAGCCAAGTCAATGGAGGAGCAACTGTGTTGCAGACGGAACAACGGCAGTGGTTCGCTTCATGGCTGCCGCAAAGGTCCACGCTTAGCCACAAAAACATTGGGCTCCACTGTGGTCATAAATCGAGGCCTACCTGTACGCAAAAACTAACTGCGTGGAAGGAAAGCTGGCCTCCTTCCGTACTTCTCCAATCTCCCTTCAATGGTCTTGATGGGATTTTCCGTCAACGTCTCTTTTCCCGACAGTGAAAGCTTCCGTTTGAGAGACCTGAGTCGAAAGTTGCCAGCTTGGCATTATTTGGGAAACGTGGCGTCTCTGCAGAATGAAAGTACACCTTGGCCCTTCCTTCAGGCCACTATAATCCCCCGTGCCCGGCCCATCCTACCCGATCGACATTGAGGATCGATAGAGAAAGTGAAGTCATGCTGATCTGTTACAATGAAGAGAGACGGCAATTAGCTGTGATCTGACAGGCTATTAGGGTAGGTGGATTATCCTTTTCAGAAGAATAAGAGTCGGAAGGGACCTTGGAGGTCTTCTAGTCCAGCTCCCTGCTCAAGCAGGAGATCCTATGCTATGTCAGACCAATCGCTGTCCAATCTCTTCTTAAAAACCTCCAGGGATGGGAGCCCCCACAATTAAACAGAATAACAGAATCGGAAGGGACCTTGGAGGTCTTCTAGTCCAGCCCCCTGCTCAAGCAGGAGATCCTATGCTATGTCAGACCAATGGCTGTCCCATCTCTTCTTAAAAACCTCCAGGGATGGGAGCCCCCACAATTAAACAGAATAACAGAATCGGAAGGGACCTTGGAGGTCTTCTAGTCCAGCCCCCTGCTCAAGCAGGAGATCCTATGCTATGTCAGACCAATGGCTGTCCCATCTCTTCTTAAAAACCTCCAGGGATGGGAGCCCCCACAATTAAACAGAATAACAGAATCGGAAGGGACCTTGGAGGTCTTCTAGTCCAGCCCCCTGCTCAAGCAGGAGATCCTATGCTATGTCAGACCAATGGCTGTCCAATCTCTTCTTAAAAACCTCCAGGGATGGGAGCCCCCACAATTAAACAGAATAACAGAATCGGAAGGGACCTTGGAAGTCTTCTAGTCCAGCTCCCTGCTCAAGCAGGAGACCAATGGCTGTCCAATCTCTTCTTAAAAACCTCGAGGGATGGGAGCCCCCACAACTTCTGGAGAAACATTTGTTATGTTCTAACCTGCTTTATGAGACAACGATTCCCGAGAACTCAAGCAGCCAATAGGGGCATTGCATTTGAAAATGGGGAAAACATGTCACCTTTCTTAAAAATCGGATTTTTTTTTAGGAATACAGGTGGTCCTCGGCTGAATGACTGTTCATTCACTGACCCTTCCAAGTTGCAACGGGACTGAAAAAAGTGACTTAGGCCCGTTTCTCGTCTTTGACAACTGTGGCGGCATCCCCAGAGTCATGTGATCAGAATTGGGATTCATTCATGAGAATTTACGTGAGGCTGCTCGCTCGCAGTGACTCAAAGGCGGCTTACGGAGAATAAAAACCCAATGGAGAATAAAATAAAATAAAATAAAAAAATAAAAAATAAAATAATAAAAATAAAATAATAAAAATAAAATAATAAAAATAAAATAAAAATAAAATAATAAATAAAATAAAATAAAATAATAAATAAAATAAAAATAAAATAAAATAATAAATAAAATAAAAATAAAATAAAATAATAAATAAAATGAAGTAATAAATAAAATAAAATAATAAATAAAATAATAAATAAAATAAAATAATAAAAATAAAATAATAAATAAACAAATAAAATAACAACCCTCACCTCCCCACCCCAGGATGCATGGCCACTAGCTCATATTTATGACGGTTGCAGTGTCCAGGGGTCACATGATCCCATTTTGTGACGTCTAGAAAGAGGGCAGAGAAGAGCAACCAAGGATGATTAGGGGGCTGGAGGCTAAAACATACAATGAACGGTTGCAGGAGCTGGGCATGGCTAGTCTAGTGAAGAGAAGGACCAGGGGAGACATGATAGCAGTGATCCAATATTTGAGGGGCTGCCACAGAGAGGAGGGGGTCAAGCTATTCTCCAAAGCACCCAAAGGCCAGAAAAAGAATAATGGATGGAAACTGACCAAGGAGAGATTCAACCTGGAAATAAGGAGAATTTTTCTGACAGTGAGAACAATCAACCCATGGAAGAGAAGTTGCCTTCGGAAGTTGTGGGAGCTTCATCCCTGGAGGCTTTCAAGAAGAGACTGGACTGCCCTCTATCAAAAAGGATGTAGGGTTGCCTGCTTGGGTGGGGGTTGGACTAGATGACCTACAAGGTCCCTTCCAACTCTTAATCTGGAACTGTAATCTACCTTCTGACAAGCAAAGTCAATGGGGAAGCCAGATTCACTTAAAAAACCTGCTACAAAATCAATAAGTGCTGTGATTCGCTTAACAACCTGTCCCGCTTATCCACGGAAATCTTGGGCTCGGTTTGTGGCCGTTAAGCCCAGGAGGACTGCCTGTTATTTCCCTTCTCCCTGTCTCCCAATGATTAACACCCCCCCCCCCAACCAATGCACAGCCCATTCCTGTCAGCAACCCTCTTAAGCGGGCAGGCGAGAGCCCGAGCTGGAGCGTTATTTATAATGAAGCAGGGTCCCCGAAGATTTTAATGAACCGGAGCTGACCTTGATCACTCATTCAGAGACCCCCATGCGATGATGCGTGGGGCGCCCTGCCCCTCCCCTCCTGTCTTCTCACCCAGCCCACCTTTGCTCTTGGGTTTATCAATTTCCTTTCTTGATCTCTCAAGCAAGTCACGGCCTCTAATCTGCCAGCCAGATCTCTAAGCTGCCACCTTAATTAAATTACCCAACAGAAGAGACGGTGGAATGCAGGGGGCTGGTCTTGGAATACCCCGGGAACAGAATAGATGGATTAATATGTATCTAGGTATCATCGGCCCCGCACTCCCTCGGTAGGTCCTTCCCTAGATGAGGGCGGGGGGGGGGGGGGGAGGGAGAAATAAATATTTTCAGGCCAGCAGGAAAAACTCCCACAAGTTGGGCCCAAGATCTTGATTGATTATTATCGGGATGCATTTTTTTACCCCGACTGCCCTCCACAATTACTCAGAAAATTATCGTTTGCAGTTGGGAAATCGTCTTTTAATCACAATTTCTCTCTTTCTCGCCTCATCTAAAGGACCAATTAAAAAAAAAAGTTGCAGCTCATAATTGAAATGAATAGAATAGAATAACTGAGTTGGAAGGGACCTTGGAGGTCTTCTAGTCCAACCCCCTGCTTAGGTAGGAAACTCTACACCACTACAGACAAATGGTTGTCCAACCTCTTCTTTAAAACTTCCAGTGTTGGTGCATGCACAACTTCTGGAGGCAACTTCTGTTCCACTGATTCATTGTTCTCACTGTCAGGAAATTTCTCCTCCATTCTAAGTTGCTTCTCTCCTTGATTAGTTTCCACCCATTGCTTCTTGTCCTGCCCTCAGGTGCCTTGGAGAATAGCTTGACTCCCTCATCTTTGGGGCAGCCCCTGAGATACTGGAACACGGCTATCATGTCTCCCCTAGAGGGATCCTTGGTGCTTGCTGAGCTTGGAGGATTTCTTGCCAATGTTTTAGGACCCAACTAAGTAACACCATCAGTGCGATAATGTAATGAGTGCATTGATGATGTTGCCTAGTTGGGTCATGAAACGTCTTGAAGAAAACAACCAAGCTCAGAAGGGATCAGTACCATCAAAGGATTCAGAGGAGTTCGGACATTCCTGCTGGTCATAGGATCACAGAAAGACTGGGAGGGACCTCAGAGGTCTTCTAGTCCAACCCCCAGGGGTGGGGTGGGAGAGGCAAGGTGGGGGGAGCAGCCAGGAGTGGGATTTACGAGTTCTCCAAACTGGGCAGATTCTAAGCTAGAGGTTCTCCCGAACCCATGCTAACCCGCAGCAACCCCCCCTCTCAGCCCCCCCCCCCTAATAATCCTAGCTAAACCTCTGGGCCAGAGTCCCACCCCCACAGGGCTCCGAGTTTAAATTCTGGCTTTGCCAAGCGAGCACTTCTCTGTTTATGCAGCGAAAGCTGTGCGGCCCAGGGAAAAAAAAACCCCTCTCGGATAATGTTTTAACACGTCTCCATCGATTGCATCCATCACAAATTCATGAGACCAGGAAGAGAGAGCGGGGGGCTGGCAGGAGGCCCAAACTTTTCTGCATTGCTTAAAGACAACGATTTGGTCTTTAAAGATCTAATTGGAACCTCTGATCTCATTTTATTAAAGCCCGGTATTCTTGCACAAGTCGGCAAAAAAAAACAACGTCAAAAAAAACGGTACGTCTCCTGGATTTAGGACTTAGGAAAAGGCCCGGGATCGGCAGAAAGAATCCTGCTGTTGCTTTATCAAATTTCATATTTAAAGGTAAAGGTTCCCCTCGCACATATGTGCTAGTCGTTCCCAACTCTAGGGGGCGGTGCACATCTCCGTTTCTAAGCCGAAAAGACAGTGCTGTCCGAAGACGTCTCCGTGGTCATGTAGCCGGCATGACTCAACGCCGAAAGGGCACGGATCGCTTTTACTTTCCCACCAAAGGTGGTCCCTATTTTTCTACTTGCATTTTTTTACGTGCTTTCGAACTGCTAGGTTGGCAGAAGCTGGGACAAGTCACGGGGAGCTCACCCTGTTACGCGGCGCTAGGGATTCAAACCACCAAACTGCCGACCTTTCTGACCGACAAGCTTAGCGTCTTAGCCACTGAGCCACCGCGTCCCTGTAAATTCCGTATTAATGATGCTTACTTTTTGCAGATCAAAATATGTAGATAAGTCCTGGCCAGCAGCTGGTCTTCTCAATTTACCAGTAACTCTCTCAGCTGCCTAAGCACATCAGAGGTTAACAGTTAAGAGAGTTGGAGGGGACCTTGTAGGTCATCTAGTCCAACCCCCACCCCCACCACTCAAGCAGGAAGACCCTACACCATTTCTGACAAATGGCAGTCCGATCTCTTCTTGAAAGTCTCAAGTGATGAAGCTCCCCCACAACTGGGAGGAATCGTGGCAAAAAATGCACATAAAAACATGGTCCCTGCCTTTCCACTGTCCCTTCGGCTAAAAGTCACGAGTAAGGGAAAGGGAAAGAAAATGTAATCAGTGGAAAAGTTTTGAGTCATAAAACTTGGATCAAAGGAATGGAGACGTCTTTATAACTCCGTCTCTCATCGGCCCCAATTTTTCCTTAAAATTTTTATTAGCCTGAAACGAATCTTTCTCCTTTTTCCTACTGGACGTTTTCCAAATGTGTTAAAACTCATTTGAAGTCCTCAAAGGACTCAAGGACAGTTAATCCTCGACATACGACCGTGACTGAGCCGGGCATTTCCGTGGCTAAGCGAGACAGTTGTTCAGGGAGCTTTGTCCCATTTTACGACCTGTCTCACCACAGTTGTTAAGTGAATCACTGCTGTTTTTTGTCACATGGTTGTTAAGTGAATCTCTGCAGTTGTTGAGTCAGTCAAAGTATGGTCATTAAGTGAATTCGGCTTCCTGGTTGACTTTGCTCATCAGAAGGTCGCAAACGGGGATCATATGACCCTGGGATGCTTTGCCGTCAGAAATATGAGTCATTGGCCAAATGTCTGAATTTTTACCATGTAAAAATTGAGGTTGTAAGTGTGAAAAAGTGGCCATGTTACATTGTTCAGCACCGGCATAACTTTGAGGTTTTGGAGATTTGTGTTCGGTGCTGTCAGAAGCACTGAATTCTGCAATATAGGTAGTCCTCGACTTACGACCACAATTGAGGCCAACATTTCTGTTGCTAAGTGAGGAATTTGTTAAGGGGAGTTTTGCCCCGTTTTACGACTTCTCTTGCCACATTTGCTAAGTGAATCGTTGCGGTTCTTAAACTACGTAACTTGCGTCGTGGAGGGAATCTGGCTTCCCCATCAGTTTTGCTTGTCATTTGGTCGCAAAAGGGGAATCAACGTGACCCCAGGGACACGGCGACCATCATCAATGTGAGTCAGGTTCTCAAGCAATCTGAATGCAAATCACGTGACCCTGGGGATGCTGCAACGGCCGTAAGCGTGAAAAACGATCATAAGTCACCTTTTTCAGTGCCGTGCTAACTTTTCAAGCGGTCACTAAATGAACTATTGTAGGTTGAGGACTAACCTGTGCGGAAGCTTTCATTTGCAGCCGCTCTTGCTCTCCATCTCGTTTTCTGGGAGGACTAAGTATGTGGAAACGGGCTGGTTGATGCGGCTTAGTTGAAATTAATTGAACTAGTGCAGTGTTTCCCAACCTTGGCAACGTGAAGATGTCTGGACTTCAACTCCCAGAATTCCCCAGCCAGCAAATCACGTTGCCAAGGTTGGGAAACACTGAACTAGTGAACCCTGGGCCCTCTCTAACAAAATGAAATTCAAAGTAGAGCAATGTAAAGTCTTACACTTAGGCAAGAAAAACCAAAAGGACACATGTAGACTGGGGTGAAACCAGGCTTAATAGCAGGAACTGGGAGAGGGATCTTGGAGTCTTCCTGGACAACCAGCTAAATATGAGCCAGTAGTGTGCGGCAGCAGCCAAAAAAGCCAATGCAATCCTATATTGCATTAACAAAAGGATACAATCAAGATCAAGGGAGGTACTAAGACCCCTCTATAAAGCCTTAGTAAGGCCACACCTAGAGTCCTGCATCCAGTATTATAAAAAAGATGTTGAGACTCTAGAAAGAGTGCAGAGAAGAGCAACCAGGATGATTAGGGGACTGGAGGCTAAAACGTACGAAGAAAGGTTGCAGGAACTGGGCATGGCTAGTCTAGTGAAGACAAGGACCAGGGGAGACAGGATAGCAGTCCTCCAATATCTCAGGGGCTGCCACAGAGAGGAAGGGGCCAAGCTATTTTCCAAAGCACCTGAAGGCCACAAGGAAGAATGGATGGAAGGAGAGGAGAGATTCAACCTGAAAATAAGGATAAATTTTCAGACAGGGAGAACAATCCACCCATGGAACAGAAGTTGCCTTCAGAAGTTGTGGGAGCTTCATCACTGGAGGCTTTCAAGAAGAGACTGGACTGCCATTAGTCAGAAATGGTGTAGGGTCTCCTGCTTGGGGGGGGGTTTGGACTAGATGACCTACAAGGACCCTTCCAACTCTGCTAATCTGTTAAATGAGGGCCAGTTTAATACCGTGCTTGGATGGGTCAACGTTGGGTTAAATTTGCCCCTTGGGAATCAAGTCAGTTGACTCACAACAGGCTAACCTCCCCCTGACCTAATTAAGCATGTTGTGGGAAGCAGACAATGAAAGCATCTGTGCATTTATAATTACCTGACGACATGCCTTGGCATCTCCAGAGGCTCCACAGTGCCTCAGATCTAAACCCCAAACGCCATGGGACCATTTCAAGGAAAGAGCAGAAAAGGGCAACTAAAAGGAATATCCCTTTTGAAAAGAGATAAGGGAAGTGTGCAATGCATCCCTCTGGCTAAACCTAAAGGTGCTTTTTCAAATGGAAGGATTTATACTCCTTGCAGGCAGCTGGTCAATTGCATCCTTTTTAGAGAGTCGTTGAGGCCACTTGGAGTCCCAAAGGTGCTTTTTCAAGAGGCCACTGGGCTTCCTGGTTTTCTTTGAAGATGTTTCACTTCTCCTCCGAGAAGCTTCTTCAGCTCTGATCGCATGGTGGGGAACGGAGGGATTTATACTCCTTGCAGGCAGCTGGTCAATTGCATCCTTTTTAGAGAGTCGTTGAGGCCACTTGGAGTCCCAAAGGTGCTTTTTCAAGAGGCCACTGGGCTTCCTGGTTTTCTTTGAAGATGTTTCACTTCTCCTCCGAGAAGCTTCTTCAGCTCTGATCGTGTGGTGGGGAACGGAGGGATTTATACTCCTTGCAGGCAGCTGGTCATTTGCATCCTTTTTAGAGAGTCGTTGAGGCCACTTGGAGTCCCAAAGGTGCTTTTTCAAGAGGCCACTGGACTTCCTGGTTTTCTTTGAAGATGTTTTACTTCTCCTCCGAGAAGCTTCTTCAGCTCTGATCGCATGGTGGGGAATGGAGGGATTTATACTCCTTGCAGGCAGCTGGTCATTTGCATCCTTTTTAGAGTGCCGTTGAGGCCACTTGGAGTCCCAAAGGTGCTTTTTCAAGAGGCCACTGGGCTTCCTGGTTTTCTTTGAAGACGTTTTACTTCTCCTCCGAGAAGCTTCTTCAGCTCTGACCGTGTGGTGGGGAACAGAGGGATTTATACTCCTTGCAGGCAGCTGGTCATTTGCATCCTTTTTAGAGAGTCGTTGAGGACACTTGGAGTACCAAAGGTGCTTTTTCAAGAGGCTACTGAGCTTTCTGGTTTTCTTTGAAGATGTTTCACTTCTCCTCCAAGAAGCTTCTTCAGCTCTGATCGCATGGTGGGGAATGGAGGGATTTATAATCCTTGCAGACAGCTGGTCATTTGCATCCTTTTTAGAGAGTCGTTGAGGCCACTTGGAGTCCCAAAGGTGCTTTTTCAAGAGGCCACTGGACTTCCTGGTTTTCTTTGAAGATGTTTTACTTCTCCTCCAAGAAGCTTCTTCAGCTGTGATCGCATGGTGGGGAATGGAGGTATTTATACGCCTTGCAGACAGCTGGTCCTTTGCATCCTTTTTAGAGAGTCATTGAGGCCACTTGGAGGTTTATCTGTGTCCTCGGGGTCTCCCGAGTGATGCAAATGGGTGTGGAGTCTTCTTGGAACTTCAGTGTTGTGGACTGGAGATAGATGATGTTGTATCCCTGGCCCTCTGTTGAGAGAAGGCTGCCCAATTTTCTCACAGATGGCCTCTTTGACCCACCTTCTAAACCAGATTCTGAGGACGCAGATAAACCTCCAAGCCGCCTCAACGACTCTCTAAAAGGATGCAAATGACCAGCTGTCTGTAAGGAACATAAATCCTTCCCTTCCCCACCATGACCGGAATAACTCCATAGACACTCTAGCTAAAGCAAGTTTGTTTGTGGGGAATTATAGTTACAGAATACAGGTACTCCTCGATTTGCAACAGTTCGCTTAGAGACAATTCAAAGTTGCAACGGCACAGCAAAAAAATGATTTGTGACCATTTTTCACACTTACGACCTTTGCGGCATCCCCACTGTCACGGGATTAATATTTGGAGGGTTGGCACCTGGTTCATATTTATGACGGCTGTGGTGACCCGGGGTTGTGTGATTCCCCTTTTGCAACAAGCAAAGTCTGTGGGGAAGCCGGATTCACTTAATAATCGAGTTACTGACCGCAGGGGATTTGCTTCACAACGGTGGCAGGAAAGGTCGTAAAATGGGGCCCAACTCATTGAACGACTATCTTGCTTAGCAAAGGAAAATTTTGCACTCACTTGTGGTCGTAGGTCGGGGGATACCTGTATAGGAATGAGAGAGGCAGTTTTGGCCCGACTCTCTTGGAGAAAGGATAAGACGTGAGAAGCAATATACCACCAGCATCCATTCCCATGTCTTTCTTTTTGTGTGTTTCTGTACTTTTTTTCTCAGTTTCCGAATTCATTTTTTGTGGCTCTGCAGCGCTGCCTTCCTCATCCTAAGCTCAGCTTTAAATCCTCAGCCTCTTCCCAAGGTCCCTTTTTCCACTGCTGTGGGATCTCCCTGCATTGTTTTATCTTGTGGTGTTCATAAGATTTATGATGATGATGATGATGATGTTGATTTAAAATCATCTCTTCATCCTGGGGAACTTCAAGTAAGATCCACTGGCCTTCATTTCAAGGCAAGGCTGGTCTTTCTCCCTTCCAGGCCTGAGGCATCCTGGAACCACTACCAAAATAATTTAGCCAAGAGGGAGGAGGAGGAAAGGAGAAGGAAAGGAGGAAGGGGAGGGGGGAGTAGAAGAAGAAGGAGAAGAAGGAGGAGAAAGAAGGAGAAGAAGAAAGAAGGAGGAGGAGAAAGAAGGAGGTGGAGAAGGAGAAAGAGGAGGCGGAGGAGAAGAAAAAGGAGAAGAAGGAGGAGAAGAAGAAAGAGAAGCAGGAGGAAAAGAAAGAAGAAAAAGGAGAAGAAGGAGGAGGAGCAAGGAGGAGGAGCAAAAAGAAGGAGAAGGAGGAGGAGAAAGAGAAGGAGGAGAAGAAGAAAGAGAAAGAAGAACCAGGGGAGACAGGATAGCAGTCTTCCAATATCTCAGGGGCTGCCCTAAAGAAGATGTAGTCAAGCTATTCTGCAAAGCACCTGAGGGTAGAACAAGAAGCAATGGGTGGAAACTAATCAAGGAGAGAAGCAACTTAGAACTGAGGAGAAATTTCCTGAC
Organism: Thamnophis elegans; assembly: GCF_009769535.1. Taxonomy (NCBI): domain Eukaryota; kingdom Metazoa; phylum Chordata; class Lepidosauria; order Squamata; family Natricidae; genus Thamnophis; species Thamnophis elegans. The sequence continues at coordinate 136,787,255 of NC_045544.1, forward strand.
AGTTAGAACAATTAATCAGTGGAACAGAAGTTGCCTCCAGAAGTTGTAAACGCCCCAACACTGGAAGTTTTAAAGAAGAGATTGGACAACCATTTGCCTGAAGTGGTGTAGGGTTTCCTGCCTAAGCAGGGGGTTGGACTAGAAGACCTCCAAGGTCCCTTCCAACTCTGTTATTCTATATTCTATTTCCTTCCTTCCTTCCTTCCTTCCTTCCTTCCTTCCTTCCTTCCTTCCTTCCTTCCTAATTAGTGAAAAGACATGCCTCCAGAAGCTGTGAATGCTCCAACACTGGAGGTTTTTAAGAAGAGCTTGGATAACCATTTGCCTGAAGTGGTGTAGGGTTTCCCGCCTGAACAGGGGGTTGGACTAGAAGACCTCCAAGGTCCCTTCAACTCTGTTAGTCTGTATTCTTAAGGAGTTTGACTGCTTTTTCATGGTCTTGCATATTTCCCCCCCTCTAAAACTTGGAGGGGGGAAATCCCAAAGTCTGCAGATTGAAAATGCATTTGATTCAATTATTAACTAGCTGGCTTATGACTGAGTTCACACCATGTCTAGCCCCACATGTCCTCGTGGTAAACCTCACTTGATTTATCGGTCGCCTTTGATGCAGCTCCACATGAAATCTGGAGAGACTGCAGTTTTTTGACACGAAATCTGCCCCCTCCCCCCTCTCCTCCTCCTCCTTTCTTCCTCTTCCCCTTCTCCTCCTCCTTCTTCTCCTCCTCCTTCTTTCTCCCCCTCCTTCCTTCTCCTTTTTTCTTTTCCTCCTTCTCCTTTTTCTCCTCCTCCTCCTTCTCTTTCTCCTCCTTTTTGTCCTCCTCCTCCTTCTCCTCCTTTTTCTCCTCCTCCTCCTTCTTTCTCCCCCTCCTTCCTTCTCCTTCTTTCTTCTTTTCCTCCTCCTCCGCTTTTCTCCTCCTTTCTTCTTCTTCTCCTTCTCCTCTTCCTCCTTCTCCTTTCTTCCTCTTCTCCTCCTCCTTCTTCTCCTTCTCCTCCTCCTTCTTTCTCCCCCTCCTTCCTTCTCCTTCTTTCTTCTTTTCCTCCTTCTCCTCCTCCTTTTTCTCCTCCTCCTCCTCCTTCTCTTTCTCCTTTTTCTCCTCCTTTCTTCTTCTTCTCCTTCTCCTCTTCCTCCTCCTCTTCCTCCTCCTTTACAATAGACAATACAATAGAATAGCAGAGTTGGAAGGGACCTTGGAGGTCTTCTACTCCAACTCCCTGCCTAGGCAGGAAACCCTATACCATTTAAGACAAATGGCTATCCAACATCTTCTTAAAGACTTCCAGTGTTGGAGCATTCACAACTTCTGGAGGCAACTTCTGTTCCACTGATTAATTGTTCTCACTGTCAGGAAATTCCTCCTCAGTTCTAAGTTGCTTCTCTCCTTGATTAGTTTCCACCCATTGCTTCTTGTTCTACCCTCAGGTGCCTTGGAGAATAGTTTGACTCCCTCTTCTTTGTTGCAGTCCTTCAAATAATGGAAGACTGTTGTCATGTCTCCCCTAGTCCTTCTTTCCATCAGACTAAACATACTCAGTTCCAGCGACCGTATTTTAATCGCATCTTTCATTGTCATCTTCGATGGGTTCGCTGGAACATTCAGAAAGCTTAGATTGACTTCTTCAATCCGTGAACAGCTGACGGGCGGAACGGGTGACCCCCCGAGCCCTGGGAACCGAACGGCTACCCGCTTTGGACAGCTATAAAAGGGGATTAGACAAATCCACGGAGCAAAGGGCTGCCCGCGGCTGCCAGGGAGAAGGGCAATATATCACCTCCGCAAGGCGGGAGACCCCTCGGGACCAGGTGCCAGGGAACATGAGCGGGCTCTCCTGTCGCCTCCCTCGTCAGCTTCCCAGGGGCATCCCCTGGTCAGCTGCCATGGGAAACAGCAAAGTGGAACTGGATAGGGCTCTGCCTTGATGCGGCATGGCTGATGGTTTCATTTGGCAGTCAATAATTTTTGCAGTCGCGATGATACCAAGGCGAGGGGGTCTTGGCGCTCTCTGAGCTGGGTTGTTTTCTGGCAGACATTTCACGACCTAGCTAGGTAGTATCATCAGTGCTAGAAGGGAATGGGATTGGAATACTGGAGGAGGAGGAAAACTGTGGGGTCCTTGGTGCTCTCTGAGCTGGGTTGTTTTCTGACAGACGTTTTGTGACCCAGCTAGGTAGCATCATCAGTGCTAGAAGGGAATGAGGTTTGCTCCATCCTTCCATCCTCCACCATCCATACCGAGCTGAAGATGCTTCTTGGATGAAAAGCGAAACGTCTTCCAAGTCAAAGTTTATAGTTTATAGTTTATAGTTTTATTGATTTGTATGCCGCCCACTCCCAAAGGACTTCGGGCGGCTTACAATAAAACAAGGCAGGGGGGAATAATACACAAAAAACATTAAAATATACAGCAATCACAATCTCCAGGGGGCTGGATATATCGAGGGGCCCCCGGCCTGCTGGAGCAGCCAGGACTTCACAGCTTTGCGGAAGGCCGGGAGGGTAGTAAGGGTCCGGATCTCCACGGGGAGATCGTTCCAGTGTGCTGGAGCTGCAACAGGGGAGTCGCCAGCTGACATTGGCTGGCAGATGGAATCCGGAGGAGACCTAACCTGTGTGATCGAATCGGTCTATGGGAGGTGATCGGCAGGAGGCGGTCTCTCAGCCCAGTCGCTTTCTTGAGAAAAAGCACCTTCTGGACATTGAACAAACCACCTCGCTTAGCAACAGAAATTCTCGTCTCCATTGCAGTCATTAGTCGAGGACTGTTTGCATTTTAAATATCCCAACGAATGACAACCACTGTCCTGTTTGCATGTTTTAACTCCAGACCCTTTAGAATTTGGTTTGGGGGGGGGGGAATCACAGGAAAACAGGGGAGGGGGTGGGAAAAGGGAAAATCCCATGGGGGTGGGGAGAAAAGATAGAAGGGAGAAAGGAGGGAGGAGCGAACAGAGGAGGGAAGACACAGAAGTCCAGCAGCATGTTGTTGTTAGTTGCGCAGTTGTGTCCAACCCATTGCAATCCCATGGACAAAGTTCCTCCAAGCCTTCCTGTCATCTACCATCCTCTGGAGTCCATTGAAGCTCACGCCTGCTGCTTCGGTGACTCCATCCAGCCTCCTCCTTCTCTGTCGTCCCCTTCTTCTTCTTTTGCCCTCAGTCATTCTCAGCATGAGGCTCTTCTCCAGGGAGTCCTTCTTCCTTCTCATTCGGTGGCCAAAGTCTTTGAATTTCCCCTTCAGGATCTGGCCTTCTAAAGAGCAATCAGGGTGGATCTCCTCTAGGACTGACCGGTTGGATGGCCTTGCAGTCCAAGGGACTCAATGCAGGAGTCTTCTCCAGCACCACGAGTTCAAAGGCCTCCATTCTTTGGCGCTCAGCCTTCCTTATGGTCCAACTTTCACAGCCATCCATTGCAACTGGGAAAACCACAGCCTTGACTACGCGCACTTTTGTTGGCAGGGGGATGTCTCTGCTTTTTAGTGTGCTGTCTAGATTTGCCGTAATTAGTTTCGAACGCAGGATAATAAGGCCGTTGAAGGACAAGGAGCAGAGAAAAGGGAAGGGAAAAATAAAAGTGGGGGTTTTTTTTGCCCTTGAAGGCCAATGCTGAAAAGGAAGCAGCGAAATTAAAACAGGAGTCATCTAGGGAAACTGGATGAGCCGAGACAGAATCTTCCCGTGCCGAGGGAGCCGTTGAAGGGGGGAAACATGGCTCGTTTGTGGCCACCGATAATACTTTCCATTCAATGGCGTTTTTTTGCAGCCTGCTGCTGATTCATACGATTGCTGGCCGGCGCCCTGCTGGCGAGCCCCCTCCGCTGAAATCAAATCCACTCTCTTCGGTTATAAATTATAATGCTCTATAAACAACACTCCCAGTGGGAAAGGGGAGGGGGGATGAGAGAGGAAGACAGAGAGCGAGAGAGAGAGAGAGATGCCCAGTGTCTCTTATGAGCAAACAGAGGCCCAGTTCCCTGTCCCAAAAGCATTCTGGCCCTGATTTATAGATTGTTTGATGTTTTGGGAAGAGAAGAGCAAAGGAGAAGCTGGGATTGGTCGGGGAAGGAAGGGGAGAGGAGGAAGGGGGAAAGGAGAGGAAGAAGAAGAAGAGAAGGAGGGGAGGAGGAAGAAAAGGAGGAGCAGGAGGAAGAGGCGGAAGAGAGAAGGGGGAGGAGGAGGAAGAGGAGGAGAAGGAAGAAAAGGATGAGGAGGAAGGAAGAGGAGGAGAAGGAAGACAGGTGGAAGAAGGGGAAGGGGAGAAGATGAAGGGGGAAAGGAGGAAGAGGAGGAGGAAGAGGGAAGAGAAGGAGGAGGAAGGGGAGGAGCAAGAGGAAGAGAAAGAGACGGAGAGGAGGAAGAGGAAGAAGAGGAGAAGGTAGAGGAAGGAGCAGGAAGAAAAGGAGGAAGAGGGAACAGGAGGAAGAAGAGAAGGAGGACAGGTGGAAGAAGGGGCAGGGGAAGAGGAGGAAGGGGAAAATAAGAAGAGAAGGAGGAGGAGGAGGAAGAGGAGGAGGAAGGAAGAGCAGGAAGAAAAGGAGGAGGAAGAGGAGGAGGAGAAGGAATGTGGAAGAGAAGGAGGAAGAAGAGGGAGAGGTGGCTTTGGGAGAGGATCTTGGATAGCAACATTCAAGGAAATGGAAAAAAACCATTCATTTAGCGACCATTCAAAGTTACAACGGCACTAACCAAAGTGAGTGAAAGGAAATATACGTCTCCCAGGATAATGGAGCAGGGTCCAATTTGGAGTCGGGGCTCCAGCACAAGCCCTAAATTTAGATTTAGATAAGTTTATTTATAGGCCGCCCTTTTCCCTGAGGGGACTCAGGGCGGCTTACAACTTATGGGGTAGGGAATACACACAATGACATATAAAACAATACATAATTAAAAATAGAAGCAACATTCATACAATTCGGGTGGGTTACGGATTATAATCTTTAACCCCAGGCCTGACGGGCTAGCCAGGTCTTGAGGGCTGTGCGGAAGGTCTGGACGGTGGTGAGGGTTCGAATCTCCACGGGGAGATCGTTCCATAGGGTCGGAGCAGCCACAGAGAAGGCTCTCCTCCGCGTAGTCGCCAGTCGGCACTGACTGGCGGATGGAACTCGGAGGAGGCCTAATCTGTGTGATCTAATAGGTCGCGAGGAGGTAATTGGCAGGAGGCGGTCTCTCAAGTACCCAGATCCACTACCATGAAGGGCTTTATGGGTGGTAAGTAGCACCTTGAAGCGCACCCGGAGATCAACAGGTAGCCAGCGCAGCTCGTGGAGGATAGGTGTTATGTGGGCGAACCGAGGTGCACCCACAATCACTTGCGCGGCCGCATTCTGGACTAGCTGAAGTCGCCGGATGCTCTTCAAGGGCAGCCTCAAATCTTGGAAGAATAAACTTTGGGGTCCCGGTAACCGACTCAGGTTGAATCCTAAGACAAGGGACTTTCAACCGGTCCTCGCACTTACAACCATTTCACCAATTCTGGGAGTTGGAAGTCCAGGAGTCATAAAGGGGCCGTCGTTCCTCACCACTGCCCTACCAGATCCTCCCCAGATGTGCTACAGCTCAGGCCTACAAGCCTTGCCCACTTAACATGGCACAGGGGGGTGGGTGGGGGGCTTCCATCTATCTTGCCTAGCACCGAAGTCTTTTCCTGGCATTGGCCGACAGGCCAAACTTCTTCCCGGGAAACAAAATCGATGGAGCCCCCGGCTTGATTCAGCCAAGGCCCGTTTTTAGAAATGCTGCAGGAGCTGGTTTTTTTTTTAACAATTAAGATGCAGGATGAGTCCCCTTCTATAAAAATATGAAACCTCTTGGGATGCTGAGGGGTCAACCATATGGGGGGGGAGGACAAGGCGCATTGGAAGCTATCCAGAAAAATGTTCCAGGAAGAAGAGGGCAGGGGAGATGGAAATAAGAGAGGGAGGGAGGGAGGGAGGGAGGGAGGGAGGGAAGGAAGGAAGGAAGGAAGGAAGGAAAGAAGGAAGGAAGCGGGAGGGAGGGGGAGGAAGAGAGCGGAAAGAGAAGAAAAGGAGGGGGGAGGAAAAAAGAAGGAAGGAAGGCAAAGGGTAGAGAAATGGAAGAAGAGGGAAGTGAAGGAAGGAAGGAAAGAGGGAGGAAAGAAAGAAGGGAGGAAAGAAAGAAGGAAGGAGATATGGAAGGATGGAAAAAAAGAAGGGGAAGAAAGAGAGAGAGAGAGAAAGAAAGAAAGAAAGAAAGAAAGAAAGGATACCCTTGATGTGGCAATAAAATTTAACATGTAACTTAAAAATAAATAAAGGAAACATTAAAAGATATTAAAGAGATAAATGCAAAGATAAATTAAGAGATAAATGGAACAGGATGTTCTGCGGCCAAGGTAATTTGAGTGGAAAGTGTGTGGGGGGGGGAGAGAGGCAGGAGGAGAGGAGAAAGGAAAGAAGTGGGTTTACATTAATAAATGATTAAAGGCCTTAACGAGGGGCTATCGGGTTGAAGAGGGGAGCGTCTACGCCAATCCACCTCTTCCCCTTCGCAGCAGCTTGTTCGCATTAGTGTGCAAGGCTGATCAATATGGTTTTCATTTGCCAATTTCCATACAGCATCTGGGCCAGGCTCGCCGGACCTAATGAAAGCAGGAGGCAAGCAGGAGTCACTGAAACATTGGTGCGCACTCGTCTGTCGCCAGCACATAAATTCCGATGGCAGGGCTGCGGCCCCTCGCGCGCACCCGTCGTGTCCCTGCTCAGGAAGGAAGCGGTCGGACGCACCTGACTTTAGACAGCTAGGCCAGGGATTGGCGGCTAGTACGGCCTGTAAACTTCGACTCCCAGAATTCCTGAGCCAGGGATCGGCAACTATGGCGACTTTACGTCCTGTGGACTTCAACACCCAGAATTCCCTAGCCAGCATAGTTACCGACCGCTGGCTCAGGAATTCTGGGAGTTGAAGTCCACAGGTCGTAAGGTCGCCATAGTTACCCACTGCTAGCTCAGGTATTCTGGGAGTTGAAGGCCACAGGTCATAAAGTCGCCATAGTTGCTGACCCCGACTCAGGAATTCTGGGAGTTGAAGGCCACAAATCATAAAATCACCATAGTTGCCCACCACAAGCTCAGGGATTCTGGGAGTTGAAGGCCACAAGCTATAAAGTCACCATAGTTGCCGATCCTGACTCAGGAATTCTGGGAGTTGAAGTCCGCAGGTTGGAAAGTCGCCATTGCTCCCCCCTCCCCAAGCTAGACCTTATTCATTCCCACACAATTCAATGGGGCTTCTTCCTAAGTGTACACAAACACACTCACCCAGAGCTATTATTGCAGTGTTTGCAGCAGATGAACATACAATGAGAAGGTTAAGTCAGCCTTGTCACACAGGGAGTCAGTGACTTACAGCCATTCTTATAGGGATCACTTGAAGTTACAAGAGCACTGAAAAAAGTAACTTATAATTGTTGTTCAATTCCCTTCCTTCTCCTTTATCCTTCCTCTTCCATTCCACTTTTTTTCCTTATTCCCTTCCCTTCCTTCATTTCCCTTCTCTTCCCTTCCCTTTCCTCCCCCCTTCCTTCTTCTCCCCCCATTCCTCTTTTTTCCTTATTCCCTCCCTTCCTCCCTTTTCCTTCCCGTCCTTCTCCTCCCTTTCCCATTTTCTTTATTCCCTTCCTTCATTTCCCTCCTTCCCCTCCTGTTCCTCTTCTTTTCCTTATTCCCTTATTCCCTTCCTCCATTTCCCCTCTCTTCCCTTCCTTCTCCTTCTCTTCCTTAATTCCTTCCCCTATTTCCCTCCCTCCCCTTCCTTCTCCTTCCTCTCTCTTTCCTCATCTTTTCCTTATTCCCTTCCCTTCCTTCCCCTTTTCTTTATTCCCTTCCCTTCATCTTCTCCTTCCTCTCTCTTTCCTCGTCTTTTCCTTATTCCCTTCCCTTCCTTCCCCTTCCTTTCCCCTTTTCTTTATTCCCTTCCTTCTCTTTCCTCATCTTTTCCTTAATCCCTTCCCCTATTTCCCACCCTCCCCTTCCTTCTCCTTCCTTTCCCCTTTTCTTTATTCCCTCCCCCTTCCCTTCCTTCTCCTCCTTCTCCTCCCTCTCTCTTTCCTCGTCTTTTCCTTATTCCCTTCCTCCCCTTCCCTTCCCCTTCTGTCTTCTCAGTTTATATTTCATTCATCCGTCATAGATTGGGATAGTCTTTAAAGGGAATCATGTGCCTGAGCTAAACATGGGAACAGGAGCACCAAGGAATCTGCACCAGGGACGGAGTTCCACCTTCCAACACCATCATGGTGCCTTCTCCCTTAAGACAGAAATGGAAAGCCAAAAGTGCATCTCCCAGATCTGTGTCTTCGAATCAACTGTCATCTTGAGTAATTCTGTCCTGCTTCATGCCAGGCGGTGCTGTTGGTCGCAGCCAGAAATGCGCGAAGGAGCGTGTCGGCCTCTCTGCCCTTCGAGGCACATTGGTCAGCCACCACCAGTCAGAGCGCATCGATCCTTTTGAAGATTTTCCTTGAGAAAAATCTCAAGAGGAAGAAATAAGTTCTTCCAAACCGAATTTGTCTGTCTCCCTTTCAACTACAGGTAGTCCTCGATTTACGAAAGTTCATTTAGTGACAGTTCAAATTTACAACGGTGCTGAAAAAAAGTGGCATAGGACCGTGTTTCACAGTTGTGACATTTGCAGCATCCCTGTGATCACGTGATCGTGATATTTGGATGCTGGGCAAGTGATTCGTATTTATGACGGTTGAGGTGTCCCCAAAGTCAGGGGATCCCCTTATGCGACCTTCTGACCAGCAAAGTCAATGGGGAAGCCAGATTTTGATCAACAAGCTCAGCATCTTAAACACTGAGCCACTGAGTCCCTGCGAACACCAAGTAGCAGGAATGATGAAAAAATCTTTAGTTGTCCAACCATAGAGAGATTGAACCATAATTTCAACTGTGGAAACCATGAGCCTCCAACACCAAGTCAAGTCTAAAAACACGAGAGAATTCTCAGACAAATGAGCCATCGACAGGCACACGGAGGTGAACAATGGTTACATACTATTGAAAAGAGACAAGAGAAAGCCCCAAAGGAAATTAAAAAAACAACAACAACCAAAACACCTCCTCACCAGCAATCAACATCCAGATGAGATTGACCCCAAGATTAACACTGGATGAACAATCAATAAAGTTTAGGGAATTACCAACTGAAACTAACAATCTGGAATTAAGGAGGAATTCCCTGACAAATGAGAACAATTAACCAGCGGAAGGACTTGCCTCCAGTGGGTACTCTATCACTGAAGGCTTTCAAGAAGAGACTGGGCATCCATTGGTCCAGAATGGCATAGGGTCTCCTGCTCAAGCAGGGGTTGGACTAGAAGACCTTCAAAGGTCCTTTCCAACTCTGTTATTCTGTACGATTTGACAAGGGATGGCATTGTGTATTGCACTGTATTGTGTTACATTATATAGCCATGCATCTCTTGGAATATTGTGTCCAGTTCTGGGTCACCACGATACAAAAAGATGTTTAGACCCTAGAAAGAGTGCAGAGAAGGGCAACGGAGAGGAAGGCTAAACCGTATGATGGCTAAGGGATCTAGCTCTGTTTCACCTAAGAAAGAGGAGGACTAGGGGTGACATGACAGCTGTCTTTCAATACTTGAGGTGCTGTCACAGATAAAGGGTGGGGGGTCATTCTCCAAAGTCACTGAGGGCAGAACAAGAAGTAACAGGTGGAAGATAATTAAAAAGCAATCCAACCCCAAATTAAGGAGAAATGTCCTGACAGTGAGAACAATTAATCAGGGGAACAACTTGCCACCAGAAGCTGTGAATGCTCCAACACTGGAGGTTGGCAAAAAGAGACTGGCCAACGATTTTGTTATGGTATAAGGCCGTGATGGTGAACCTATGGCATGAGTGCCAATGGTGGCATGCGAGCCGTCACCCAACTCAGCTTCACAGCGCATGCATGCACGCCTCCCACCGGCCAGCTGATTTTCGGTTCTCTGCCACGCATGTGCGGGAGGCATGGGTGGGCCGTGTGTCCCAGGCCAGGAGGCTTCAGGGAGGCCTGCTAGGCCCAAAATGGTGCATGGGGTGGGGGGTGTTTCATGGGCATTTGCTGGGTGGTGGGGCACATTGCATTATGGGTGTGGGCACATGTGTTTGTGTGCGTGCACTTTCGGTACGTGAGGACATAAAAGTTAGCCATAACTGAAATAGGGTTATCTAATTTTAATATCTGTATAATATTTGGTTCAGGAAATCTGCAGAATTCTCTTTGTTTTCTCAAATCCCATTTGGCTTCCTTTGAAATCCCTCAGTCATTGTGTTGACAAGTTGTCAACTTGGTCTTGAAACATCTTTTTAGACAAGGTGTCAAAAGTCCCCTATCAAGATATCAAGATATTAATTAGTCCACTCTAACGCTTTTTCTTTTTTTTTAAAAAAAATGCTTTTTTTTTTGCATCCCTCAGCTAAACAAGAGGCCCGAAAGATTTAACTCACAATGCTGGCTGGCCATCTCAGTGCATTTAATGCGCTTTGGAAGAAGACCTCAGTTGTGCAATTGCCGATTTGCACATGGGAGGAGTGGTCAGGATCCTGGAGATTTCCTTCAAGAAAGAAGGAATTTGGAGATCCATTTGTTGTGGCCCGCCAGCGGCCAGTGGAGCTGACTGCAGAGTCGGAAAGTGAGGAGTTTGGGGAGGAACCTGGGCCAGTCCTGGAGTTTGGGGAAGGCTCTCACGAGGGCTCTGCGTGGGAGGCAGAGATGGGGCCAAGGCCATCCAACAGATATCAGCTGCCTTTGGAGTTGGAGATCAGTGGGGCAGAAGAACAGCTGGAGCCTATTCTCGCTATGCGCAAGCGCAGAGCTTCCAGGAGAAGGGAACAGTTAAGGAACAATGGCTGACTAGGGAGTAAGGCCACAGGTGGACGGTGAATGGCCCCTCCCAGAGGGAATAAAGAGGAGCGAAAGGGGAATGGAGTTTGCAGGAGACAATTAGCTCCATTCATTAGGGTAGCAATAGCAATAGCAATAGCAGTAGACTTATATACCGCTTCATAGGCCTTTCAGGCCTCTCTAAGCGGTTTACAGAGAGTCAGCATATTGCCCCCAACAATCTGGGTCCTCATTTTACCCACCTCGGAAGGATGGAAGGCTGAGTCAACCCTGAGCCGGTGAGATTTGAACCGCTGACCTGCTGATCTAGCAGTAGCCTGCAGTGCTGCATTTAACCACTGCGCCACCTTGGCTCGTGAAGATCTCTTCCTGACTCCTTGCCAAGTAATTGCTGCTACAGCGTGGTGTTTAGAAGATATCGGCCTGGCAGCTCTCCAAGCCTCGTAAAGGTCTGTGGTTGTGAAATCTCTTTAAAGACTGTTGGCCGGGACTTTGCTGGAGAGGAATTCCCTTTAAACTAAACAAAAGGGGTTTTATTGGGACGAGGAGTCGGCTTCATGCTCTTGGGAAGCCTCGGTCAGAACACCACATCAGAGAATCTTGAAGGATCAGTAAGTTGTCCAGTTCTGGAACACATACAGGTGATCCTCAACTTATAATGTTTAGTGACCATTTGAAGTTACAACAGTATCGGAAAAAGCAACTTGTGACTTCTTGTGACGACCGCTGCAGCATCCCCATGGTCACGTGATGCTCAGAATTTGAATGCTAGGCAACTGACTCGGATTTATGACAGATGTAAGCTCTGAAGGATTGTTCAGGGGTAAAAATACACGACCAACAATTGACTGATCTGGACTATGCGGATGATATTGCCTTATTTGCCGAATTGCCTCCAGAAGCACAGAAGATGCTGGACCAACTCAAATCTGCAGCTGAAAAAATTGGCTTAATCATAAACACGTCCAAGACTGTTTGCCTCGCACACAAGATTCCCGATCCTGGCCTACTGCTCAATACTCAAACTTTAAAATGTGTTGAAACATTTACGTATCTTGGTGCGAAGATATCGTCCAGTACGTTTATCGATACCGAAGACATAAACCATCGATTAGCAAGAGCCTCAACAACATTCGCAAAATTATACTTTCGACTGTGGTCGTCCCAACAAATATCCAGGCCCACAAAAATGAAAATATTTAATGCTTTGATCATACCAATACTCCTCTATTCATCTGAATCATGGACCTTTACAAAAGCTCAACTACAAAAATTGGAGGTGTTCCAAATGCGATGCCTACGCACCATAAGCGGGCTCAGTCTACATGATTGGAAAACAAATGACTATATACGGAAACTGTGCCTGAACCAACCAACCATCGAAACACTTGTAAGGCGCAATCGAATGCGATGGGCAGGGCACGTTTGGAGAATGAACAGCAACTCCTGGCCCAAAATAACCATTGAAGCACCCGTGCCCAAAACCTGGAAGGTGCATAAGAACGCCCCACGGAAAACATGGATGAAGCTGATTGAAGAAGACCTCTCGCGAATCCATTTTACCATACGAGATGGCAAAACTGCCGCTCAAAATCGCAAACAATGGGTGGCGATCAGGGGTGGGTTTCTTGCCCCGTTCCAACTGGTTCGGTTGGAACGAGGCCGGCGGCGTCCTCGCGCACGCGCGCGGCGCACGCATGCGTACTAGCGTCTGTGCGATGCTCCAGCTGCTCCTGGAGGATCGCGCAGGCGCTGTATGCGTCCTGCGCATGCGTGGAAGCGCAGAATTCGGCAAAACCGGGTAAGGAGCGGGCGTGGGCGGGCGCGCGGGCGGGGGCCTTCGCCGTTCCCGGAAGTTACTTACTTCCGGGTTCGGCGACCAACCGGATCGCAGGGACCGCCGCGAATCGGTTGAAACCCACCCCTGGTGGCGATGTTTCGGGATGCATGCGACTCTACAGCGAAGGGATTGGCGATGCCGTACCGACGCTAAAGACTCAAGTCAAGTCAAGATGTAAGTGCACCCAGGGTCACATGGTCCCCTTTTGCGACCTCCTGCAAGCCAAGGCAGTGGGCAAGGCAGATTCACTTGGCAATCGGGTTACTAACTTAAAACAACCGCAGTGACTCACAATTTCTTCTTATGCCAAAGACGTTAAGAATTAAGGAGGCCACACATCAGACTGAAACCATGGAAAGCCTCTCCAAGAGAGCTTGTGGATTAAGGAGGGATCGTGGTGGAAGAGACTTTTCTTGACTGATCTTCTGAATTTGAGAAGTGAGAGGTCCAAACTTAATTCCTCCTTAGTTCTGCTTCTCTCCTTGATTAGTTTCTATACGTCGTTTCTTGTCCTGCCTTCAGGTGCTTTGGAGAATAGCTTGACTCCCTCTTCTTTGTGGAAGCCTCTGAGATATTGGAAGACTGCTCTCATGTCTCCCCTGCTCCCTCTCTTCACTAGACTAGACTATACCAGACTAGAGTAGACTAGAATAACAGACTTGGAAGGGACCTTGGAGGCCTTCTAGTCCAACCCCCTGCCTAGGCAGGAAACCCTACACCACCTCAGACAAATGGCTATCCAACATCTTCTTAAAGACTCCCAGTGTTGGGGCATTCACAACTTCTGGAGGCAACTTCTGTTCCACTGATTAATTGTTCTCACTGTCAGGAAATTTCTCCTCGGTTCTAAGTTGCTTCTCTCCTTGATAAGTTTCCACCCATTGCTTCTTGTTCTACCCTCAGGTGCCTTGGAGAATAGCTTGACACCCTCTTCTTTGTGGCAACCCCTGAGATATTGGAAGACTGCTATCATGTCTCCCCTGGTCCTTCTTTTCAATTAACTAGACATACCCAGTTCCTGCAACCTTCATACGTTTTAGCCTCCAGTCCCCTAATCATCTTTGTTGCTCTTCTCTGCACTCTTTCTAGAGTCTCCGCATCTTTTCTACATCGTGGCAACCAGAACTGAATGCCGTATTCCAACGTGGCCTTACCGAGGCCTTATAAAGTGGTATTAACCCTTCACATGATCTTGATTCTATCTATATTCAAGACTAGACATACCCATTTTCAGCAACGGTTCTTTATATCTTTTAGCCTCCCTTTATCATCTTCGTTGCTCTTCTCTGCACTCTTTCCAGAGCCTCAACATCTTTTTAGTATCACGGTGACCAAAGCTGAATGCCGTATTCCAAGTGTGGCCTTACCAAGGCCTTGTAAAGTGGTGTTAACCCTTCACGGGATCTTCATTCTATCCCTCTATTGATGCAGCCCTAGAGCGCGTTAGCTTTTTCGGGCAAATCATGCCAGAAGCACATTCAAACGGAATGAGGGGATCTGCCTCTTTCTCTGTTTCCAGTTCCTTTTTATCTTTTGCTGCGGGGAAGTTGGGGGAAAGAGATGGCGGTGGTGCTATTGACGGCATTCTTGGGGTTGCCCTTGGCTCCCCTTCTGGAAGTCTTATGGAATCCATTGTTTTTCGTGGCATTTCGAAGGGCAGGAGAGGAAGGTTTAATTTCCATATGTTTTCGAGACCACTGGCAATTAAAAGGGAGGGAGGATGGGTGTGTGTGTGTATGTGGGTGGGTGGGAGGGTGTATGTGTGCAAAAAAAGCACCCCCAAAATCTGCTTGTTCGACCGGAAGGGAACCTGACTGTAAACTACACAGTTCAGTGACCCACCGCCTTAATAAGGGGGGCTGGCAACGTCTGCTTCTCATCTTCAAATATTGTGCATCCAGCAGAGTGTTAACAGTCCTCTGAATGATCTCCGGCTACTCTTCCCCCCTGAACACCCCCCCCCACATTACCACCACCACCCCTCCTACCAACATGCCCCCCCTCGCCTCTGCCTCTCCCCCCCCCTCAAATGGCCCTTGCAGCGGAAAACAAGAACTAGAGCAAACGCTTTTGTGAATTAAGAGATCCTCGCAAGCGTAAATTTGGTCAGGCTGCTCCTTTCCGTAGGCCAGAGGCTGGGCTGACGCCCCAGGATGTGAACTGTCAGTTCGCATAGCTGGTGATGAGCTGCAGAGCCGTCAGTTTACAAAAAAAAAAAAAAAAAAAGAGGTGAAGACGCTCCCGTTAAAAAGGAGAAGAGCAGGGAAGGACGGGGAAGGGGAGGGGGAGGCGGTTTGGGCAAAGGAAATTGTTGGGGTAGGATGAGGAAAATGGAAGAGGAGAAAGAGAAAGAGGAAAAAGGAGCTGGAGGAGAAAGTGGAAGAGGAGGAAGAAGAAAACAGGAAGAGGAAAAAAGAGGAGGGCGAGGAAGAGGAGAAACAAGGAGGAGGAGGGAGAAGTGGAAGAGGAGGAAGAGAAAGAGGAAAAAGGAGGTGGTGGAGGAAGTGGAGGTGGAAGAGGAGGAAGAAGAGGAGGAAGGGGAAAACAGGAAGAGGGAAAAAGGAGGAGGGAAAGGAAGAGGAGAAACAAGAAGAGGCAGGAGGAGGGAGAAGTGGAAGAAGAGGAAGAAGAGGAAGAGAAAGAGGAAAAAGGAGGTGGTGGAGAAAGTGGAGGTGGAAGAGGTGGAAGGAGAAGAGGAAGGGGAAAACAGGAAGAGGAAAAAGGTAGGGGGAGAGGAAGAGGAGAAACAAGGAGGCAGGAGGAGGAGGGAGAAGAGGAAGAGAAAGAGGAAAAAGGAGGAGGAAGTGGAAGAGGAAAATGGAGGAGGAAAAAGGAGGAGGGAGAGGAAGGGAAGAAGCAGGAAGAGGCAGGAGGAAGGAGGTGGGAGAACTGGAAGAGAAAAATGCAGGAGGAAAGAGGAGGAGGAGGAGCAAGAGAAGAACAGGAAGAGGAAAATGCAGGAGGAAAAAGGGGGAGGAGGGACAGCAGGAAGAGATAGGAAGAGGAGTGGAAGAAGTAAAAAAAAAGGGAGGGGAACAAGGGGGAAGAAAAGCGAGGAGGAGGAAGAGAGGAGGACAAGGAAGAGGAAGAAAGGAGGAGGGAGAAAGAAGAGGAGGATTAAGGCAAGGACAATACAAAACAAGACAAAAGCCGCTGCCACTTGGTGGTGAGGAGTCACACACACCCCCACACATAGCAAGGGGGGGGGAGAGAGAGAGAGAGAGAGAGAGAGAGAGAGAGAATGAATGAATGAATTAGGGTAATGCTAAACATTTGACAGCTGGCCTGGAGTTGTTATCTGGGCCTCCTGACGGTTGTTACTCCTGGAGTGAAACGTTTGTTGCTGATAAGGAAGGCCTTTGATTTCTCCCTTCCAGGCCTTTGGAGTCTGCCCAGCCCTGAGCCAAACGGGGTGTTTTGTAAGCAGTCGCCAGATCCTGGTCATTAAATAGAGTTTGCAAGAGGAAGCTGCCCTGCCCTCCACCTCCGGCTCAACCTGCCTCTTAAGGATTCTTAAGGACAGCCTACGCTTATTTCTATTCTATTCTATTCCATTCCATATAAAGATTCAATTCTATTCTATTGTCAGTAAGTATTCCATTCCATTCCATTCTCAATAAAGATTCTATTCTATCCTATCCTATTCTATGCTATATTCTTCATTCCAATACCTATTCTATTCTATTCTATTCCATTCTTTATTCTATTCCATTCCATATAGATTCTATTCTATTCTATTCTATTCCATTCCATATAAAGATTCTATTCCATTCCATTGTCAATAAAGATCCTATTCTATTCATTTTATTCTATTCTATGCTATATTCTTCATTCCAATACCTATTCTATTCCATTCCATTCTCAATAAAGATCCTATTCTGTTCATTTTATTCTATTCTATGCTATATTCTTCATTCCAATACCTATTCTATTCCATTCCATTCTCAATAAAGATCCTATTCTGTTCATTTTATTCTATTCTATGCTATATTCTTCATTCCAATACCTATTCTATTCCATTCCATTCTCAATAAAGATCCTATTCTATTCATTTTATTCTATTCTATGCTATATTCTTCATTCCAATACCTATTCTATTCCATTCCATTCTCAATAAAGATCCTATTCTGTTCATTTTATTCTATTCTATGCTATATTCTTCATTCCAATACCTATTCTATTCCATTCCATTCTCAATAAAGATCCTATTCTGTTCATTTTATTCTATTCTATGCTATATTCTTCATTCCAATACCTATTCTATTCCATTCCATTCTCAATAAAGATTCTATTCTATTCGCTATTCTGTGTGCGGAAGCAGACCCAGAAATGCAAAGTAGAGGGCAACCAATCCATTCTAAGGGCCTTGCCAAAACGCTTGGAAAAGAAATAAAAGCATAAAAAGGAAGGAATTACAAGGCGCGAAACTCTCGCTAGTGAATAATCAAGAGAATATGTTAACAGCAGCAAAGCTGAAGATAAAGACTTGACTTGATTCCCTGGATGGAAAACTACACGAATTCCATGTCAGAGCAGATGTGCTTCTAATAATATTTTTGTTTTGTTTTTTTTTTAAAAAATCTTTTTTTTTTAAGAGAGTGAAAATACTTCAGGACTGTGGAATTTCACATGGCACCGCTGGGAGCTTAGAGGAGAAAAAAAAAATCTTTGCTCCAGTTACTCAAGGGGCCGTTAACATCCCCCAGGAGTAGCCAATATGGCCAGAGGAAACGTTTGCTGTAAAAAACTCACCCTAGATCAATGTTCAACGGATGAAATGGAGTTGTCGAGCCAGGAGACAAAAGTCAGGGGTGCAGCACCCGTTTCGTATTCAGGGATATTTTTATGGGGTCCTTGGGGCTCACGGAGGGCGGTTCTTTTCTTGCAGTCAATCGCCTTACCCAACTAGGTAACGCCATCAGTGCTAGCAGGGAGTGGGGACTGCCTTCCGTTCATATACGAGTGGCTTGCTGTGCTGGTGGGAGCGTCCTCACTGGTTCCTTGGTCAGAGAAGATAGGAGAGATAGATTTGTGGCTCAGGGTTGAACTGTGGGGTCCTTGGTGGTTTTCAGGCTGACATTTCATTACCACACCAGGTAATATCATCAGTGCTAGCAGGGAGTGCGTTGGGCGAGGAGGAGGATTGTGGGCTCCTTGGTGTTCTCTGAGCTTGGTGGTTTTCATGCTGACATTTCATTACCACACCAGGTAATATCATCAGTGCTAGCAGGGAGTGTGTTGGGCGAGGAGGAGGAGGATTGTGGGCTCCTTGGTGTTCTCTGAGCTTGGTGGTTTTCATGCTGACATTTCATTACCACACCAGGTAATATCATCAGTACTAAAAGGGAGTGAGGTGTGCGAGGAGGATTGTGGGTTCCTTGGTGCTCTCTGAGCTGGGTTGTTTTCTTGCAAAAATTTCATGACCCATCTAGGTAACATCATCAGAGCTAGAAGGGAGTTGGGTGTGTGTATGGGGGGGGAGGAGGAGGAGGAGGAGGAGGAGGAGGAGGAGGAAAAAGACTGTGGGCCCTTATTTTTATATAATAGTGGCTTGCCCTGTCAGTATTGGAGGGAGTAGTCTTGATGGTTCCTTGATTGGGCTGTTGTTAATTGTTAGCTTATTTGTGTGAGTTTGTGGTTTCTTGATTGGGGTATCCTTTACATATTGAGTGTTGGTCTAGTCTTAATCTGGGTGTCACTCTCTGCTCATCTGGGTATTGATTGCTGATGAGGAAGTATGTTGGTCTTTCTGTTTCCTTTTGGCCTTTTTGATTGCCTCTTTTGAATGGTGTGTAGACGTTGTTTATCTCTGTGCGCCTGTGGATGACCGATTTGTCTCAGTGCTAGGCTTCTAGGAATTCTCTCGTTTTTTAGACTTGGCTTGGTCTAGGATGCTCACCGTTTCCCAGTTGGAGCTATGGTGAAGTCTGACCATGTGTTGCGCAATTGCGGAGTTTCCCTCATGTCTTCTGACTGCTAGTTGTTGTTCGTAGATGCACTCTGCTAATCTTCTACCTGTTTGCCCTCCATAGTGGCTGTTGCGTCTCTTACACTGTATATAGTAGACGACCCCTGTTTTTTTTTTCCTCCCGGTGCAGCTGGGATCTTTCGGCTTCCTTAGGATGCTTTGGGGGGACGTGGTGGCTCAGTGGCTAAGACGCTGAGCTTGTCAATCAGAAAGGCTGGCAGTTCAGCGGTTAGAATCCCTAGCGCTGTGTAGCGGAGGGAGCTCCCGTTCCTTGTCCCAGCTTCTGCCAACCTAGCAGTTCGAAAGCACGTAAAAAATGCAAGTTGAAAAATAGGAACCACCTTTGGTGGGAAGGTAACAGCATTCTGTGCGCCTTCGGCATTTAATCATGCCGGCCACATGACCACGGAGACGTCTTCAGCAGCGCTGGCTCTTCGGCTTTGAAATGGAGATGAGCACCGCTCCCTAGAACGACTAGCACATATGTGCAAGGGGAAGCTTCACCTTTACCTAAGATGCTTTGGAGGGTTAGACTTTATTGCCCCTTTGAATGTATACTAATCGTTTTTTTCCTCTCTTACATTCTGGAAGCGTAGATAATGAGCCATGTTTTTTTGTTGCATACAACTCTTATACAATACAATACAATACAATAGCAGAGTTGGAAGGGACCTTGGAGGTCTTCTAGTCCAACCCCCTGTCTAGGCAGGAAGCCCTATACCATTTCAGACAAATGGCTATCCAACATCTTCTTAAAGACTTCCAGTGTTGGGGCATTCACAACTTCTGGAGGCAACTTCTGTTCCACTGATTAATTGTTCTAACTGTCAGGAAATTCCTCCTCAGTTCTAAGTTGCTTCTCTCCTTGATTAGTTTCCACCCATTGCTTCTTGTTCTACCCTCAGGTGCCTTGGAGAATAGTTTGACTCCTTCTTCTTTGTGGCAACCCCTGAGATATTGGAAGACTGCTATCATCTCTCCCCTAGTCCTTCTCTTCATTAAACTAGACATACCCAGTTCTTGCAACCGTTCTTCACATGTTTTAATCTCCAGTCCCCTAATCCTCTTTGTTGTTCTTCTCTCAATTTAAACTCAATTTAACTCCCGTCTCGCTCAGCGATGGAAATGCCGGGCTCGATTGTGGTCGTAGGTTGAGGACTACCTGTAGATCCCTTTCTAATACATGCTGCCTTTCTCTCCTTTCTCGGGTTATTTTGTTTTAATATAAAATAAAAGGGTATGAACCGATGTTGAATGGGAGGCATTTTCAGAATGCTTTCACCCTAGGTCAAACTTGTATTAAAACGCTACTTGTCTGGGGTAAAACAACAGAGGAAGAGGGAAGGTTTCCGAGCATCTGGCCCCAATTACTCCTGACATCCTCAACCGAAGCAGGCGGACAAGTTGGAGAGTTCATGAATGATGTCAAACCAGTGTGTGAGAGAGAGAGAGAGAGACAGAGAGAGAGACAGAGAGAGACAGACACCAGCCCAAAATCCAAGAGAGCTTGGACACAGCTTCCTTTTCCTGTTAGAAAAGGGGAACGAAGGAAGGAGGATGCTTAGAAAGACTGGACAACTGACCAAAACTGCAACCTTAGGTCGTATCTCCATTTCTGGGAACCTTGTCCATTCACCTTGGGAATCCAATCCATACAAAGCGTTCTCTGCAGCCAAACAGCAAGCCCATCACTAGTCAAATTCTGGACCTATTTGATCTGCAGCGGGGTGTGTGTGGGGGTGTGTCAAGCTATTCTCCAAAGCACCTGAAGGCAGAGAAAGAAGCAACGACTGGAAACTAAATTAAGGAGAAAAGCAACGTAGAACTAAGGAGAAATTTCCTGACAGTGAGAACAATGAACCAGTGGAACAGCTTGCCACTGGAAGTTGTGGGTGCTTCATCACTGGAGTTTTAAAGAAGAGATTGGACAACCATTTGTTTGAAATGGTTGAGGGTCTCCTGCTTGAGCAGGGGAAGTTGGGCGAGAAGAATAGGATACAGAATAACGGAGTTGGAAGGGACCTTGGAAGTCTTCTAGTCCAACCCCCCCCCCCCTGCTCAGGCAGGAAACCTTACACCATTTCAGACAAATACTTGTCCAATCGCTTCTTAAAAACTTCCAGTGTTGGAGAATTCACAACTGCTAGAGAAAAGTTGTTCCATTGGTTGAAATTGTCAGGAAATTTCTCCTTAGTTCTAAGTTGCTTCTCTCCTTGATTAGTTTCCATCTGTTGCTTCTTGTCCTGCCCTCAGGTGCCTTGGAGAATAGTTTGACTCCCTCTTCTTTGTGGCAACCCCTGAGATATTGGAAGACTGCTATCATGTCTCCCCTAGTCCTTCTTTTTATCAAACTAGACATACTCAATTCCTGCAACCGTTCTTCATATGTTTTAGCCTCCAGCCCCTTAATAAATTAAAAAGATCTTGACAGACGGGCCCTCTCCAACACAATATGAAGTTTAATGTGGAGAAAAGCAAGGTTTTTACACCTAGGCAGAAAAAAACGAAAGGTACAAATTCAGATTAGGCGAAATCCGTTCCAGCAACTGTTCTTTATATGTTTTAGCCTCTAGTCATTTTTCTCCCTGCCTCTTGTGGGTAACAAATAGGTAATACATCTTCAGAGTTGACCAATTGGGTTAAATTTAGAGGAGGGGTGGGGAAGTATATTTTGCTCTATCAGTGGTTGTCAAAATGCCTCTCCCGTATTAGACCATTAATGGGGCATTAAATCATGCACTACCCAACGACAAGCTTATATTTATTATAAATTCATATCGCCGTAATGTATCTAATTATACATAAGGTCATTTCTGATAGAAAGGCAGAGGTATAAAACTTTCATGCAAGAGCAAACTGCTTGGTTATTAATTTACAAACGCAGATCAGGTTGAGGCTGACTCTGCCTTGGGAAGGCCACGCTTGGAATACGGCATCCAGTTTTGGTTGCCACGAGGTAAGAAAAACGGTGTTGAGACTCTGGAAAGAGTGCAGGGAAGAGCAACCAAGAGGATTAGGGGACTGGAGGCTCAAACATATGAAGAACGGTTGCAGGAACTGGGTAGGCCTAGTTTAATGAAAAGAAGGACCAGAGGAGATAGGATAGCCGTGTTCCGATACCTCAGAGGCTGCCACAAAGAAGAGGGAGGAACAAGAAGCAATGGGTGGAAACTAATCAAGCAGAGAAGCAATCTGGAATTAAGGAGAAATTTCCAGACAGTGAGAACAATTAATCAGTGGAACAGAAGTTGCCTCCAGAAGTTGTGAAAGCTCCAAGACTGGAGGTTATTAAGAAGAGGTTGGATAACCATTTGTCTGAAGTGGTGTAGGGTTTCCTACCTAGGCAGTGGGTTGGACTAGAAGACCTCAAAGGTCCCTTCCAACTCTGATATTCTATTCTATTCTATTCCATTCCATTCCATATTTTTTACTATATTCTATATTTTATTCTATTCCATCAATTCCATTCCAAATGAAGGAAAACCCACTTAACAAATTTCTCACTTAGCAACATCAATGTCCATTGGTGGCTCCATTGTGGCCATAAGTTGAGGACCACCTGCCCTTAAGGCCTGGCTCCTATCTTGATATGTTCCCTTTCTCCTCCTTTCTTCCCACTTTTAGAGGAGCCAAAAGAGAAAAGAAGAAAGAAATTGTCTTTTAGCTCCTCTGTGTGTTTGTGTCTCTCTCTCTGTGTGTGTCTCTGTCTCTCTCTCTCTTTCTGTGTGTATCTGCTAATGCTAATGTGGCCATGCAAAATGCCCACAGCCTCTCTGCAAACATCCTCCCAGCCCATGGTGCTAACTCAGAGCAGGAATCTCTCTCTCTCTCTCTCCTTCTCTCTCTTTCTCTCATTCCAGGCCACTGCGGTGAAGTGACATTTACCTAATGCAGCTATAAATTTCCTGATAATTAGTGGGTGGCTGACAATGATGCTTTCTGACGAGAGCAGCGACCAGGCGGCCGGCTGAAGAAGGAGCTTTGCAACACCCAAAAAACAACAGCAGGGACGGAGAAGCAGAGGGAGCGAACGGCACAACGACACCTATGGAGAGAAAAGCTGGACGGTGGAGAGGAGGCCCAAACCCGCCTCTACTTCTAGCGCCTAGCAGGTCTGGCGAGCTCAGAGCCGAGAGTTGGAAACCCCTTCTCTGTTTGGTGAAGCGGAAGGGGATGTGATCACTGCCCGCCTGGTCGCAAATTGGAGAGCGGGTGATGGTGGCGAATGGTAGACTGCGCCAAGAGACGAGAATATTTGGAGGATGTGAGGTCCTTGGTGCTCTGTGAGCTTGGTTGTGTTGTTGCAGATGTTTTATGACCCAACTGGGTAACATCATCAGTGCTGGAAGGGAAAGGGGGATTGCAGTGCTCTTGGTGCTCTCTAATCTTAGTTGTTTTCTTGCAGACCCTTCATGACCCAACTAGGTAACATCATCAGTGCTGGAAGAGAATTGTTGTGGCCCGCCAGCGGCCAGTGGAGCTGACTGCAGAGTCGGACACTGAGGAGGTTGGGGAGGAACATGGGCCTGTCCTGGAGTCTGGGAGGGCTCTGTGTCGGAGGCAGAGAGGGGACCAGGGCCACATGCCAGTTATCAGCTGCCTTCAGAGTCAGACATCAGTGGGGCAGAAGAACAGCTGGAGCCTGTTCCCAGTGTGTGCATGTGCAGAGCTGCCAGACAAAGGGAACAGCTAAAGAACAAGGGTGGACTTGGGAATAAAGCCTCAGGTGGACGGTGAATGGCCCCTCCCAGAGGAATTAAAAGAGGAGCAAAAGGGAAGTGGGCTTTTGCAGGAAACAATTCGTTCATTCAGTCATTAGATTGATTTCAGGAGTGTGAAGATGTGTCCATGAATCTCAGAGACTCTGTGCCCAGCCTTTCCTTGCACATTCTCTCATTTGCAAAATATTTACATAGTGGCCTTTCCAAGCTAGATAAGGTCCGTAATCATACATATTCCTTTGAAAGACTGTTTGCCAGGTCTTGCTGAATGTAAATGAGAGGAATTCACATTTGTTTAATACAGTGTTTCTCAACCTTGGCAACATGAAGATGTCTGGACTTCAACTCCCAGAATTCCCCAGCCAGCATTTGCTGGCTGGGGAATTCTGGGAGTTGAAGTCCAGACATCTTCACGTTGCCAAGGTTGAAAAACACTGGTTTAATAAAAGGGGTTTTGTTGGGACCAGGACTCTGCCTCCTGCTTTTTCGGGAAGCCTCGATCAGAACAGTAAGGGGGGCATTGAAGCATGGAGGAGGAAGAGGAGGAGGAGGAGGAGGAAGAGGAGGAGGGGGGGGGAGGAAAGATAACAAAAAACAGACAATTCGGTCACTTAAGAGAACCGCTTCACTTTCCAAAGAGGTAAAACAAGTCCAGAAAAAAAAAATTGGGACGTTCTTTACAATTCATGTTGGCTCATGGTACCCGAAATTTTCCACATCTGACTCCAGCCAAAATGGAGGAAGAGAGCCCAAGCGGAATCCAGGACTATGACAAACAGCCCAAACGTCTTTTCGACTCAAGGCATCAGCTCAATCGGTTTTGGTTGACTGCTCCACTGATTGAATGGTTGATTGAACATATGGGATGGTTGCTATGGTTATCATTTCAAATGATCCAGATAGGTGTGGAGAACGAGTAGGAAAAGGATAAGACTGGCGTGAACTTATGGTTGGGCAAAAAAAAAAAAAAAAGACCATCTAATAATGCCCAAGAACCCCCAAGGAAGTTTAAAGTTTAAAGAACAGTTGAGAAAGACACACTTGCAATGCTGCACCCAGTTTTGGTCACCAGACTATAAAAAAGATGTGGAGACTCTGGAAAGAGGGCAGAGAAGAGCAACAAAGAGGATTAGGGGACTGGAGGCTAAAACATATGAAGAACGGTTGCAGGAACTGGGTAGGTCTAGTTTAATGAAAAGAAGGACCAGGGGAGACATGATAGCAGTCTTCCAATATCTCAGGGGTTGCCACAAAGAAGAGGGAGTCAAGCTATTCTCCAAGGCACCTGAGGGTAGAACAAGAAGCAATGGGTGGAAACTAATCAAGGAGAGAAGCAACTTAGAACTGAGGAAGAATTTCCTGACAGTGAGGACAATTAAGCAATAGAATTACTTGCTTCCAGAAGTTGTGAATGCTCCAACTCTGGAAGTTTTTAAGAAGAGATTGGACAACCATTTGTCTGAAGTGGTGTAGGGTTTCCTGCCTGTGCAGGGGGTTGGACTAGAAGACCTCCAAGGTCCCTTCCAACTCTGTTATTCTAGTCTAGTCTAGTGATAAGAAGGACTAGGGGAGACGTGATAGCAGTGTTGCAATATCTCAGGGGTTGCCACAAAGAAGAGGGAGTCAAGCTATTCTCCAAGGCACCTGAGGGCAGAACAAGAAGCAATGGGTGGAAACTAATCAAGGAAAGAAGCAACTTAGAACTAAGGAGGAATTTCCTGACAGTGAGGACAATTAACCAGTGAAAAAACTCGCCTCCAGAACTGTCCACCACTGGAGCTTTTTGAAGAAGAGATTAGACAGGCATTTGTCCGGAATGGTCTAGGGTCCATTGCTGGAGCAGAGGGTTGGACTAGAAGACCTCCAGGGTCCCTTCCAGCTCTGTGATTCTGTTCTACTCTGTGTCAAGGAGCCGGAGAAGGCATCTGCCAAGGGTTAATTGCAGCCCTGCATGAAGAGCAGTTAGCAAGTGAGAGTTAGAACACCCAGGAGGAAAAGGAAATTTTTCCCAATGCCATGAGAAATAAACAAGAAGAAAGTGTGTTGTGGGGGGGCGGGGTGAGGGGGTGGGAAGGAATATTTCCCTTGGCCACGGCTTCTGCCACTCTCAACCAAGGGAAAAGGAAGGGCTCTGGGAATCGCCAGGCCTGAGATAGTTCTCAGTCCCACCAAAACAGTTGTCCCGCTTCTGGATCTTCTGTGGTGTGTTGTTGCCCAGCCATGAAGGGAAGGGTGGCTCCGAGTTACAATAAATGGATTTTTTGCACCCTGAGCCAGCAAAACAGCACACTTTAGGGGAAAAGTAACAGTCAGAAAGCAGAGGAGGGGAGGCAAGGAAGGAGGGAGGAGAAATGGAGGAAACAAGGGAGGGAGGAAAGGAAAGGAGGAAGGAGGGAGGAAGGAAGGGGAAATGGAGGAAGAAGGAAGGAAGGAGGGGAGGGAGAAAGAAAGGAGAAATGGAGAGAACAAGGAAGGAAGGAGGGAGGGAGAAATGAAAGAAAGGAGAGATGGAGGAACAAGGAAGGAAAGAGGGAGGGAGGGAGGAAGAAAGAAAGGAGAAATAGAGGAAAGAAGGGAGGGAGGAAAGGAAAGAAGGAAGGAGGGAGGAAGGAAGGGGAAATGGAGGAACAAGGAAGGAAGGAAGGAGGGGAGAGGGAGAAAGAAAGGAGAAATGGAGAGAACAAGGAAGGAAGGAAGGAGGGAGAAATGAAAGAAAGGAGAGATGGAGGAACAAGGAAGGAAAGAGGGAGGGAGGGAGGAAGAAAGAAAGAAAGGAGAAATAGAGGAAAGAAGGGAGGGAGGCAAGGAAAGAAGGAAGGAGGAAGGAGAGGGGAGAAATAAAAGGGCAGGACAAAGGGAACTGGTTTTTGAATGGGGGGGTGGATGAAGGAAGAGGGAGGGAGGAGAGATGGAGGAACAAGGAAGGAAGGAGGGAAGGATGGAGGAAGGAGAAATGGAGGAAGGAAGGAGAAATGGAGGGAACAAGGGAGGGAGGCAAGGAAAGAAGGAAGGAGGGAGGAGAGGAGAGAAATAAAAGGGCAGGACGAAGGGAACTGGTTTTTGAATGGGGGGGTGGATGAAGGAAGAGGGAGGGAGGAGAGATGGAGGAACAAGGAGGGAAGGATGGAGGAAGGAGAAATGGAGGAAGGAAGGAGAAATGGAGGGAACAAGGGAGGGAGGCAAGGAAAGAAGGAAGGAGGGAGGAGAGGAGAGAAATAAAAGGGCAGGATGAAGGGAACTGGTTTTTGAATGGGGGGGTGGATGAAGGAAGAGGGAGGGAGGAGAGATGGAGGAACAAGGAAGGAAGGAGGGAAGGATGGAGGAAGGAGAAATGGAGGAAGGAAGGAGAAATGGAGGGAACAAGGGAGGGAGGCAAGGAAAGAAGGAAGGAGGGAGGAGAGGAGAGAAATAAAAGGGCAGGACGAAGGGACCCGCTTTTTGGTGCACATAAGGTTTTGCAATCAAGGGGGAATGTCGGAGGAAGGCGGCTAAAGCCCCTTCCTCATCCCCCTTTCTGCCATAATTACGTTCCTTCACTTCAAAGAATTCCATGTTTTTCAGCATTCCTTTGGAAAAGAAAAAAAAGAGAGAGAGAGAAAGAGAGCTTCTCTTTTTAAAGGGGAAAAAAAATCATCTGGTCCTGCTCCACTTAAATGATCCTTTAATTTCCTCTCTCTTCCCCCCCACCCCCAGCCCCCCACCCCAAAGCCTCAGGTGGCTGGTCCTGCGTTCTTTGGCCGGCGATGCGTAAAACGTTCACAGCTCCGGGCGGAGGGGAGAGGATGAGCCCCTGTCCAAAAGAGGCTCTCTTTTTTTTTTCCCTTTCCAAAGGCGCTTCCTGCATAGCTTTGCGTGATGCATCGGCTGCCAGGCTCCCAAATCCCTTTCGTGGAAACTTCGGCCTGGGCTCCTCCATGCCTCCTCCCCATCCCTCCCCTCCTCCCGCCCTTCCCTGGGTTTCCACCTTCGGCTTGATATCCGGAACTGACTTCGGAAGTGCTCTAATGGTTACCAAATTGTTGGGAGCCGCTTCGGCTTTTCCGAGTTCAACATGTGCGCAGAGCACAAGAAACAGGCAAGCAATCAGCCATCAACACTTGACCTTCTGACAGGCCCAGGAGTGGCTGGCTGGGCTTGTTTTTCTTTTTTCTCCTTCTTTTCTCCTCTCCCCCCCCCCTCTTCTGACTTGGTGTCTCTTCAGCCCCCCCCCCAACTCCCCCCCCCGATCTTAATGTCTCCCCCAATAAGAAAGCTTTAAGCGGATAAGTGGCATGATGTAAATGCAGAATCGTGTGGAGGAACGGGTTAGCGAAGGTGCCGATTTCCAGATGTTTGACGAGACGGCAGAAGAGACGTGCAGGAAAGGGGTCAAGAGTTTCCACCCGAGGTTCTGCTGAGGAAAGAGAGAGAGAGAGAAAGAAAGAAAGAGAGGGAGGGATGGGGGAGAAAGAAAGAAAGGGAAGGGAGGGAGTAGGAAGATAAAGAAAGAAAGGAAGGATGGATGGATGGATGGAAGGGAGGAAAGAAAGGAAAGGAAGGAAGAAAAGAAAGAAAGGAAAAGAAAGGGGGAAAAGAAAGAAAGAGAAGGAGAGAGGGATGGCGGCAGAAAGAAAGGGAAGGAAGGAAGGAAGAAAATAAATAAAGGAAGGAAGAATGGATGGAAGGGAGGAAATAAAGGAAGGAAGAAAAGAAAGAAGGAGAAAAAAGAAAGAAAAGGAGGGAGAGCTGGGGGCAGAAAGAAAGAAAGGGAAGGAAGGAAGGAAGAAAATAAAGAAAGGAAGAAAGAAGGGGGAAAAGAAAGAAAGAAAGAAAAGGAAGGAGAGCTGGGGCAGAAAGAAAGAAAGGGAAGGAAGGAAGGAAGAAAATTAAGAAAGGAAGAAAGGATGGATGGAAGAAAAGAAAGAAAGAAAAGAAAGAAGGGGAAAAAGAAAGAAAGAAAGAAAAGGAGGGAGGGAGGGATGGGGGAGAAAGGGAAGGACGGAAGAAAAAATAAAGAAAGGAAGGATGGATGGAAGGGAGGGAGGAAAGGAGAGATGGATGGAAGGAAGGAAGGAAGGCAGGGAAAGAAAATAAGAAAACGAGAAAATGAGGAAACAAGCAAATGAGAAAACAAGAACACAAGAAAAGAGAGACGGAAAGGAAGAGCAAGAAAAAGGAAAATGGAGAGGAGGAGGAAAGTAAAATAAAGTAATGGAAAGTACAGTAAAAGGAAAGAGAGAAGGCAAAAGGGGCAGGGAAGGGCAGGGAGCGGAGGGAAGGATGGAAGGAAAGGGAAGACACCCTTGGAGGAAAAGGGGAAGGGGGGGGGCAGAGGAGAGAGACCAACCCTGACAAGCCTATTTGTTAGAGACCAAAACAAGAGGGGGGGGGGACCTGTTGGGTCAGGTGAAATGCCGACTGGGGCTCGAAAAGGAGCAAACTTCCCCAATCCCAGGAGGACCCAATACTGGACCGTGTCTCCCGTTTCCCTTCCCTTGGGCCATTTCCATAGCTGCCTTTAATCTGCATTTATCACAACAAGATTTCCACATCTGAAGGGGGAGGCCCGCAGGAAGGGTCTGGAGCAGATAAGCACAACGGAAACACTGCATTAAAAAAAGAAGAAGAGAGGGGGGGGGCAAAAACCATAGAAGGCATAAAAGCCAATTTTACTAGCTGCATTCCCCCATCCCAAGCCAAGAGTCAGATGCTCAGACCAGGAAAGAGTTAAGGAGAGGACAAAATTATATGCTTTGCATGTTAAAGGTTAGAGGAATAATCAGTCATTTGAAGGGAGAGAGAGAGAGAGAGAGAGAGAGAAGGAAAAAAAAAACCCTTCCACTACATAAACATTTTTCCGGATGTAATTTCCAGTCCAAGGATACATTTCCCAGTAGAAATCAGCAGCTAAAAAGGAAATCATTTAGTCTTTTTAAGTGCCAAATTGTATGCTGATTTCCCTCCTCCCCTGGTCTGGCTCGGCTTTTCCAAAGTCGTGGTTGGACTTCTGCAATCTTTCACCCAAAAACTGTATAAACACATCCTTAAAAAGACAGACATCATCCTTGGGTGGCCCAATTTAGGTTGGATTATGAAAATACTTAAAACACAAAATCGTATAATCGCTGTTGTTTTTCGGGTTCGCTCTGAAGGGGACGGGGATCGAAGAGGAGGGGACGGGCCCACTGCCTCAAAAAAACCAAAGGCAGGCCAATCTGTTCCAGAAAGTCTAAAAATAAGTGTGTGTGTGTCTGTGTGTTTTATGTATAAAAATAAATCTCTCTCTCTCTCTCTCTGTACCACTCCACGCATCATCATGAAATCTCCAGAACCGTAAATCCTACAAACTTGAAATTTGGCACGTATGTTCCTCTAGGCTTCTAGGTGCTCGCTAAGAAAGGATTGTTCGAAATGACCATCAGATCATTAGTATTTCTTATATTATTATTAACACGCTCTGACGCTAAGGAATTCTACTCCCCCTCCCCACCTGAAAAGAACTCTGTTCCAACTGCCACTTGGTCATGGGCGTGGCCAGCACGTGACTCATCCGGCCTGCGGGCTGGGAGTTTAGACATCCTACTCCCCCTCCCCACCTGCAAAAAGGCTCTGATGCTAAGGAGTTAGACTGAGGGGGAGAAGGGGATAAAATAGGAGACGCCTCCGTGGGGCAAACCTGAGGGAGAGAAGGGGAGAGGAGAGGCTGATCTTAACTACTCATTAATTTTCAAGCTGTAAGTGTCGATTTATCAAGCCCGATCACATTTTGTGTGTGTGTGTGTGTGTGTGTGTTTGTGTGTGTAACACTCAGCAAATTCTGCCTGACTCCTACAGTATTACTTACACCGATGTTTCATTTTTCAGGCTAACAGACTCATAAAACGTGAAAAATATGGCAGCAAAAGACCACCCTTATGAAAAAAAAATCTTCCAAACCAGTAGAAGAGCCATTCACAGGTTACAATTACCTATATATAACTCTATTTATGTGAATAGTGTACGGATAAGGCAAAAACGGAGTGTTTGATTGTTAAACATTTTGAGATCCTTGGTGCTTCTCTGAGCTTGGCTGTTTTCTTGCAGACGTTTCATGACCCAGCTAGGCAACATCATCAATGCTAGAAGGGAGCGGGGTTCGCTCTCTGTTTATATACAGGTGGCTTGCTCTGTCAGTGTTGGTGTGAATGGTCTTGGTGGTTCCTTGATTAAGCTGGTATAGATAATAGATAGGTTGGTAGAGAGAGAGAGAGAGAGAAAGAGAGAGAGAGGGAGGGAGGGAGGGAGGGAGGGAGGGAGGGAGGGGGAGGGAGAGAGAAAGAGGTGGATTGACAGACAGACTGACCCTCCTTGGTTCTCTCTGAGCTTGGCTGTTCTCTTGCAGACGTTTCATGATCCAACTAGGTAATGTTCTCAGTGCTAGAAGGGAGTGGGATATTCTTGTCCTTTCAGATTAATACTAGACCAGAAATGAAGAGGTAAACACTATCCCAATGAGGAACAACCAAATTCAGACAAACAATTGAACACTAAGCCACAGCTTAAACAAGAAAACACCAAGAACTCTCCCACCAATGCTGACAGGCAGGCTGCTAGCATATAAACAGAAAGCAAACATTGCATTGATGATGTAACCCAGATGGGCCATGAAATGTCTGCAAGAAAATAACCAAGCACCACATCCGCATCCATCATCCATCCATCCATCATCTATCTCAATATGACTTTATCTCTGTCTCTGTATCTCTGTATCTCTGTCTCTCTGTGTGTGTGTGTCTGTCTGTCTGTCTGTCGTCTGTCTGTCTATCTATCTATCATCTATCTATCTATCTATCTATCTATCTATCTATCTATCTATCTATCTATCTATCTATCTATCTATCATCCATCTATTTGGCTTGCATATAATCAAGTTGAACTAGAAAACCTACAAGGTCCCTTCCAACTTTGTTAATCTGTTAAATTTTGTTAATCAGAGCAAACCTCACTCCCTACTCACACTGATGATGTTACCTAGGTGGGTCATGAAACATCTGCAAGAAAACCACCAAGCTCAGAGAGCACCAAGGACCCCACAGTCCTCCTCTTCCTCTTCTACTACTCCCTCACTCCACAAACCCCACTCCCTTCTAACACTGATGATGTTACCTATCTGGGTCATGAAACATCTGCAAGAAAACCACCAAGCTCAGAGAGCACCAAGGACCCCACAGTCCTCCTCTTCCTCCTCCTCCTCTTCTACTACTCCTTCACTCCACAAACCCCACTCCCTTATAACACTGATGATGTTACCTAGCTGGGTCATGAAACATCTGCAAGAAAACCACCAAGCTCAGAGAGCACCAAGGACCTCCTCAGTCCGACCCCGACTACGAACATTTCCTTCCACCGGTATTAAACATTTCCTTGACTTAAAACTACAAACACAATTAGGGGTGATCTGACAGCGGGTTTAAACTGTGTCACGGAGGCCAGAAATGTGCCTATATATCTCCCTCCAGCTGTTATTTATTTCAAAGGGGTTGGGGAAGAGAAGGTAAAAACCTTAACCATCACGTGTGGCTGGGTCTCCTTCAGCCCCGGCCGGGGGTGGGGGTGGGAAACATTAGCCGGCGGTGTCTGAGACTTTTTCGCGGCCACAACGTCCCACGTGCCTCCATGTCACTTCTAACATTTAACCGGAATGCATGAAAGAGCTAAATTGAAGCAACAGCTTTTTTAATGGAGAAACACGGGATGAATGTACGAAGGAGGAAGATGTACTTTGTGGTCCGGGCAATTAAAGAACTCCTACCGCCCTGTAGTCACCAAATGGATTTTACACTTCTCTTCTCTTTTATGAATAAAGGGAAGTCTGGGACGCCCGCGAAGGCAGCCGAAGGACCTCCCAAGGTTGATGCATCGGGTTTGACAGAAGGCGCCAAGGTGCCTGGTGGCCTAAATTCCCGGCCACCTCATGAGCCGCATCTAAGTGGAGGCAAATCAATTGGGCCAATCTTTGTATGAGACGCTCCTCCAATCCACTTCCCGGCCGATCTATATTTTGAAGAAATAACCTTCAAAAAAAAAAAAAAGTTCATGACAGGTAATCCTCGACTTACGACCGCCATGGAGCCACGAATTTCTTTTCCTAACCAGGCGGTTGTTAAGCGAGTGCAGTGGCAGCCAAGTTCAAGTCATCACACTATGAAAAAGATGTTGAGACTCTAGAAAGAGGGCAGAGAAGAGCAACCAGGATGATGAGGGGGCTGGAGGCTAAAACATACAATGAACTGTTGCAGGAACTGGGCCTGGCTAGTCTAGGGAAGAGAAGGACCAGGGGAGACAGGATAGCAGTCTTCCAATATTTGAGTGACTGCTACAGAACCAAAAACCCAAAAGGACACACATAGGCTGGGTGAAACCAGGCTTAATAGCAGTGACTGGGAGAGGGATCTTGGAGTCTTAGTGGACAACCAGCTAAATATCAGCCAGCTGTGCGCAGCGGCAGCCAAAAAAGCCAATGTAATCCTAAAATGCATTAACAGAGGGATGCAATCAAGATCAAGGGAGGTACTAAGACCACTCTATAAAGCCTTAGTAAGGCCACACCTAGAGTACTGCATCTAATTTTGGTCACCACACTTTAAAAAAGATGTGGAGACTCTAGAGAAAGAGCAGAGAAGAGCAATGAGGATGATGAGGGGACTGGAGGCTAAAACATACGAAGAAGGGTTGCAGGAACTGGGCCTGGCTAGTCTAGTGAAGAGAAGGACCAGGGGAGA
This sequence comes from Thamnophis elegans, assembly GCF_009769535.1. Classification (NCBI taxonomy): domain Eukaryota; kingdom Metazoa; phylum Chordata; class Lepidosauria; order Squamata; family Natricidae; genus Thamnophis; species Thamnophis elegans. The sequence continues at coordinate 136,820,397 of NC_045544.1, forward strand.
CAGGAGAGCAGCCTTCCAATAAATGAGGGGCTGCCACAGAGAGGAGGGGGTCAAGCTATTCTCCAAAGCACCCGAAGGCCACACAAGGAACAATGGATGGAAACGGGGGAGGGCCTTCTCTGTGGCTGCTCCAGCTCTCTGGAACGATCTCCCTGTGGAGATCCGGACCCTTACTACCCTCCTGGCCTTCCGCAAAGCAGTTAAGACTTGGCTGTTCCGGCAGGCCTGCGGCTGTTGAACCATCCAGCCCCATTCGAGGTTACGGCTGTTGTATAATTTTAAATTGTTGTTTATTTTATTTTATTTTTTTTGTATCCCTTCCCCTTTTTTATTGTGAGCCGCCCTGAGTCTCTCGGGAATAGGGCGGCATACAAACCCAATAAAATCCTAAAAAATCCTAAACAAGGAGAGATTCAAGCTGGAAATAAGGAGGAATTTCATGACAGGGAGAACAATCGACCCATGGAAGAGAAGTTTCCTTCAGAGGTTGTGGGAACTCCATCACTGGAGGCTTTCAAGAAGAGACTGGACTGCCATCTGTCAGAAATGGTGGAGGGCTGTGATGGCGAACCTTTTCGGAGCACTTCGCCTGCATGGTCATCTGAGCCGCAACCAGGAAGAGGAGCTGCCCAGGGGCATGTTGGAAAATGAACTTCCAGTTTCCGGTTACTGCCGCACATGCGCACACCAGAAAACCGAAGAGCAGCTCTTCCAGTTTCTGGCAGTGGCGCAGACTCAAAGGCCGGCTGATCGTTGCATGTGCAAATGCGCCAGAAACCCGAAAGAGGGAAGGGCGACGCCACGCATGCCAGGCGACATGGCTCCATATGTCACTTCAGACACGCGCGTCGTAGGCTCGCCATCACGGGTGTTGGGTCTCCTGCTTGGGCAGGGGGTTGGTCTAGATCAGTGTTTCTCAACCTTGGCAACTTGAAGATGTCCGGACTTCAACTCCCAGAATTCCCCAGCCAGCATTCGCTGGCTGGGGAATTCTGGGAGTTGAAGTCCGGACATCTTCAAGTTGCCAAGGTTGAGAAACACTGGTCTAGATGACCCACCAGGTTCCTTCCCACTCTGTTCATCTTAAGGGAGTCGTTTTGAGAAAAAAACGATCCACGCGGCACCCCAGAGTTGCAAGAAGAGGAAAAAACTACGGCTTTGCCAGAGGAACGAGATTCACGCCTCCCTGGAAGGATTTTGGCTACTCTGGGTTTGGCGAAAGGTTAGATAAACAGCCTGGGATTTTTTAAAAAAAAAAAACCATTTTTTTGTGTGCAAAGATGAAACCATCTCCCCTCTAAAGCAAACAAATGCAAATTTGAATTTATGGCTGTCTTTTGAAAAGCAGCATCTGTCGGTTGGGAGGAGGGAGGGAGGGTTTGGGAAGCCCTTCATTACAAGCCTTACGTGCTTTTGGAGACAAGAGAGGAGTCTCGTGGGTTTCGGTCTCCGCTTCGGAAAGATAAATTCTGTTTTTTCGTTTTGCCGCTGGAATTGGGTTCACATATTTCCCCCCCCCTCCCTCTCTGCAAAGGAACTCAAAAGCGCCAACTCCTGAAAGCCAAGAAGAAGAAAAAAGCATATTCCACCAACACTGTCGCATGTAGCGGATAAAAGAAAAACCGGGGCGTTTTTTTTTTAAAAAAAAAAAACTTGTATTCCCCCCCCCCCCGCTCTCTCTAATGGATAAAGTTATGCGAAAGAAGACGGAGGGGTCTTCACTCCCTCCCTCCCTCGGTCTTCGGGGAGTCCAAGAATAAATTATCCTGATAAGATCTGGAAAAGTTGGGTTGGAAGTGAAAGAGGTTTTCACATCTGCGCCTTCTTTGCCTCCCAGCCCTGGGAATAAAGCCTTCGCAGAAAAATGTGAGAAAAAATCTACCCCTCTTTGGGAACGGCTGCAGACGGTAGTTTTCGCTCAGGCCTGCGCCTGGTTTGGTAGCCAAGGATGGAGGATTAGACCGGTAATAGCACCAGGCGTTTTCCCCCTCGCTTGCTTACCAAGCTGGGCTGGAAGTGACGGTGACCGCATGCATTTTGCGCTCTATCCAGCTATCCCAGAATAGCACGAGAGACGTGAGCCTATGGCATGAGGTGGCACACAGAGGCCCCCTTATTGGCAATGCCATCGCTGTTACTCTTCTGGTTTCCAGCGCACAGGTCTTTGCAAGCGCTGGAGCACCAGAAAACACGCCGAAAACAGCTTGGAAAACGGCTTGAAAACGGGCCGGAAAATGGCCAAAATTCATGCACACCAGCCAGCTGGTCTTCAGGATTCCGGCACTCGGGGCGCCCCACACATGCACGGGCGTTCCAGTTCGGGCACTCGATGCCGAAAAGATTCACCATCACTGCACCCCAACCTGGTGCCCTCCAGGATTTTGGAGGAATTCTGGGAGCTGCAATAGCCGCACTCTTGCCAGCTGGGTGACTTTGAGCCAATCATCAGGAGCAGAGGTGGGTTTCACATTTTGTTACCACTGGCTCACCCCGCGCGCCCCTGGACTTTTGCGCATGCACTTTGCTAACGCATACACCTACCCCACATGCGCCAGGCCTCAAAAACGTGCCTAAATAGAATGGCATAGAGCCGGGGCAGGCGGATGGGTCCACCCACAATTTTTGATACTGGTTCAGGTGAAGCAGTCCAAACTGGCTGAATACCACCCCTGATCAGGAGACTGGGAGTTCTAGTCCTGACTTAGGCATGATAGTGCCTCATGGTAGTGGATCATGGTAGTGGATCATGGTAGTGGATCATGATAGTGCCTCATGGTAGTGGATCTGCGTACTTGAGAGACCGCCTTCTGCCAATTACCTCCCTGCGACCAATTAGATCTCATAGATTGGGCCTCCTCTGAATTCCATCGGCCAGCCAGTGCCGGCTGGCAACTACAAGGAGGAGGGCCTTCTCAGTAGTAGCCCCGACCCTTTGGAACGAGCTCCCCGTGGAGATTCGTACCCTCACCACCGTCCAGGCCTTCCACACAGCCCTTAAGAACTGGCTAGCCCGTCAGGCCTGGGGACAAGGATAGCCGCCCCTCCCGAATGATGAATGAATGTTGCTTATTACTTTTATTATATGTGTCTACGTCATTGCTTGTATTCCCCTTCCTGATTTTATGTGAGCCGCCCTGAGTCCCCTCAGGGAAAAGGGCGGCCTACAAATGTTAATAAACATAAACATAAACATGAAAGCCAGCTGGGTGATTTTGAGCCAATCACCAGGAGACCGTGAGTTCTAGTCCTGCCTTAGGCATGAAAGCCAACTGGGTGATTTTGAGCCAATCACCAGGAGACCGTGAGTTCTAGTCCTGCCTTAGGCATGAAAGCCAGCTGGGTGATTTGAGCCAATCACCAGGAGACCGTGAGTTCTAGTCCTGCCTTAGGCATGAAAGCCAACTGGGTGATTTTGGGCCAATCACCAGGAGATGGTGAGTTCTAATCCCGCCTCAGTCATGAAAGTTGCCTAGGTAACATTGGGCCAGTCCTTCTGTCTCAGCCAAATTGTTGTGGGGAAAGTAGGAAGAGGAAAATGTATTGGATATGTTTATTTTTTATTATTTCCTTTATTTGTATGCCGCCCTTTTCCCTGGGGGGACTCAGGGCGGCTCACAATTCAAAAAGGGAGGGGGGGAAAGACAAACAGTATTCCAATATGGAAACAATACAACATATTAAAAGAGAGCACAACAGTCACACAATTCGGGTGGGGTTGAAATCTTAACCCCAGGCCAGCCGGGACAGCCAGATCTTCAAAGCGGCGCGGAAGGATTGGAGGGTGGTGAGGGTCCGAATCTCCACGGGGAGTTCATTCCAGAGGGTCGGAGCAGCCACCGAGAAGGCTCTCCTCCGGGTAGTTGCCAGTTTGCACTGGCTAGTAGATGGAATTCGGAGGAGGCCTAATCGATGCGATCGTATCGGTCTAGTGGAGGTAATTGGCAGTAGGCGGTCTCTCAAATACCCAAATTGCCTGAACTTATTTGTAGAAACAATAAAGGCAGGATGCAAAGAAATGAATAAATGAAATAATGGCTACTAAAAGCTCCAGAACTCCCATTGCTAAGCAGTGGCAATCACGTGATGTTGTCACATTTTAGGTCCATCTCATTTAGTGACAGATATTCTAGACTCAATTCCCATTCTTAACTGAGAACTACTCATAACTTGTACTTTGTGAAAGAGAAAGCATCAGTCACTTTCCCAGGAGGAGATCATATTTCCTACCTACCAGGCAATTTTTTTTTTCAGGGCACTGCAGACTTCCAAGAAGTTTTCTACACTACAGGTAGTCCTCAAATTACTACTAAAATTCAGCCCAAGTTTCTGTTGCTAAGTAAGTCAATTGGAAGTGAGTTTTTTGTTCCACTTTACAACCTTTCTGGTCACAGTTGTTAAGGGAATCATTGCAGTTATTAAATGAGTAACTCAGTTGTTAAGTGAATCTGTCTTCCCCATTGACTTTGATTGTCAGAAGATGGCAAAATGGGATCGCGTGACCCCGGGATACAGCAACCGTCATAAATACGAATCACTTGCCAAGTGCCTGAATAATCACGGGGGAATCCTGCAACAGTTCTAACTGCAAAAAAACAGTGCTAAGCCATTTTTTCCAGTGCCGTTCTAACTTGAAATGGTCACTAAACAAATGATTGAACGTTGAGGACTACTGGGTTGGACTGGGAGTGGGTGGGACTAGAAGACCTCTGAGGTCCCTTCCAGGTAGGCCTTTGGTTCTATGATCCTATGACTGGCAGGAATCTCAGAACTGGTTGCCAAGAACCTGAATTTTGATCATGAGTCCATGGGAAGATTACAACAATTGTTAAGTGTGAAAAACAGTCATACAGCCAGTGTCGTCGTAACTTCGGTCATTAAATGAACTGTTGTAAGTTGAAGATTTCATATATATATATATATATATATATATATATATATATATATATATATATATATATATATATATGTAGGTCTCTAGTTGTTCGGGTTTTCTCCCGCGTAGAATTGGAGATGTCTTGGCGACGTTTCGACGAAGTCTCATTCGTCATCTTCAGGCTGCTTCAGACTACTTCAGGTTTGGTGTTTCCAGGAGTAGTGTGAGATCTCGGCTGTTTGTTCCTTTTTAACTTTTTAATTTTAAAATTTAATCCCCTACTGGCAGTTAAAAGGAACAAACAGCCGAGATCTCACACTACTCCTGGAAACACCAAACCTGAAGTAGTCTGAAGCAGCCTGAAGATGACGAATGAGACTTCGTCGAAACGTCGCCAAGATATCTCCAATTCTACGCGGGAGAAAACCCGAACAACTAGAGACCTACATACTAACACCCGCGAAAACCTCAGAAAACACACACACACACACACACACACACACACACACACACACACACACACACATATATATATATATATATATATATATATATATATATATATATGTTATATTTGTGCTGATAAATAAATAAAGGGAGACTAGTATAGATCTATTTCAAGCTATGTAGCTCTCATCAGCTAGCCATACCCTTACTGGGATTCGAACCTGTGCTATATTACATCTTAGGCAGACGTCTTAGCCATTAAGCCACAGGTCCTCCTCCTTATCAGCTGAAGCCAGGGAGGAAGGTATATATTTAGTGTCACAACCCCTGGTATGCCCCAATTATGGGAGGAAGCTAACTGCTTCCATTATCTGTCAATCGGCTCGTCACAAGAGTCCATCACGACAATATTTTTATCTGTTTTTATAAAAGGGAGGGAAAGAGAAAGAAAGAGGGAGAAAGAGAGCGTAAAGGCCAGATTGTTGCCTTCCTTCGCTGTTCCAAAAAAGGCAGTCTTTATTATATATATTTTTATATATATATATATATATATATATATATATATATATATAATATATATATATATATATATATATATATATTTAATTTTCTTTGCTGCTGACATCTCCTGGTGCCTTCCCAACTTAAGGAGCGTCCCTTATGAAAGGCGGTCATTATTTGGAAGTGAAGAAAGAGAAGGGAAGGCGTCCGGCCCTTTCCCATTGTGCAGGAAACTGTATTCGCGAGGGTTAATCTGCTTTCCAAATGAATAAACAAAGGGTACCTCTGTCGCCACGGGGAGATATCATCTCCGCAGGGAGGGCCATCTCAAACAAAATGGGGCTGGAGGAAATGACCCGCTGGAACCCCACACCTGGAAAGTGCTGGAGGACCAACCGGGCGCGGCCAGGTGAGGATGGAGATCGGAGTGGATTTCATCGGTTGCAAAAAAAAAAAAAGAAAGAAAAAGAGGGGAGATCCCCTGCCCCGCTTGATTGCTCAGGATCACAGGGGCTGCGGCCCAGAAGAGAACGGGGCGTTGGGTGGGAGCATTCAGGAAAAAGAGGGTGGCTTTGAATCCGGGGCAGGAAGGAATTAGGACAATAGGGCGTATGGGTGTCGGAATCACCCAGCTGGGTTTCAAATACCTCTCACAGGACTAGAATTCACAGTCTCTTAGTTTCTAGGCTAGCTAGGTGACTGGGTGACTTTGGGCCAATCCACCAGGAGATGATGAGTTGTGGTGTCTCCTTAGGCATGAAAGCCAGCTGGGTGACCTTGTGCCAATCAGCAGCAGGTGGTGAGTTCTAGTATCTCCAAAGGCATGAAAGTCAGCTGGTTGACTTTGGGTCAATCACCAGGAGATGGTGAGTTCTAGTCCCAATTTAGTTTAATTCAAGTTTCAAGTTTAATTTTATTTATAGGCCGCCCAATCCCGGAGGACTCTTAGCTCTCCCAGCCATCTTTCATAGGCTGGACTAGAATTCACAGTCTCCTGGTTTTAAAGCCACCTCCTTATTTATCTCACCAAAACACTTCTCAACAACCAAGGTGTCCTGTCAATACAGCCAGGCAAAATGCACACTTCCCTTTGCTCTTTCACAGAAAGGCTAAAAGAAAGGGGGGGGGGGGAATCATATATTCATATTTCCACGGAAGGGAAGAGAAGAGGAGGAAGAGGAGGAGGAGGAAGAAGAAGGGAAACAAGGGGAACAGGGAGGAGGAGGAGAAGAAGAAGAAGGGGGAGGGGGGCGGGGGAGGAGGAGAGGAGGAGGAGGAGAAGAAGAAGAAGAAGAACAAGACGAAGAAGAAGAAGAAGAAGACGAAGAAGAAGAAGAAGAAGAAGAAGAAGAAACTTGAACATTGGGCACTAATGAAATTCAATGGTGAAAAGAGTCAGGTTCTACATTTAGGCAAGAAAAACGAAATGCACAGGGACAGTATAGGTGGTACCTTGCTCAACAGTAGTAACTGTGAGAGGGATCTTGGAGTCCTAGTGGACAACCATTTAAATAGGAGCCAGCCGTGTGCAGCAGCTGCCAAAAAAAGCCAACACAGTTCTAGGCTGCATCAACAGAGGGAGAGAATCAAGATCACGTGAAGGGTTAATACCACTTTATAAGGCCTTGGAAAGGCCACACTTGGAATACGGCATTCAGTTTTGGTCACTGCAATGTAGAAAAGATGTGGAGATTCTAGAAAGAGTGCAGAGAAGAGCCACAAAGAGGATTAGGGGACTGGAGGCTAAAACATATGAAGAACGGTTGCAGGAACTGGGTATGTCTAGTTTAATGAAGAGAAGGACCAGGGGAGAGATGATAGCAGTCTTCCAATATCTCAGGGGCTGCCACAAAGAAGGGGGAATCAAACTATTCTCCAAAGCACCTGAGGGCAGGACAAGAAGCAATGGTTGGAAACTAATCCAGGAGAGAAGCAACTTAGAACTGAGGAGAAATTTCCTGACAGTGAAAACAATTAACCAGTGGAACAGAAGTTGCCTCCAGAAGTTGTGAACGCCCCAGCACTGGAAGTCTTTAAGAAGATGTTGGATAGCCATTTGTCTGGAACAGTATAGGGTTTCCTGCCTAGGCAGGGGGTTGGACTAGAAGACCTCCAAGGTCCCTTCCAACTCTGCTATTGTATTGTATAAGGAAGAAGAAGAAGAAGAAGAAGAAGAAGAAGGAGGAGGAGGAGGAGGAGGAGGAGGAGGAGGAGGGGAGGGGAAGAAGAAGGGGAAGGGGAAGAAGAAGAAGAAGAAGGGGAAGAAGAGGAAGGGGAAGGGGGAGGAGGAGGAGGAGGAGAAGAAGAGGAGGAGGAGGAGGAGGAGGAGAAGAAGAAGAAGGGGGAGGTGAAGGGGAAGAAGAAGAAGGGGAAGAAGAGGAAGGGGAAGGGGGAGGAGGAGGAGGAGGAGGAGGAAGAGGAGGAAAAGAAGAAGAGGAGGAGGAGGAGAAGAAGAAGAAGGGGGAGGGGAAGGGGAAGAAGAAGAAGGGGAAGAAGGGGAAGGGGAAGGGGAAGGGGAAGGAGGAGGGGAGGAGGAGGAGGGGAAGAAGGAGGAGAAAGGTAAAAGATTGGCCGTCCATGACAGACAGAGGAAGGAGCGAAGTAATTGCCCTTCATGCAATTTTCATGAGCCCATCACTGCGGCACGGCTGATTATTTAATGACCGCAATAGGTGTTAAAAGTTTCTCGGCTGCCACACGGGGAATGTATTATGAAACAGGAAGAGGCAAGTTAGAAGCACAAAGGTGAGATAATGGCCTTCTGCATCGGTTGGGCCTGCCAGCCCCGTTTAGCCTCAAGCCAGGCGGCTAGAGACTTACCAACCCTACATCCCTCTTAAAATTATAGATAGAATGTTAAAGTAAATGACAAACAGAGAAGTTGTCACCTTCCGGGAGATGGGAACGCAACAGCGGCCACCTCGAAGCAGATGCTGCTCACAGCAATTTATTTGCAGCGTTGTACAGAATTTGATTTTGGTCCACTGGAAAACATTCAGCAGAATCCAGGGGCGAAACTTACGCAAAGTTTATCTGTCCCTGTGTGGGGAACGGCACGGCTGAATTCGCCAGAGTCAGGTGTTTGTTAGTTGCGCAGTTGTGTCCGAGCCATCACGACCCCCAAGACAACGTCCCTCCAGGCCTTCCTGTCCTCTACTGTCCATTCAAGATAAAGTCAGGGTAGTCCTTGAGTTACAACCACAACTGAGCCAAGAATTGATGTTGCTAAGTGAGGCATTGGTTCAGTGAGCTTTGCCCCGTTTTACAACTTCGCTGGCCACCGTTGTGAAGTGTATCATTGCAGTTGTTAAATTAGTCAACACAGTTCTAGGCTGCATCAACAGAGGGAGAGAATCAAGGTCACGTGAAGCGTGAATACCACTTGGAATATTTGCATTTCAGTTTTGGTCGCCAACGATGTAGAAAAAATGTGGAGACTCTAGAAAAAGTGCAGAGAAGAGCAAGAAAGATGAATAGGGGACGGGAGACTAAACATATGAGGAATGGTTGCAAGAACTGAGTTATGTCTAGTTTAATGAAAAGAAGGACCAGGGGAGACATGATAGCAATCTTAAAATATCTCAGGGGGCTGCCCAAAGAAGAGGAGTCAAGCTATTCTCCAAAACACCTGAAGGGGCGGAGGGGGAGTCTTCAGTAGTCTCCAACACATCTGAAGGCAGGATAAGAAGCAGTGGGTGGAAACTAACCAAGGAAAGAAGTAACCTGGAATTAAGGAGAAAATTCCTTACAGTTAGAACAATTATTCAGTGGAACGACTTGCCTCCAGAAGCTGTAAATGCTCCAACACTGGAAGTTTTTAAGAAAATGTTGGATAGCCATTTGCCTGAAGAGGTACAGGGTTTCCTGCTTAGTAGGGGGTTGGACTAGAAGACCTCCAAGGTCCCTTCCAACTCTGTTTATTCTAATTCTAGTCACCTAGTGGTTAAGTGAATTTGGCTTCCCCAATAGCTTTGCTTATCAGACGGTCGCAAAAGGGGATCGCAGCATCCAAACCTTGGTCGCAGGACCACGAGGATGCTTGCGATGGTCCTAAGGGTGAGAAATGTCATAAGTCATATTTTTTTCCAGTGACGGTGTAACAGTCACAAAAGGAATTGTTGTAAGTTGAGGACTACCTGTAATTGATGCCATCCACCTGGCTGTTGGCCTTCCTTTCTTGTTTCTTTCCCTTTTGCTATCATGGCATTCTCAGGTGTTCCTTTTATTTTTACATCGATCTTTAAACACAATGTTTTTTTCCTCCTGAGCCTGTATGAAGCCTGCTGCTTGCAACTCTTATTCATTTATTTCACAATGTTTATATACCACAACAGTACTTTAAGGAGGGGGGGGGGGGAGAAGTCAAAATGTGATTTATTCAAATGCACAGATCCATTATTTTTAAAGACAACAACAAGAATAACAACAACAATATTAATGTATATGAAAAGTTCTGGGAACATTAAGTGGAAAAAAGTTATCGAAAATAAGGTGAAAATTTTGTGGTAGTTTCGAATACAGGCGGATAGTCATGTGGAACACAACACGCCAGACATCACAGTCGCCGAAAACCGAAGTGTCCAATTTATTGATATCGTTGTCCCTGGAGACGACAGAGTTGAAGAAAAAGAACTGGGGAAAAAAAATCATAAAAGATTTGCAACCTGGGCATATCGAAACTACACGTTATGGATGAAGCATGTAAGAGTGATACCCATTGTCATCGGGGCACTTGGCACCATGTCCAAGAATTTTACAAGATCCATCCACAAATTGGCAGCTTCCTGCCATAACACCAGCCGAACTGCAAAAACTGCGCTACTTGGAACATCTTATATTTGAAGAAGGTCCTTGGTTGATGCCTAGGATGCTGGCAGCAAACCGTATCAACCATTAGCACCAGTCACTGGTATTTGTAATGCATTTTTGAATGTTCAGTTGGCTGAGTTTCATGTTAATGAATAAAGTATATAATAATAATAATGATAAGCAGCAAGAAAAAATCACAAAAGTACCGGAACTTACAAATTGAAGTTGAGCGACTGTGGAAAAAGAAATCGTGTGTTGTCCCGATTGTAATTGGAGCCCTTGGAGCAATAGCCAAAGGGCTACCTCGCTATTGGAAATTCTAAATTTATCAGATTTGAACATTCTGATTTTTACAAAAAACCACCCTACTTGGAACAGCTTATATCCTCTGATGTTACCTTAACCGTTCCTAGGGTCCTTGGTTAGGACTCAAGTTGTTGAGCTACCAACCAGCCCCAAAGGCTGTGAATCTCACCAAAGATTAACCATATATAATAATAGAGTTAGGAAATTTTGAAATCTAAATTGAATGGTGGAAATACAATCAAGGCCATAAATACCTGGGCAATACCAGTTATAAGATACACAGCTGGTATAGTTAACTGGACACAAGCTGATTTGGACCTTTTGGACCGAAAAACCAGGAAACTAATGACAATGCACTACAGTTACATCCACGTGGGTGATACTGATAGACTGTACCTGCCCCGAAAATCAGGTGGCAGAGGATTATTACAAGTGAAGCAAACAGTTGAAGAAGAAAAACATGCACTGGCTGATTATTTAAAAGAAAGTCAAGAACATCTATTAATCGAAGTAAAGAACAAAAATCTACTGAAGGCCCAACAGACGAAACAAGAATACAGAAAAGATGTGATAAATCAAGAATGGAGAGTTGGCAGAACAAGCACTGCATGGCCAATTTCTGGAAAAAATAAAAGATAAAGTGGACAGTGACCAAACTTGGTTATGGCTAACAACAGGTACATTAAAGAAGAAACAGAGTCACTAATCCTGGCTGCGCAAGAACAAGCTATCCGCACAAATGCCATTAAGGCCAAAATAGAAAAATCCTCTGATGATGCCAATTGCAGACTTTGCAAAGAAGCTGATGAAACTGTTGATCACATACTCAGCTGCTGTAAAAAAATCGCGCAGACTGATTATAAATTGCGGCACAATTCAGTAGCACAAATGATCCATTGGAATTTGTGCAAAAATTTATAATATTTAAAACAGCAACAAACTGGTGGGAACATCAGCCTGAAAAAGTCACCGAAAATCAGATGGTCAAGATCTTGTGGGATTTCCGTATACAAACCGACAAAATACTGGCGCATAATACACCAGACATCACACTGGTTGAGAAAAATAAGGTCACATCATAGACATCGCAATACCAGGTGATAGCAGGGTCGCCGAGAAGGAACATGAAAAAATCGCAAGATACCAGGACTTAAAAATCGAAATTCAACGACTATGGCACAAACTACAGTGGTAATTCCAGTGGTAATTGGCACACTGGGTGCTATTCCAAAAGCACTGGAATTACATTTAAAACAGTTAAAAATTGACAAAATCACCATCAGTCAAATGCAAAAAGCCGCACTGCTTGGATCTGCACGCATATTACGAAAATACGTTACGACGTCCTAGGCCCCTGGGTGGGGCCCGACTAGTAACCAATGCCAAATCCGGGGAAACAACTGGCCGCTGTGATACAATTGTATAATAATAATAATAATAATAATAATAATAATAATAATAATAATAATGCTGTAAAAAAATCGCGCAGACTGATTATAAATTGCGGCACAATTCAGTAGCACAAATGATCCATTGGAATTTGTGCAAAAATTATAATATTAAAACAGCAACAAACTGGTGGGAACATCAGCCTGAAAAAGTCACCGAAAATCAGATGGTCAAGATCTTGTGGGATTTCCGTTATACAAACCGACAAAATACTGGCGCATAATACACCAGACATCACACTGGTTGAGGAAAAATAAGGTCACAATCATAGACATCGCAATACCAGGTGATAGCAGGGTCGCCGAGAGGAACATGAAAAAATCACAAGATACCAGGACTTAAAAAATCGAAATTCAACGACTATGGCACAAACCAGCAGTGGTAATTCCAGTGGTAATTGGCACACTGGGTGCTATTCCAAAAGCACTGGAATTACATTTAAAACAGTTAAAAATTGACAAAATCACCATCAGTCAAATGCAAAAAGCCGCACTGCTTGGATCTGCACGCATATTAAGAAAATACGTTACGACGTCCTAGGCCCTGGTGGGGCCCGACTAGTAACCAATGCCAAATCCGGTGAAACAACTGGCCGCTGTGATACATTGTATAATAATAATGATGGTGGGACCATAAAATAGAAAAAGTCATAGAAAATGAAGCAGTTAAATTGCTCTGAGTCTTCAGAATCCAGACAGACTGGCATCTGCCACATAACACCTTGGCCTTAACAATTATAAGAAAGACAAAAAAATGTCTGGATAATGGATGTGGCAGTGCCTGGAGACAGCAGAAGAGAAGAGAAAGAAGTGGAGAAGATAACAAAATATAAAGACCGACAAATAGAAATAGAACGACTGTGGCAAAAGCAAGCAAGGGTGGCACCAATAGTAATAGGCGCCCTGGGAACAATCCCAAAGCAACTGGAGCACCACTTGAACTGGCATTGACAAATTGGCCATCAGTCAATTGCAGAAGGTGGCTTTATTTGGAAAAGATTCCATCCCTGCAACGGTACCTGTATCACCGTCAAACATCCAGATTTGCCTATCCCAGGTTCTTGGTAAGGACTCGATAGACAGACAAAAATGTCGAATCCAGGCTGAACGTCTGGCTGACTGTGCGATGATCAATGATAACATCTGTAACACCATCTAACATCCATATCTGCCTCTCCCAGATCCTTGGGAAAAACTGGATCGGCAGACAAAAACTGCCAAATCCAGTTGGAACATCCAGCAAACTGTGCCACCAACCATAATGTTTTTTTATTATGGTGTCAGACCTGCGTTACAAATAAGAAGCATGAAAGGATTTATATTCCTTGCGGTTGTCTGGTTGTTAGCACTCTTTATGAGGATCTTATAAAGCCTTCCATTCTCCACCTTTCAGTCAGAACAGAAGAAGCTTCTCGGATGAAAAGCGAAACGTCTTCAAGGGACGTAGTGCCCTCTCTGTCGCCCCAGTTCAGCTCTGCTGTGCATGGTCACGCGCCTCCCGCCGGCCAGCTGGTCTTTGGGTCTCTGCTGCGCATGCACAGGAAGCAGAGAGCGTGCGGGGGAGCGCACACGAATGTGTTCGGGGATGCATGCACGCACAGGGGGATGCACATGTGTCAGGGGCATCACTACAGAATCTGGCAGGGGTGTCAAACTCAAGGCCCAGGGGCCAAATCCGGCCCATAGGCTGCTTAAATCCAGCTGGAGGGGTCAGGCAGCCCCTCCCTGCGAGCTGTTTTCGGCCTCCCTGGCCTTCTGCAGCACTCTGCCAGCCAAGAAAGGGCCATTGGGCGGTGTGATGGGGCCTCTGAGAGACCCATTTTTGGCCGGCAGAGTGCTGCTGGAGGCTGGGGAGGCCAAAAAACGGGCCGCCTGGAGGAGAACTTCAATGCTGATCCAGCCCTCGGAGAAATCCAGTTTGACACCCCTGGAATAAGGGTTGTTTTTTTTTTTTTTAAAGCAGGCTCTGTTATCCAAAACATGAGTGAGCAAACCAGTACCCGCACTCAGATCTATAGGATTCCATTTTAATTGGATAATGGGCCAGAGGGAATAATCTGATCCAAAGCCAAATATGCGGGTAACCCAATATGCACCTCGGATAGAGCAGAAGATTTGTTGCAAACACACACACACACACACACACACACACACACACACACAAACACCACCCTACCCCCAACAACAATCAAGCAGCCTCCCCTGTCCATCAAAATCAGCTAGGTGCCCCCACCGAGACAGCATGACTTGAGTTCGTGCTTCTTACACGCTGGGAGCAAAAATGTAAAACTGGGGGGGGGGGAGGAGGATAATCTGAAAGTAATCCTTTGGCAAGGTTGGCACAATGCACTCAACCCACAATGGCGTTGTGTTAGGTTTCGGCTTGGTGATTTGTTTTGGTGTTAGCTAGCATGGCTTATAAAGTACAGTAAACAGCCTATGACTTAACGAAATAGGAAGCCAGGTTTTTTTCCCCTTAGACCTAGTTAGACGTAGGCTTAGAATAACTTCACGTTGAATGGACCCTCATCGACATAAGTTAAAATGGAATTTAGGGGCATGCAGCTCTCAAAGGCTCACCACCTCCAATACACCCTACATAAACCAAATGAAATAAATAAATGCAGAATTCTGCAGAGACCAGTGGGATTCAGCCGGTTTGCACCGGTTTGGGCGAACTGGATAATAATTTTGCACCCGCTTCGCTGAAGCAGTTGTTGCAAGGACCGGCTGGCCCCGCCTGCTCTGCCCTCCGAGGAATCTCCACATGGCCCGTTCATCATGCCAGGTAAATGCAGAGCCCGCACGAAGGCTCTGGGAGGGCAAAGAAACGGAACTCCCGGAAGTCCGGAAACAGGCCCAGAGGAGGCCGTTTCACCCTCCTGGAGGCTCAAGGAAAGCCTCCAGAGCCTGCGGAAGGTGAGAAGCCTCCCCCACCACCGTGGTGCAGGAGACCGAGTAGGCCATGCCCACCCAGCAAGCGGGCAGAGAACCGGTTGCTAACATTTTTCAATCCCGCCCCTGGCATAAAGCCACATATAATATATGACACAGAGATACAACATAGGCTAGTTTGGATCAGTGGTGGGTTGCAGGTGGTACATCCTGGTACGGGCATACCGGTGCCTGCCAGGAGCACCGGGTACTGTTTCTAGTATTGGTGGTCCGGAGGGCCCACCCGTCCTCCTTACCTGTATTTGAGCTCCTTGGCGCTTCTTGCACACAGCATGTACAGCGCCTGCGCAAACACTCTGCCAAGCAGCTGAGCGTCGCGGAGGAGGTAAGGATGTGTGCGCGCACTGCACACGTTCGTGTGGTGGACGCTGGACCCCCGTTGCACCATACCCGTTGCACCGGGATCCGGAACCCACCACTGGTTCGTATGCATACGTGTCCACAGCGAGAAAGACGAATCTTACGAGTTTACCAGGCGGATGGCACCGGGATCAAAGCTGTAGTAAGTTACAAGGCTTTACAAAGAGCCAGATTTCACTCTGTATTAATTGCTCTGACCAAGCATAATACTCTAAGGAGAAATGTTTGTTCTGGCAAGCTAGGTCAAATACATTTGAGGTAGAACGATTTTATTGTATATACTTGCAGACAAAGCCAAGAATTTTATGCGCCAAGATAATGCTACAGAACTGAGTTTGGCTTACCTTAACACCTTTTAAAAGAAGCTCTGTACAAGTCATCCTCGACGTATGGCCACAATTGAGCCCAACGTTTCTGTTGCTAAGTGAGTCAGTTGTTCAGTGGGTTTTGCCCCCTTTTACAACCTTTCTGGTCACAGTTGTTAAACAAATCATTGCAGTTGTTAAGTGAATCTGGCTTCCCCATTGATTTCACTTGTCAGAAGGCCGCAAAAGAGGAAATCACATGACCCCCGGGATTCTGCAATCGTCATAAATATGAGTTACTTGCCAAGCGGCTGAATTTCGATCATGTGACCGTGGGGATACGGCAAGAGGCGTGAGTGTGAAAAATGGTCATAAGTCACTTTTTTCTAACATTGAACGGTCCCATCAGTCCATGGAGAACTTGACAATTATTCAGAACAGTTCACCTCTTGTGATGATATTTTTGTGGTGTTTGTTGTGTTTTGTCTGTTTGTGTTTATTCAAAAATAAAAAATTATATATATATATATATATATATATATATATATATATATATATATATATATATATATATGTGTGTGTGTGGTGTGTGTGTGGTGTGTGTGTGTGTGTTTGTGTGTGTGTGTATATGTGTGTGTGTGTGTGTGTGTGTGTTATATTTGTGCTGGTAAATAAATAAATAAAGGGAGACTAGTATAGATCTATTTCAAGCTATTTAGCTCTCATCAGCTAGCCATACCCTTACTGGGATTAGAACCTGTGCTGTATTACATCTTAGGCAGAAGTTTTAACCACTAAGCCACAAGGTCCTTCTCCGTTATTTTATATATATAAAACATTCATATCTGCCAATTCCAGGTCCTTTGGAAGGAATTGATAGGTGGATAGAAATGCCAAATCTAATCCAAACATCTGGCTGAGTATGTGATAAATCATAAGCATAATAATAATGGCGGATAAGAAGCAGAGGTCGTCAGGAAGGGCCTTGTAAACAAGTCCTGTGCTCGTAACTTGAGGACTACCTGTATCCTTGGTTAAAGTTTCCAAAATCCAATGCTGTTTACTTATTTTTTTATCCCTCAAGGGATATCCTGCCTAAGCAAGGGGTTGGACTAGAAGATCTCCAAGGTCCCTTCCAACTCTGTTTATTCTATTCTATTCTAATTTCATTATTCTATTCTATTCTCTGTATACTACTATATTCTATATTTTATTCTATTCTATTCTATTCCAATTTCATTATTCTATTCTCTGAATACTACTATATTCTATATTTTATTCTATTCTGTTCTACTCTATTGTAAATTCATTATTCTATTCTAATTCTAATTCTAATTCTATTGTATTCTACTCTACTATTCTATTTATCCTATAGCTCTGGAGTTGCCTGCAGAGTCCGTGAGCCAGCAAGCAGAATCTTACTCAGGTATGAGTATGTGTGAATGCACAAACGGCCGAGGAGCACTGGGGAATTCCTGGGGAGCTCTTATCGCTGCCGCCGGTACCAGATTAGTGGCGGCCACTGGTTTCCAGTTACCGGTGTGGAGAATGCCGAAGGGAACCTGTTGCTCTCAATAAGCAGGCTGGGCTGGCAAGGGGCTGCTGTCCCATCGGGCCCTGCTGGGCTGCAGGGACATGTAATTAAGATGCCCTGAAACCCTTCACCTGAACCTGTAATTACCTGGATGGTATCAGGAAGGCTGGTTGTTGCAAACAGTGGCTTCATTCAGGCTCTTTTCCCCCCTCCCTCCATGCTCTGGCGATCTAAGAAAGAGGGGTGAGCAGGGGGAGGGAAGGAGTCGGATCCATATTTTAATCTTCCTGATAATAATGAGGACCTTCATGCTTGTTTAGGGGGTTTGGGGGGGGGGGAGTAGGCAGCTGAAAAGTGAATGTAGCAGGCTCTCCAAACATGTCAGTGGCCAGAATTGGAAGGGAGCCTGGAGGTCTTCTAGTCCAGCCCCCTGCTCAAGCAGGAGACCCTATACTATTCCAGACAAATGGTTATCCAATCTCTCTTGTCCAAAAACCTCCAGTGTTGGAGCACCCACAAGTTCTAGAGGAAAGTAGTTCCACTGATTAATTGTTCTAACTGTCAGGAAATTTCTCCTCAGTTCTAAGTTGTTTCTCTCCTTGATTAGTTTCCACCCATTGCTTCTTGTCCTGCCTTCCGGTGCTTTGGAGAATATCTTGACTCCCTCTTCTTTGGGGCAGCCCCTGAGATACTGGATCACGGCTGTCATATCTCCCCTGGTCCTTCTTTTCATTAAAAGAGACGAACCCAATTCCTGCAATCATTGTTTTAGCCTCCAAAGCCCTAATCATCTTGGTTGCTCTTCTCTGCACTCTTTGTAGAGTCTCAACAACTTTTTTTACATCGTGGCAACCCAAATTGGAGGCAGTACTCCAAGTGTGGCCTTATCAAGGCTCTGCAATTCTCGGTGGTGAGTCCTACATTTGCCATTCTCAGCGACTGCCATGAACAAAAGCTACAGACTGATGTTCAAGGAAAATATAGAAGTAGAGCTCACAGAAATGAACATTTGTAGCTCAGGGGGTTGAACTGTGGAGTCCTTGGCCTTCTGAGCTCCGTGGTTTTCTTGCAGACGTTTCATTACCCCACTTGGTAGCATCATCAGTGCTGGAAGGGGGTGGGATTTGTGAAGAGGAGGAGGAGGACTGTGAGGTCCTTGGCATTCTCTGAAACTTGGTTATTTTCTTGCAGACGTTTCATTACCCAGTTAGGTAACACATCAGTTTCAAAGTTTAATAGCATTTGTATG
Organism: Thamnophis elegans; assembly: GCF_009769535.1. Lineage (NCBI taxonomy): Eukaryota > Metazoa > Chordata > Lepidosauria > Squamata > Natricidae > Thamnophis > Thamnophis elegans. The sequence continues at coordinate 136,839,184 of NC_045544.1, forward strand.
CCGCCCAATCCCGAAGGACTCTGGGCGGCTAACAATACAATAAATCAAAAGAATAGAAGAAAGAAAAGATAGATTTAAAAACACATCATGCACTCCATTCCAAGTGGGGCTGGACCATATTTTGGGATCAACAGCTCCAGGCCTGCCAGAAGTGAGTGCTAGAAGTGAGTGGGGTGTATGGAGAAGAGGAGGGGGAGGCCTATTGGCTCATTGGTTTTCTCTGAGCTTGGCTGTTCCCTATCCTATCGCCTCACTTTGCAATGGCAATTCTGGTCCCAATTCTGGTCGTAAGTCGAAGACTACCTATACAATATTTTTCTACAAAAGATCAATGATTCAAAATACAGGCCAACTTCTTGCTCCCAACTTCCTGCTTCCAACCTGCATTTACCTGTTTTAAGGCCGAAGAAATGCTTCGAGCGGCATTCCAATTACGTGTGTCGGTAATTTCGGTGTATTTTTAGGAGCAGTGCAATTCGTTACCTGTCGGAGTTGAATTTATTATCCTGATGCACCCAGTGTGACTCCCCCCCCCCATTTTTTTTCTTTCTGGATTTTCCTCCCTTTTAAGATCTCTTAAGAACTTACTACCTTTCTGGCTGCTGATGTCTGATGAAGTTAAAGGCAAACCTTGTTCCCCTCGCAAAATTTTATAAGTGTACATTTCTGATGCTATCGTTGCTGTCACGATTCCAGGGCCATAAACCCATGGCGAGTCCCAGCGGGGGACGGGCCCTGGCGCCACCCCAGCGTCTCTCTCGGTGCCCACTCCGAAAGGACATGCCTCACCTCACCTTACGAGCTGCAAGACGCCAAAATAAAATCCTTTCTTTGCTTGTTCGTACAGGGAGCCCTTGACTTACAACAGCCCGTTTAGTGACCGTTGAAAGTTACCAGGGCGCTGGAAAAAAAAATCAATGTAGGATTGTCTGCATTGCAGCAGCCCCAAGGTCATGTGATCAAAATTCAGAGGCTTAGCAACTGGCATGTACTTATGCTGGTTGTATGCCCAGGGGTCATGTGATCTCTTTTATAGCAGCCCTCTGACAATCAAAGTCAAGGGCAGATTCACTTAACAACCGTGTTACTAACTTAACAACTTCAGTGACTCCCTTGACAACCGTGATAAGAAAGGCCACTTAAGAAATGTCCCACTGAGCAACATAAATGTTAGGCTCAATTATGGTCATAAGGCGAGGACCACCTCTCCTTGACTGATAATCTTGATGAACTGTATATGCCGTTCATCTTGGAAACGTTTGTTTAGTGACCGTCCAAGGTTACAACGCCACTCAAAAAAAAAAAAAGAGACCAATGACCATTTTTTCACTTATGACCATCGCAACATCCTCGTGTCACATGATCCGAATCTGGATGCTTGGCAAACGTTTCATAGTTCCGACGGTTGAAGAGTCCTACGGTCATGCGATCCCCGTTTTGTGACCTCCTGACCAGCAAAGTCAATGGGGAATCCCGATTCGCTTAATGACCCGTGTCACTAATTTAACCACTGCAGCGATTCACTTAACAACCGAGGCAAGAAAGGTGGTCAAAAGGGGACAGAAAATTCAAATGTCTTTTCTAGCAATGGACATTTTGGACCTCCATTGCGGTCGTAAGACGAGGAGCCATGACGGGAAGCCATTCGAAGGGATGGACTTAGGATCTGCTTTTAAAGCCACAAAAGTTTTAACGTGCATCTGTTTTCCCGTTTTGTGGCTGTAAATTCACCAAATTTATTACCCGTTGCTCAAAGAAATCCCCCTCACGTCTGGGTCTTCACCATCCTGCTAAATCAATTTGACTGGACGATGCTGGGATATACATTATAAGCTGGGAAGAGTATCTTTCCTCTACATTATGTGTAATTTTATATACTTTTATAAAGTCTCCATGCACCACCCCCACTTCTGAAATGGTTCGGCCCAGTCGAGTCACTGCCTGTTCTCCAATTCCTCGTACTTTTTAAGCAATTTCTTCCTGAAATTTTGGTCCCGCTGAGGTAATTAAACCACCCCACTAACTCTGATCCAGATAACTGATGGTCACCAGCATGGTCATTTTTGTATGTGGTCCTTCTCCAGCCTTAACAATGATACCATTATAATATAATCCAGCACAGAAGATGGGGAACGATGACCCATTTAGGATTTGTGGACTTCAACTCCCAGAATTCCTCAGCCAGCTGGCTCAGGAATTCTGGGAGTTGAAGTCCACAAGTCCTAAAGGGGCCATCATTCCCCATGCTGGCTCAGGAATTCTGGGAGTTGAAGTCCACAAGTCCTAAAAGGGCTATCGTTCCCCATGCAGGCTCAGGAATTCTGGGAGTTGAAGTCCACAAACCCTAAAAGGGCCATCGTTCCCCATGCAGGATCAGGAATTCTGGGAGTTGAAGTCCACATGTCCTAAAGGGACCATAGCTGCAATCTAACAGATCAAGCAAAACTTCATCCAAGAAGCTTCTTCAGCTCTGACTGAATGGTGGGGAAGGGAAGGATTTATGTTCCTTGCAGACAGCTGGACATTTTGCATCCTTTTTAGAGAAGGGGTGTCAAACTCAATTTCCCCATCCTCCCCCCCCTTTTTTTAATTGGCCAGGTGATCTTTTTTTGGTCCTTCTCCTCGTTCCTGGCAACTTTATTTTTTTTAATAAAAGGCAGGAAACAGTTAAGTGGCATTAAAATAAAAGCTTCCTGTTTCAAAGATGGTTTCTTTCTCTCTCTCCCCCACCTCCCTTTTTCTCTTTTTCTCTCTCTTTCTGTCTCTTTCTTTCTATCTATCTTTTTCTCCTTTTCTTCTTCTTTCTCTTTCTTTCTCTCTCTCTTATCTCTTTCTCTCTTTTCCTCTCTCTTTCTGTCTCTTTCTATCTTTTTCTCCTTTCTTCTTCTTTCTTTTTCTCTCTTTTTCCTCTCTGTCTCTTTCTTTCTATCTTTTTCTCCCTTTCTTTTTTTCTCTCTCTCTCTCTCCCCTTGATCTTTTTCTCTTTCTCTCTCTTTTTCCTCTCTCTTTCTGTCTCTCTCTGCCTTTTTCTCCCTTTCTTTTTCTTTCTCTCTTTCTCTCTCCTGCCTAAAGTCTTCCTTACCATTCTCCTTGTACAGTAAATATTTCGCTTTCCTGCTGAGGCTGCAAAAACCCCACCCCAAAATGGCTTTACTGGTTCTGTACATTTGCTGTTTGAAAGGCTGGAGGAAGGTGAATAGGTCATAAATTTTTACTATCCCCTCCTCAAACCAGGAAGTGATTCTTCTCTTATGACCCGTGTGTGCCTTGTTCTCTCCGAAGATGCTTATCTGTCTCTTTGATGGCTTCAGGCCCGGCAGATACGCTCCGCATGGCGCCTTCCCTTATCGAGGCTCTATCGCTTGGCCCTTGACGAGAGCTGTGGCTTTTTTTTTTCATCTTTAATTGATTTTGCAGCACGCTTTATACCCCTCCGCCCCTTCCCCTCCCTCCCTCCCTCCCAACATGGGGAGGAGACCCTGCTTGGCACAATGGTGGCATAATTGATTAGACTGGGCCAGATTTGAGATATTTGGTGTGGGTGTGTTTTATAATGTAACCAAGTTATGAATTTTTATGACCGGAGCCGCCGTTGCGGGAACAAGGAAGGGTAATTGGTTGGAATGCAAAAACAAGGAAGAATAAAAACCCTCTTTTCTTCAGTTGACCAGCGATCCAGCTAAGGTCTGCGGCGCGTGTAACATGCTTAATTCATATAGTCATCCTCTTTAGAATAGCAGAGTTGGAAGGGACCTTGGAGGTCTTCTAGTCCAACCCCCTGTTCAGGCAGGAAACCCTATACCATTCAAGACAAATGGCTATCCAACATCTTCTTAAAGACTTCCAGTGTTGGGGCATTCACAACTTCTGAAGGCAACTTCTGTTCCACTGATCAATTGTTCTGACTGTCAGGAAATTCCTCCTCAGTTCTAAGTTGCTTCTCTCCTTGATTAGTTTCCACCCATTGCTTCTTGTTCTGCCCTCAGGCGCTTTGGAGAATAGCTTGACTCCCTCTTCTTTGTGGCAACCCCTGAGATATTGGAAGACTCCTATCACGTGCCTTTGAATTCTTGGTTCCAGGGCCTGTTTCCACCACCACCCCCAATACACCTCTAACCAGATTGAGTAGTCCTTGACTTACAACCGTGCATTTACTTACCTTACTTTGTTACAACGGCAGAAGGCCAGGGAGGGAGAGAGGGAGGGAGGGGGAGAGGAGGAGGGAGAGGGGGGGGAGAGAGGGAGTGTGTGTATGTGTGTGTGTAGTTTATGCATCCTAAGGAAACCAACCCATCACCCAAAATCGGATGCATACGACCTGTAGGGTATTGTGTAGGCTACGCATTGTACAAGCGTTCCCATTTGAGAATATGAACAAGTGACGGACTCTTGCAGTGTTGCGTGGTCTTTTGGTGCTCTCTGATGACGTTACCTAGTTTAGTAATGAAGCGTCTGCAAGAAAAAGCTCCATGTTCAGAGAGCACGGAGAGAGCCCTCCTCCTCCGCTCTGTACACCCCACTCCTTCTAGCACTGATGATGTTACCTAGTTGGGTCACGAGACGCCTGCAAGAAAATAATGAAGCTCCGAGAGCACCAAAGACCCCACAGATCAACCCTTAAACAGCGACAACGAAAAAATCGCAGAAAGGATAAGAAACGATAAAGGTGTAAAATGGGGCAGAGCTCACCTAACAAGGGTTTCACTTAGCGACGGAAACGTTGGGACTCAATTGTGATGGTAAGTTGAGGTCTGCCTGTATCCGAAGCATGTGCTTTTACTTCGCAAATCAGGCTTCACCCTACTGGTCTTGTCCAACGGAGGGCCGCCTTCTGCCCCCAGGTGAGACAGCTGGCTGTCTCAAGTGAGCACTGAGGAGCAAAGGAAAGCGATGGCATCGTTGGCATCCTGCCGAAGTTGGTGTCAACCCTGAAGCTGACCTGACTGAAGCCATCTTGACAGCTTCCGCATGGCCACACGGGAGCTGAGGGGTAGGGAAGGAGGGGAGGGAGGATTGACAGAGCTGTGACTTTGTAGTCAAAACAAAATACTTTCTCTTGGGAACCAAGGACATTCTCACACCTGGTTGGAAGAAGGCGGAGCGATGTCACCCGGCAACCAGACAGCATCGCGATTGGACCATGTGACTGATTGTTTTGAGAATGGGTGGAAACCAAACAAGGAGAGAAGCAACTTAGAACTAAGGAGAAATTTCCTGACAGTGAGAAAAATTAGTCTGAGGAACAACTTGCTTCCAAAAGTTGTGAAAGCTTCAAGCCTGGAGTTTATTAAGAAGAGATTGGACAGCCATTTTTGTCTCTTGATTGAGCAGGGGGCTGGAGGTCCCTTCCAACTCTGTTATCCTGAGATGAATTCTATAAATTCATCCTCATAATTTCATAGAATTAAAAGTAAAAGTGACAAACTTTTACCTTTACTTAGGTGAAAACTGCGGGAACCTTCACAGCCAGTTTTCACCTGTGCCAATAGGATATTTCCAATAAAGGTCTTATTTGAGGGAATCTACCTGTTTTGGAGTTTTGCTTGATATGGGTTTATTACTTGGAAGTTGGCTTAGCTGCGTTCACCAGTGGCTGACCAAGACAGGCAGAGATGACAAAACAATACAAGAGAGAAAGAAAGAGAAAGAAAAAGAAAGATTAAAAAAGAGAGATAGGAAGAGAGAAAAAAGAGAAAAAGAAAAAGAAAGGGAGAGGAAGAGAGAGGAAGAGAGAGAGAGAAAAGAGAAAGATGGGGAGAAAACAGAGCAAGAGAGAGATAGAGAGAGAGAAAAAAGAAAGACAGGAAGAAAGAGAGAGAGAAAGAGAGAGAAAAGAGAAAGAGATAGGAAGAAAGAGAAAGGAGAAAAGAGATAAGAAGAAAGAGAAATAGAAAAAGAAAGGAAGAGATAGGAAGGAAGACAGAGAGAGAGATGAAGAAAGAGAGAAAAGAGAAAGAAAAAGAAAGATTGAAAAAGATAGGAAGAAAGAGAGAAAAAAGAGAAAAAGAAAAAGGGAGAAAAAGAGAGAGGGAGAGAGAGAAAAGAGAAAGAGGGGGAGAAAACAGAGCAAGAGAGAGATAGAGAGAGAAAAAAGAGAAAGACAGGAAGAAAGAGAGATATGAAGAAAGAGAGAGAAAAGAGAAAGAAAAAAGGAGCAGAAAAAGAGAAAGAGAGAGAGAGAGAGAGAGAGAATATTCTGGCGGAAGCTTTCCCCTTCTCGGCCCTGTTTAGACAACTTGCACAAATCAATTTTCTCTCTGTGGTTCGGTTTCCTTTGACAGTTTAAACCTCAATTCAATCACGGGGCTCCAGGGACTTCCGAACCACTGAAGATTAAAACCCTCCTCCCGCCCCAAGTGTTTCTACTAATGTTGTGTGTTTAATAACTCCACTTATGAGCAATTTTGTGAGGAGGGGAGGGGAAAAGAAAAAAGGAAGATAAACCCAGGCCTGGCCAAAACCTCTGGAAGTGATAGAGCTGACTCTTAAAAGTCAAATTGCCCCGTAGTTGCCCTTCAATAAATGCGGCAACGCAACAACCGTGCATTACGGAAACTGTCATCTATCAGGACAGATCCATCGTCCCCAGCCAGCGCCAAAGAACCTGCAAAGTCACGTTGGCCTACCTGACACCGCGCCAACTAGAGTCATGTGAGGATCGCCCTGTGATAAGAGCCCTTGAAGAGTTGACGACGAGCACGCTAAGAAATACAAGGATCACGCATTAACATGTGACCCTTGACTATGTGTCAGAATGGTCAAAACAATTGGAAAGTCCGAATCTCAAACAATAAATGCTCTGTCTTACACACCGGCAACAAAAACCAGAACACCAAAGGCAAGGTGGGCGGATACGACCTTGTAGACAAGCCCCCACACTGTCAAGGACCTGGGAGTACTCGTCTCAAACAGCCCAGAGCTCACTGTAGCAGCATTGCCAAAAAGGCATTAAGAGCTGTTAACCTAATTTTGCGAAGCTTCTGGGGCATACAAAACCTTTGCCAGACCGATTCTCGAATGCAGCTCGTCTGCCTGGAATCCACACCGTATATCGGACGTTAATACAATCAAGCGAGTCCAGAAGTATTTCACGAGAAGAGTCCTCCGCTCCTCTGCTCACAATAGAATCCCTTATGCCGCCTACAGGCTCGAAATTTTGTGCTTGGGAAAACTAGAACACCGCCACCTACAGTCTGACCTAAACTTACTACACAAAATTTCCCGCTACAATGTCCTACCTGTTAATGACTACTTCAGTTTCAACCGCAATAATACACGGACACGGAGCTGGCAGAAGAGTCGGACAGTGAGGAGGTTTTGGGGGGGAACATGGGCAGGTCCTGGAGTCTGAGGAAGGCTTGGATGAGGGCTCTGTGTCGGAGGCATTGGACAGTTATCAGCTGCCTTCAGAGATATCAGTGGGGCAGAAGAACAGCTGGAGCCTGTTCCCAGGGTGCGCATGTGCGGAGCTGCCAGATGAAGGGAACGGCTAAAGAACAGGGGTCAACTTGGGAGTAAAGGCCACAGGTGGAGGATGAATGGCCCCTCCCAGAGGAAATAAAAGGGGAGCGAAAGGGGAGTGGAGTTTGCAGGAGACAATGAGTTCGCTTCATTGGTTCGTGACTCTCTGAGACTCCTTGCCAAGTTTTGCAGAGATCGGCCTGGCAGCTCTCCAAGCCAGATAAGGTCTGTGACTTTGAATCCTCCCTTGAAAGACTTTGCTGGATGTGAATGAGCAGAATTCACAGTCAATTAATAAAAGGGGTTTTTGTCGGGACAAGGAGTTTGCTTCAGGCTCTTGGGAAGCCTCGGTCAGAACAAGGACCCTTCAAGAAGACCCTGAGGCTGGGAAAGATGGGAGACAAGAGAAGAAGGAAACGGCAGAGGGTGAGATTGTTAGATGGCGTCATCGATGCCACGAAGGTGAATTTAGGCCTTGATCTCTCGGGGAGACAATGGAGGGATGGAGGGCCTGGCGTGATACGTTCCATGCGGTTGCGAAGAAGCGGACATGACTTAATGATGGAACAACAGCAATGTAGACAACCAGATCAAAGGGTTTTTGTTCAAATTATTATTCTCTTGTCGATGCCAAAGCAGGAGGTATGGATCCATTCCAGATTTCATTCAGGGTCCTGAGAACGTCCATTAGATTCCTGGTCCCCTCCATTCTTGAAAATGAACCATCATCATTGTTCAAGGTCTCATACTTTAGACTGCAGGGGTCACCAACCTTTCGGACCTCAGGGGCCACTAAATTCATAATTTTAAATCCCGCAGAACACTAATATGATCTGCCTCATGACCGGCTGGGTGGGTGAGGCTACGTGGCCATGTAACTGGGTGGGTGTGGCCAACTTGATGTCACTCACGTCGAAGGGTGCCTTACCAGCCTCTACTCGCCCCTCCCCTCACAGCCACTCCTCGCCTTCCCACCCGGGCTCCTTAGGGCCCCAACAGGAAGCAGTTGCTGGAGCTAAGCAGCCACCAGGAGAAAGAGTTGGCACAACAGCTCAGTTCAAATTGAGTCTGATGGAGAAGGAGGCTCAGCAGAAGCACCTCACTGAGGACTAGGAGCATAGGCTTTCCAAGCAGAGGGAAGACCTGTGGGAGTGCAAGGGCAATACCAGTGCCTGGAGGCTTAGCAAGCTGAGATGATCAGCCAGTTCCCGGCCATGATGCAGTCCCACTGGAACGAGACCCTCCGGCTCTTGGCCACCAGCATTGCTTCCCTCCAGCCTTCGCCCAAAGCCCCCCACAAGGAGGCTGAAGCAGAGCCCAAGTCGGAATTTCTGCCCCCCTCCGACCTGCACAAAAAGACCCCGAAGGGGGAGACTCTCTGCAGCTACACAAGCGTTCGTTGCATGTATCCATCCCAGGAGCCGTAGTTTGAGGACCCCTGATTTAGTGCAATATAAAAAATGCAAATCATTTTTCTACGGACCACCAAAATTTTCTTGCCGACCACCAGTTGGTGACCGCTGCTTTAGAGGATCAATTCCCTCTCAAAGACCGATCCCTTTGGAATCTTTTCCCCACCCAAGCCATGTTCTGTCACATGGGGCTTAAGGCTTTTCCTCCCCTTAGCCAGCCTACAACCAACACCTGATATCCAGTCAGAACCGAATAAGTCTTTGGAGGAGATCAGTTTTAAATGTGTCCATCCCTTCACTCCATGGAGGTCAACAATTCACATAAAGCTGTCCCAAATCAGCTACTTAGAATAACTTTATTATCACTGAATGTGCACTAATTGAATGAAATGTTGCTGCATGCAACTCTCAAAAGCTCACCCCCTCCAATATAAACGACATAAACATGACGAAATAAATACAAAATTATGCATATACTCACATATGCATATCCCTACATACTCCCTTGCACCGCCAACTTCACAACTGGCCACACTTCAGAAGACAGGCTGATATATATTCAAGTAAGTGTAGCTAGTTCAACGTTGCTTCCATGCTCGGGTGTTATCGATGCCTCCGATCAATGCCATCACCAATTACCGTGTTTCCCTGAAAATAAGACAGGGTCTTATTTTCTTTTGACCCCCCCCCCCCAAAAAAAACAAACGCTTGGCCTTATTTTCGGGGAGGTCTTCTTATTTTTGAGGTGCAGCTGCAATATTTTCGGGTGGGGGGGGTATTTTAGTGCATGCACTCAAAAGGCCTGATTGTCCTTATTATCTGAGGGGGTCTTATTTTTGGGGAAACAGGGTAGGTATTGTCCTTCGGCCAGCATCGTTACTCTCGGCATACCTAAACAAGAGACAGGACGGTCTCAATTTCAAATTTCTCCAAGCACGCCTTCACCACGCCTTCAGCCGCGAAGGAACAAAGTCCTTTCTTTTGTCCGTCCACAAAATACCTTCAGTTGGATTGACGCTCATGAACATTTTGCCAACGAAAAACCCACTTGCATCCACCGTGAACACGTTAAAAGAAAAAAGTTGGGCCTGATAGACCCTTTCCTACCTGAGGTAGCATCCGTTCCTGAAGACCCTCCCTGTAGATCGGAAGTCGGGCGCGAAGACCCGGGCATGCTAACGGGCTCAGAACGGACAGGCTGGATTCTAAAAAAGAAAAGAAAACATGGTCAGTTGAAGGATGAGTTGGTTGAAAAGAGTGGGGCACACAGCACAAAAAACCAAAGGCACCACAATGACCTCGCCCCAGATTCAGAACGCTATAACCGAACTACAGTATGCAATAGCAATAGCACTTAGACTTATATGCCGCTTCATAGGGGTTTCCATCCCTCTCTAAGCGGTTTACAGTCAGAATCTCTTGCCCCCAACAATCTGGGTCCTCATTTGACCCACCTTGGAAGGAGGGAAGGCTGAATCGACCTTGAGCTGGTCAGGATTGAACTGTGGGCAGTGGGAAGAATTAGCCTGCAGTAGTAATCACAAGGAAGGAAAGAAGGAAGGAAGGAAGGAAGGAAGGAAGGAAGGAAGGATAATAGCAATAGCTCTTAGACTTATGTACCGCTTCACAGGGCTTTCCAGCCCTCTCTAAGCGGTTTACAGAGTCAACCTCTTGCCCCCAACAATCTGGGTCCTCATTTGACCCACCTCGGAAGGAGGGAAGGCTGAGTCAACCTTGAACTGGTCAGGATGGAATTGTTGGCAATGGGCAGAATTAGCTTGCAGTAGTAATCACAAGGAAGGAAGGAAGGAAGGAAGGAAGGAAGGAAGGAAGGAAGGAAGGAAGGAAGGAAGGAAGGGCACCTATACACCTTCTTCATAGTGTTTCACAGTCCTCTCTAAGCGGTTTATAGAGTCAGCCTCTTGCCCCCAACAATCTGGGTCCTCATTCTACCCACCTCGGAAGGAGGGAAGGCTGAATCAACCTTGAGCTGGTCAGGATGAAGCTGCCAGCAGTTGGCAGAATTAGCCTGCAATACTGTATTCTAACCAGTGTATCCTAACCACATATTCATATCCATCTAATCCATCCATCCGACCAATCCTCTCACCTGGCTGTGGGCAGAGTCAGCCTGCAATACTGCAATTTTAACCACTGCTTCCAGAGAGAGAGAGGAGGGATGGAGGAAGGAAGGGAGGGTGGGGAGGGAGGGAACAATAACGCTAGTATTTATATACCACTTCACAATACTCTTACATCCCTCTCTAAGCAGTTTACAGAGTCAGCCTCTTGCCCCCAACAATCTGGGTCCTCATTTTACCCACCTCGGAAGGATGGAAGGCTGAGTCAACCTTGAACTGGTCAGGATCGAACTCCTAGCAGTGGGCAGAGTTAGACTGCAATAGCACTTAGCAGACTTATAGTGATTTACAGCCCCCAACAATCTGGGTCCTCATTTTACCCACCTCAGAAGGATGGAAGGTTGAGTCAACCTTCAGCCGGTCAGGATGAAACTGTTGGCAATAGGCAGTTAGCCTGCAGTTGGATGCAACCACATCTCCATCTCCACCCACCTGCCCGCCATGATGAGGCACTTAAAAATTTGATGACATGACTACAGGGATACGGCAACGGTCGTAAGTGTGAAAAACAGTAGTAAGTCGCATTTTTCAGCACCGTTTTCAGTTCAGTCATAAAATAAACGGTTGTAAGCCTATAACGCTGGGGGGGGGGGGATTATAGGGAACAAGTCTTTGCTTTTTTTCTGTTTTTTTGGGGGGGGTGGGGGGAGAAAGGAACACTCTAACCTGAGACTGTCCAAATCCAAATCATCGGTGTCAAAATCCAGGAGAGGCTGCGGGGTGTCGCTGGGCCCGTGGGACTGAAGCACGGAAGAACTGGAGGAAATCACGATGGTTTGGCCGGAAGGATGAATAGTCTTGAACTGGAACTGCGGGCCCATCCAGAGGCGGCGGTGAGGTCCGGTGTGGGTCACAATTTCCACCTGGGAGGAGAGCATCCGAACAATGGATCACCAGGTCTGGAGGGACCTTCAGAAGCTTAGAAGTGAGGTCCCTCAGGTGCTCAAGAGGCAACTGGACCGCCTGTTTTTTTTCTTGGAAGAGGTTTCGCTTCTCATCCAAGAAGCTTCTTCAGCTCTGATCACATGGTGGGAAATGGAGGGATTTACAGCTGGTTATTTGCATCCTATTAAAGAGCTGTTGAGGCCACTTGGAGGTTTATCTCTGTCTTCTGGACCACCTGAATGGCGAAAAGTCCTTTCGGACGTTCCAAGAAGACCCCACACCCATTTGTGCTACAAAGGTGACCCTGAGGACAGAGGAAAAAACCTCCAGGTGGCCTCAACGGCCCTTCAAAAGGATGCAAATGACCAGCTGTCTGCAAGGAGGATAAATCCTTCCCTTCCCCACCATCCAATCAGAGCCGAAGAAGCTTCTTGGGAGGAGAAGTGAAACGTCTTCAAAGAACAACCAGGAAGTCCAGTTGCCTCTTGAAAAAATGCACCCTTGGGGAGACCATCACCTGGATGATGGGGAATCTCCACAGACGCTTAGAAGTGAGAACAACTTCGCCTGGCGTAAGGGGAGAAGATTCCACATAGCAGAGTAAGGCCATCTACCTGTACTTCCCTGGCTCAGCGGTCCCCAACCTTTGCGGCTTGGTGGCCCAACAGGTGTGGAAAAAGAGGAACTAGACCATGCAAGCAGCGGGCTCTCTGGCACACGCATTGCACAACTAGACCTGGGGATTTGGGGGGGGGGGCAGTGGTGGGATGCAACATTTCTTACTACCGGTTCTGTGGGCATGGCTTTGTAAGTGTGGCAAAGGAAGGATACTGCAATATCCCCATTCCCTCCCCATTCTCAAAACGCCCGCTACTGTCGGAACTGGCTGAATGCCACTTCTGGTTGGGGACCTCTGCCCTAGAGGACGGACCCAAAACATGCCCATTCTGTTAGATCTAGTGGGATAGGAAAATGAGGTGTGTGTGTGTGTTTCTTGTTAGGTATATTACAAGTCACAGTAACAGAGATTAGAATTTTAAAAGATCACAAAGATAATAAAAAAAAATGTATTGACAACTTTGTAAGATGGATAAACTGCTTGGATTACTAAAAGACAAAAACTGTTTCCGTGTGTGTTCCGACGTGGTCTTCTTGGAGGCTTTCAAGAAGAGACTGGACTGCCCTCTGTCAGAAATGCTGTAGGGTCTCCTGCTTGGGGGGGGGGGGTTGGACTAGATGACCTACAAGGTCCCTTCCAACTCTGTTTATCTGTCTGTGAATAGAATAGAATAGAGGACAGGAGAAGAGAAGAGAAGTTGTGGGAGCTTCATCACTGGAGGCTTTCAAGAAGGGACTGGACTGCCCTCTGTCAGAAATGGTGTAGGGTCTCCTGCTTGGGGGGGGGGGGTTGGACTAGATGGTGGACTAGATGACCTACAAGACCCCTTCCAACTCTGTTTATCTGTTAAAGAGTAGAGTAGAACAGAATAGAATAGGAGCTGTGAGAGCTTCATCACTGGAAGCTTTCAAGAAGAGACTGGACTGCCATCTGTGAGAAATGGTGTAGGATCTCCTGCTCTAGTCCAGGGGGTTGGACTAGATGACCTACAAGGTCCCTTCCAACTCTGTTATTCTGTAACTCTGTAACCGTTCTCAAGGCTGGAGAGAAGAGCAAGGAGGCCATTGAGCGTGCTGTCAACATTTCGCTCTTCCGTGAGGCGCCACAAGCCGGTATGCCTGCCGCACGCGAGCTCCTGCGCCCCGCCATGCCGATCAGGCCCGCGACGGGAAGGCATGGAGCTCCACGCCATCCGCTCCCGAGAGCCGAGAGGTGAACAGATGCTTCTGCAATTCCAGCAAAGACGAGGAAAGCAGATGTTCCCGGTCACCCACCCAACCCTCCCCTCTGAAATGCACGGGACCGACATATTGTGGTCCCCTTCCCGATGACAGCACGCATTACCCACTTCCCTAATTGAGACGCGGAGGCGAAGGGCCCTGTTCCCTTTGTCACATGGACGAACCGGCGGTAACACTTCCATCTGGAGGAACAGACAAAACGCTGCGGGCTTTCGGCGTGGAAAGTGACGGGCGGATGGAGAGCTTCTTTTGTGCGAGTGTGGAGGGGATGCGTTGGCTTCACAAAACCCAGGCATTCCTCAAGGCTCTCCCCGAACTGATGGGATTCATTGGGGGGGGGGGAAGCAAGATTCCAGAGGAATCCAGTAGGTCCCACATCAATAACAGGAATTGGGTATGTCTATAGTTTAATGAAAAGAAGGACCAGGGGGGACATGACGGGAGTCTTCCAATATTTGAGGGGTTGCCCCAAAGGAGAGGGAGTCAAACTATTCTCCAAGGCACCTGAGGGCAGAACAAGAAGCAATGGGTGGAAACTAATCAAGGAAAGAAGCAACTTAGAACTGAGGAGAAATTCCCTGACAGGGAGAACAATTAATCAGTGGAACAGAAATTGCCTCCAGAAGTTGTGAATGCCCCAACACTGGAAGTCTTTAAGAAGATGTTGGATAGCCATTTGTCTGGAACGGTATAGGGTTTCCTGCCTAGGCAGGGGGTTGGACTAGAAGGCCTCCAAGGTCCCTTCCAACTCTGCTATTGTATTGTATATGCAGAACAATTGCAGGAATTGGGTATGTCTAGTTTAATGAAATGAAGGACCAGGAGGTGACATGTTAGCAGTATCCCAATATTTGAGGGGCTGCCACAAAGAAGTGAGGACAATTAACCAGTGGAACAGCTTGCCACCAGAAGTTGTGAATCTCCAACACTGGAGGTTTTTAAGAAGAGTCTGGACTGTCACTTGTCTATAATGGCATAGGGTTCCCTGCTTGAGCAGAGGGTTGGGCTAGAACAGTGTTTCTCAACCTTGGCAACTTGAAGATGTCTGGACTTCAACTCCCAGAATTCCCCAGCCAGCATTCTGGGAGTTGAAGTCCAGACATCTTCAAGTTGCCAAGGTTGAGAAACACTGGGCTAGAAGACCTCCAAGGTCCCACCCAACCGTGTATTCTGCTCTTTTACTGTTCTATTCTTTTACTTCTGCTTCGCTCTTTTCATTCCTTCCCTTTTCATTGTTGTAAGACGCCTGGAGTAGCCCCAGGCCAGATAGGCGGCCAATATATTCATCAAAATAAATCAATCGTTCTTTTTCCAATCCATCACTCTGACAATCCGTCAACCGTTACCTGAGAAAGCCACTCTTCATCTTCTTGTCCACTGTGATC
Source organism: Thamnophis elegans (assembly GCF_009769535.1). Classification (NCBI taxonomy): domain Eukaryota; kingdom Metazoa; phylum Chordata; class Lepidosauria; order Squamata; family Natricidae; genus Thamnophis; species Thamnophis elegans. The sequence continues at coordinate 136,854,328 of NC_045544.1, forward strand.
AGAAGTTAAGCTGTCATAGGATTCATGGCGGGTGATCGGTCCTGGGCTTCCCAGCGGAACTACTGTTGGGGGGGGGGGAGAGAGACGAGGCAAGAAAGAAATCACACATGATTAAGAGTATTTTTTTTAAAAAAGCACACAAAGGGAGTCCTCGATTTACGACCACAATTCAGCCCCAAGATGTATGTTGCTAAGTGAAACATTTGTTAAATGAGCTTTGCCCCGTTTGACGAACTTTCCTGGCTGTTAACGGCTAAGCGAATCGCGGCAGTTGTTAAATTAGTAACACGATTGTTAAGTGAAGCTGGTTTCCCCATTGGCTTTGCTTGCAAAAAGGTCGCAAAAGGGGAATCGCGTAATCTTGGGACGTAAATATGAGCTTCCGAATTTTGCATTACGTGGAGAAGCTGTAAGGGTCGTAAGTGTGAAAAAGAGCCATGAGTCACTTTTTTCACTGCTGTTGTGGCTTCGAACGATCACTGAATGGAGGATTGAAAACCAAATTTGTACATTTCATATTTTTTTATGTTGCTTGTTTGATTACAGGTGGTTCTTGATCTACAACCAGAACCGAGCCCAAAATTTATGTTGCTAAGCAAGACTTTAAGTGGGTTTTGCCTCATTTGACCCCTTTGTTGCCACAGTCGTTAAATGAATCACGACAGTTGTTTAAGTTCATACAGTGTCAAGTCTAACTGGCTTCCCCGTTTACCTTGGCTTATCAGAAGGTTGCAAAATGACCCCAGGATGTTGCGACCGTCATAAATACGAACCAGTTGCCCAGCAACTGATCACGTGACTCTGGGGATGCTGCAACTGTTGACAAACAGCCATTTAAGTCACTCCCCCCCCCCCCCCCGGTGGTGTTGTAACTTCGAACAGTCAGTAAACGAATGATTGTAAGTCAAGGACTATCTGTACTAGGTTGACCTCATCTGACTCCAAGCCGTTGGACATTACGATTCTGATGACCAGCGAAACCGATCCAGCATACCAGAAATATGAGCAAATTTCTGGTATGCTGGATCGATTTTGCTGATCGTCAGAATCTTAAATGTTTCTTAAAGCCTGTTAACAAAGAAATGCTAGGAAAACCAAGAACACCTTCAGAAGAGTAAAGACTCCGTTTCAATGCAGAATTGAGCTGGAAGGGACCTTGGAGGTCCTCTAGTCCTGCACAAGCAAGAGACCCTATGCCAGTGATGGGGAACCCTTTTGGTACCGAGTGCCCAAATTGGAACATGCGTCCATGTGCGCGTGCTGGAAACCCAAAAGATCAAGCTGCCTGGCACACAAATGCCTGTTTTTGGCCGGTTTTGGCTGGGGTTTTCGGGCCATTTTCTGGGCCAAAACGGCCTGAAAATGGCCCCCAAACAGCCTGAAAATGGCCTAAAAAACTCCCTGTTGTTTGGCCATTTCTGGCCCGTTTTCAGGCTGTTTTCCCAAGACCAGCTGGCTGGGTGCATGTGCGTGCCATGCGTGCCCACAGGCACCTGAGGGCAGAACAAGAAGCAATGGGTGGAAACTAATCAAGGAGAGAAGCAACGTAGAACGAGGAATTTCCTGACAGTGAGAACAATTAATCAGTGGAACAGAAGTTGCCTCCAGAAGTTGTGAATGCCCCAACACTGGAAGTCTCTAAGAAGATGTTGGATAGCCCTTTGTCTGGAACGGCATAGGGTTTCCTGCCTAGGCAGGAGGTTGGACTAGAAGACCTCCAAGGTCCCTTCCAACTCTGCTATTGTATTATATTGTAATTGTATTAATAAAAAGAAGGACTAGGGGAGACAGGATAGCAAGACTTCCAATATCTCAGGGGCTGATGCAAAGAAGAGGGAGTCAAACTATTCTCCAAAGCACCCTGAAGGACAAGAAGCAATGGGTGGAAACCAATCAAGGAGAGAAGCAACTTAGAACTGAGGAGGAATTTCCTGACAGTTAGAACAACTAATCAGTGGAACAGAAGTTGCCTCCAGAAGTTGTGAATGCCCCAACACTGGAAGTCTTTAAGAAGATGTTGGATAAGTGATATAGGGTTTCCTGCCTAAGCAGGGGGTTGGACTAGAAGACCTCCAAGGTCCCTTCAAACTCTGCTATTGTGTTGTGTTGTATATTGTATTATATTGTATTATTGTATTGTATTTATTGCGTGCCACTCTGGCACCTGTGTGATAGGTTCCCCCTAATGGCCCTATACAGACAAATGGCTGTCCAATCTTTTCTTCAAAACCTCCAGTGATGCTATGTAGAGATTCTCAGTCATCCACGTCGTGGTGCTTTTTTTTCAGGGGGAAACTGGACTTTCTGAGTTTTTTTTCTTTTGAAGACATTTTACTTCTCATCCGAGAAGCTTCTTCAGCTCTGACAGCAGAGGTGGGCTGCTGTCAGTTCGGCCTAGATCGGCCGAACCAGTAAGTAGCGGCGGTGGGAGGCTCCAACCACCCGCCCGGACACTGCTGTGCATGTGCAGAAGCGCACCCAAACCAGTGGTAAAAAAAATTGGCAGCCCACCTCTGTCTGACAGGATAGTAAGAAATGGAAGGATTGATAATCCTTGCAGACAGCTGGTCGTTTGCATTCTTTTAGAGGGTCCTTGAAGCACTTGGAGGTTTATCCGTGTCCTCATATTAACGTCTTTTGAAAACATTTCGCTTCTCATCCAAGAAGCTTCTTCAGCTCTGGCAGGGCAAGTGGGGGAATGCAAGGACTGATATTCCTTGCGGAGGAAAAAAGGCAGAGTACAGGAACCAGGGGCACCACTCAGGGGACCCTGAGGACACAGGGCTCCAAGGACCCTCTAAAACAGGGGTGTCAAACACAAGGATCGCGAGCCGGATCCTGGCCCTGGTGCGGTTGGATCTGGCCTCCTGGAAAATGTAAGCCCGCGTCACTTCGGCCCCGTCTACCCAATGCAAAGCGGAAACAAGGCAGAAGTTTGGGGAGTGGGGTCAAGCTGGCCATGCCCACCTAGTTGGCCACATCCACCCGGCCCCCGGAGATCAACTACAGCCCTGATGTGGCCCTCAATGAAATTGAGTTTGACATCCCTGCTCTAAAAAGGATGCAAATGACCAGCTTGTCTGTGAGGAGCATCAGCCCTTCCATTCCCCACCATCCTGTCGGAGCTGAAGAAGCTTCTTGGAGGAGAAGCGAAATGTCCTCAAAAGAAAAAAAACAAGAAAGTCCAGTTGCCTCCTGAAAAAATAAAAACCCTTTAGGACTCCAGTGTTGGGGCATTCACAACTTCTGGAGGCAAGCTGTTCCACTGGTTAATTGTTCTCACTGTCAGGAAATTTCTCCTCAGTTCTAAGTTGCTTCTTTCTTTGATTAGTTTCCACCCATTGCTTCTTGTTCTGCCCTCAGGTGCCTTGGAGAATAGCTTGACTCCCTCTTCTTTGGGGCAGCCCCTGAGATATTGGAAGGCTGCTATCCTGTCTCCCTTAGTCCTTCTCTTCTTTAGACTAGATGTACCCAATTCCAGCAACCTCCAGTGATGGAGCACGCACAACATCTGGAGGCAAGTTGTTCCACCGATTACTTGTCCTCCTTTAGAATATAGAATATCAGACTTGGAAGGGACCTTGGAGGTCTTCTAGTCCAACTCCCTGCCTAGGCAGGAAACCCTACACCACATCAGACAATAGCAATAGCAATAGCAGTTAGACTTATATACCGCTTCATAGGGCTTTCAGCCCTCTCTAAGCGGTTTACAGAGTCAGCATATCGCCCCCAACAACAATCCGGGTCCTCATTTTACCCACCTCGGAAGGATGGAAGGCTGAGTCAACCTTGAGCCGGTGAGATTTGAACAGCCAAACTGCAGAACTGCAGTCAACTGAAGTAGCCTGCAGTGCTGCATTTAACCACTGCGCCACCTTGGCTCAGACAAATGGTTATCCAAGCTCTTCTTAAAAATTACCAGTGTTGGGGCATTCACAACTTCTGGAGACAAGTAGCTCCACTGATTAATTGTTCTTACTGTCAGGAAATAGAATAGAACAGAATCTGGAAGGGACCTTGGAGGTCTTCTAGTCCAGCTCCCTGCTCAAACAGGAGCACACATACTATTTTAGACAAGTAACTGTCTTCTTAAAAACCTCCAGTGATGAAAAAGCACCCACAACATCTGGTGGCAAGCTGTTCCACTGGTTAATTGTCCTCACTGTTAGGAAGTTTCTCCTTAATTCCAGGTTGCTTCTCTCCTTGATGAGTTTCCATCCGTTGCGTCTTCTCCTGCCTTCTGCTGCTTTGGAAAATGATTTTCCGAAGGAGGAGGATGGTTACAAGGTCACCGCACCTTTGCCAAGGCCTGTTATTTCGCATTGGCTGCGGCCTTCCCCTCTTCTTTTAAAACGTCTCCACTTCAACGAGAAGCAGAGCGGCGGGTGAAGGACCTGAACACAAAGCTGCTCCTCTGAAGCCATTAGGCCCGGAGAACCGTAAGCCTCCAGTCACCTTGATGCTAATGCAAGCGATTGGAAGCGGCCTCGACAATGAAGTTGGCCGAGATCCCGCTGGCAGGTGGTAGCGGAAGACTCGTCTCCCGGCAGCAGCTGCCTTGTCAATCAAACATATTGCAGCACGGACGGGCATTTTACATATAAAAAAAATAGAAATAAAATATGGTGGGGGGGTGGTGGGAGTAGGATAGTGTGAAAAAGTTCTTAAGCCAGAAATCCAGAGGAATCAGGACAGTGGTGGGATTCAAATTTTTTTTTACTACCGATTCTGTGGGTGTGGCGTGGCAGGCGTGGTTTAGGGGGCGTGGCAGAGGAAGGATACTGCAAAATCCCATTCCCTCCCGATCGGGAGGCAGAGAATAGATGGGGCGTGGCCAGCCAGAGGTGGTATTTACCGGTTCTTCGAACTACTCAAAATTTCCGCTACCGGTTCTCCAGAACTGGTCAGAACCTGCTGAATGCCACCTCCGGATCAGGAGGCTGGTTTGCCACTAGAAACACCTGAAATAAAAGGCGGGGTAATTGTAAGGGATATCAGATTTGGCCAGACGGGCGTATGATCGAAGGGAGTGAATAGGAATAGTACTTATATATCGCTTTATTGTGCTTTAGAGCCCGTTCTAAGTCGCTTACAGAGTCAGAATATCATCCCCAGCAATCTGGGTCCTCATTTGACTGACCTCGGAAGGATGCAAGGCTGAGACAAACTTGAACCGATCAGGATCGAACTCCTGGCAGTGGGCAGAATTTGCCAGCAATAGCACTTAAGACTTATATATTGCTTCACAGTGCTTCACAGCCCTCTCTAAGCAGTTTACAGAGTCAGCCTCTTGCCCCCAACAATCTGGGTCCTCATTTTACCGATCTCAGAAGGATGGAAGGCTCAGTCAACCTTGAATCAGTCAGGATCGAACTCCTGACAATGGGCAGAGTTTGTCTGCAATAGCACTTAGACTTATACCGCTTCACAGGGCTTTACAGCCCTCTCTCAGCAATTTACACTATTAGCCTCTTGCCCCCAACAATCTTGGTCGTCATTTTACCAGCCTGGGAAGGATGGAAGGCTGAGACAACCTTCAGCTGGCCAGGATTGAACCCCTGGCAGTGGGCAGAGTTAGCCTGCAATGTTGCATTCTAACCACTGTGCCACCAGGGCTCTATGATTGATAGTGAGTGAATGATAGGGATATGGAAAAAGGTAGGATGTTTAGCATTGATTTCTCCATAAATTATTAAAAGTAAGACTGGGAATGTTTACAGTATGAGTGGTCCTTGATTTACAACCATTTGTTTAATGACTGTTCGAAGTTACAAGGGCACTGAAAAAAGCAACCTATAAACAGTCCTAGATAACTAGGCTGAGCCTGAGGGAGGGATTAAATATGTCATAAGTCATGAATCCCTGTGCACCTGCAAGAGATCTAAGCCCAGTTCACCTTGAATGCCATTCTTATCTCCCGCTCATTTCCCTTGACTGTTAGTTGGTCAGATTCTTGTAGAATCTTAAGTTTCCAATACATCTTTATACTCATTTGAGCTATCAGAACCTCCTGATTTTGCTGGCGCTTGACAGCCCTCACTTTATGACCATTAAAACAACTGGTATATAATCTATGACAATTACAGTGTTCTGGGGTCATGAACACTAATGTTGTTGAGAGCTTGCAGGTATTTTTAGAACAAGAAACAAAACTGGGTATATGAGAGCGAGGCAAGACGACATCATTATTTCATTTTTATCTATTTGTTTACTTGTATCCTGCCTGATTAATTACAAATAATTCAAGGCAGCCAACATATCCAACACACCTTTCTCCATTTATTTTCACCACAACAACAACTCTGTGAAGTAAATTAGGCTGAGAATGGCTGGCCCAGGTCACCATCTAGCTTTCATGCCCAAGATGCGACTAGAACTCCCAGGCTCCTGGTGATTGGTCCAAAGTCACCCAGCTGGCTTTCATGCCTAGGGCGGACTAGAACTCACCCTCTCCTGGTGATTGGCCCAGAATCACCCAAACAGGTTTCATGCCTAAGGCGGCACTAGAATTCATCATCTCCCAGGGATTGGCTCAAAGTCACCCAGCCGGCTTTCATGCCTAAGGTAAGACTAGAATTCACCCTCTCCTGGTGATTGGCTCAAAGTCACCCAGCCTTCTTTCATGCCTAAGACGGGACTAGAAGTTACCCTCTCCTGGTGATTGGCCTAGAGTCAACCAACCAGCTTTCATGCCTAAGTCGGGACTAGAATTCACCCTCTCCTGGTGATTGGTCTAGAGTCAACCAACCGGCTTTCATGCCAAAGGCAGGACTAGAATTCACTGTCTCCTGTTTTCTAGCCTGGGCCCTTAACCATTCTCCGAGTTGTGATTCGCACACTGTAAAGTTGCCAAGATTGAGAAACACTGTGTAGGAGCATCGCCACAACACAATGCAGCAATTAAGCAAAAAGATGAAGAGACACAAGAATTCCCCCCTCTTCTAAAAAGCAGATTACTCTAGCTGCTGAATTATTCATCCCATTCTCCCCCCCCCCCATCCCACCCCCGCTTTTCTATCAGCAGCAATGTTCAGGGATCCGGTTTCTTTCCCCTTTCATTCATTCCTCCCTGGAGGACAGTCACAGACAATTACAAAACCCGGACATTTCTGTGCGTGGCGCAAAGGAGCCAGCAACATGACAAATGCTCAGCAACCGCAGGTGCGTTGCTTCCATCCTGAAACTAACTGAATGTTGTGTAACTGCATCGAACTTTCATAGATGAAAGGGCCAGTGTGAAATCTCCAGAAACCTGTGATTGCTGCTTGGAGGGTGGCTGAAAAAAATGACAATACAGTGAAGCCATTTCAACTTTACAGAGCCACAAACCCAGGGATCGTTAACAGAATAACCAATTTCGTTGTGTTTAAGTACAATGACAATAAAGATTGTGCTTATACTTAATAACAGAGTTGGAAGGGACCTTGGAGGTCTTCTAGTCCAACCCCCTGCTTAAGCAAGAGACTTTATACCATTTGGGGCAAAAGGTTGTCCAATTTCTTCAAAGCCTCCAGGGATGGAGCATCCACAACTTCTGGAGACAAGCCATTCCACTAATTAATTGTTCTTACTCTAAGCTAATTTCTCCTTAATTCTAGGTTGCTTCTCTCCTTGATTAGTTTCCACCCATTGCTTCTTGTCCTGCCCTCAGGGGCTTTGGAGAATAAGATGACCCCCCCCATTTCTTTCTCGCAGCCCCCCAGATATTGAAAGACTGCTATCGTGTCACTCCTAGTCATTAAATTAGACATACCCAATTATTGCAACTTTTCATTGTATGTTTTAGCCTCCAGTCCCCTAATCCTCTTTGTTGCTCTTCTCTTCATTCTTTCTAGAGTCTCCACATCTCTGTTACATCGTGGCAACCAAAACTGGATGCCGTATTCCAAGTGTGGCCTTACCAAGGCATTGTAAAGTGGTATTAATCCTTCACGTGATCTTGATTCTCTCTCTCTGTTTATGTAGCCTAGAACTGTGTTGGCTTTTTTGGCAGCTGCTGCACACGGCTGGCTCCTAGTTAAATGGTTGTCCACTAGGACTCCAAGATCCCACTCACAGTTACTACTGTTGAGCAAGGTACCACCTATACTGTACCTGTGCATTTGGTTTTCCTTGCCTAAATGTAGAACCTGACTTTTTCACCCTGAATTTCATTTTGTTAGATAGTACCCAATGTTCAAGTCGGTCAAGATCATTCTGTATCTTTAGCCTATCTTCTGGATTATTAGCTATTCCTGCCAGCTTGGTGCTGTCTGCATATTTGATGAGTTCCCCATTTATTCCCTCATCCAAATCATTGATGAAGATGTTGAAGAGTTCTGGGCCCAAAACAGAGCCTTGGGGTACCACACTGTATACTTCCCTCCATGAAGATGCAGTTCCATTGAGGACTACACCTTGAGTGTGGTTGGTCAACCAGTTACAAATCCATCTGGTGGTGATGCCAGGGCATTATAAATCACTTCCATGTGATTTTGATTCTATCCCTCTGCTTATTGCATTGGTTTTTTTGGCTGCTGTCACACACTGCTGGCTCATATTTAACTGATTGTCCACTAACCACTATAACTCAACAGAGAAGTCTAAGATGGCAAACACTTTGGAATCATTCATTCATTCATTTGCTCATTCGTTCAATAATTCCTTTGTTCGTTTGTCCATTTCTTCAGGAATTTAGATGGCCGATATATAATTTCTCACAGCAGAGGGGGGAAAAAATAGAGATGGTCAAACTCATTACAGACAGTCCTCAACTTACAACAGTTCATTCAGTCACCTGTTCAGCACGTGGGAAAAAGTGACTTGTGACCATTTTTCACACTTACGACCATTCTACTTTCCTTATGGTCACGAGATCAAAAGTTAGATACTTGGCAACTGACTCATATTGCAGTGTCCCCAGGGGCCATGCGATCCCCTTTTGCGACCTTCTGACGAGCAAAGTCAGTGGGGAAGCCAGATTCACTTAACAACCGGGTTGCAGTGATTCACTTGACAATTGTGGCAAGAAAGGTCATAAAATAGGGCAAAACTCACCTAACATTTGTCTCACTTAGCAATGTACATTTTGGGCTCAATAATGGTCGTATATTCAGGATTACCTGTGCAGTTCTCCGTGGAGATCTGCTGATGGCAGGTGGGCTTCGAAAGGTTTGGCTTAGGAGAGTTGATGTAGAATATTCATTCCTGGCCTCCTTCCTTGAGATTACAGTCAGCATGTGATGAGTGAAGTGGCTCTATTAGCAACTCACAATTCATGGTCGGTAAGTCTTATGCTATCCAGGTTTGCTTAAGTTTCCAAGATTTTAGAAACAAGCTTAATTTCTGACAGAAGAGAATGTTTCTCGCTCAAGGCTGAACCGTGGTGCTCTCTGAGCTTGGTGGTTTTCTTGCAGACGTTTCATAACCCAACTAGGTAACATCATCAGTGCTAGAAGGGGGAAGGAGGAGGAGAACTGTGGGGTCTTTGGTGCTCTCTCGGCTTGCTTTCTTCCAGACTTTTCATGACCCAACCAGACAATATCATCAATGCTAAAAGGGAGGGAGGGAGGAGGACTGAGAGGTCCTTGGTGCTGTCTGAGCTTGATTGTTTTCTTGCAGACGTTTCATTACCCAACTAGGTAACGCCATCAGTGCAAGTTATAGTTTCAATCAAGCAGTAATCAAAATACTACCACTCAGAGAAGCAATCGAACAGTAAACCACAGCCTGATCAAGAAACCACCGAGAACACTTCCACCAACACCGACAGGGCAATCCATTTGCAATATAAACAGAAAACAAACTCCCACTCCGTCTAGACTGATCGTGTTACCTAGCTGGGTCACAAAACGTCTGCAAAAGAACAACCAGGGGCAGGGAGCACCAAGCACCCCCAACGCTTAATTTTAAAAAGCACAGAGCCTCCCGTTGCCTTTTTATGAAAAAAAAAATAGGCCCATCACATCACACATCTCGGCCCTGTCGATTTTCAGCCCTCCGACAACGATTCCGACACCACATACAATGTTCTTTTGTGCGGCGTAATAATTTGCTGGCGAGGCCAGCTGTGAAATCGACTTGATGGGTCCATCTTTAAAGAGTTACAGGAGAGGTAACTCTTTCCATAATGCACTGCTTTCACTAGTATGTTTGACATTATTGTCAGAGAAAATTATGTTAACCATGGATTACTGTTACAATCAAAGTATGTAGTGAGAAGTCAAGAGGCTTAGTAGTAAATTTTCAAAGCCGGAGCGCCGGGATTTAGCTGTTTGACTCCCATTAGCGTCAGAGGGACTCGGCCCGCTAAATCCTCACATGTGGCTTTGAAAACTGACCTCCGTACGCTGATGGGAGCCCAACTCTTCCAACTACCGCCCCGTCCTTTAAGAACTTCCAGATGACCAAGCCAGGCCATTTCAGCACATTATGGCTCTTTGGAGGCATCTGAAAGTTATTTCAATTCTTCTCCGCTCAGAACTACTTCCAGGAACCGAGCATTTTTTGAATGGTTGCACTGGGACGGCGGATTTTATGGCGGAGATGCAGCGAAGGGGAGAGCGCGGAAAGCCAGAACGACACACAGAAAGCTAGCAGTCAAGTTCTCACATCTGCATCAACATCCCGAAACGGATTGCTACTTTTGAGGTTAGGCTGTTTCCCCCATAAGGAATCCTTCCCCAATAAGACGGGGGTCACCTTTTTCCTTGATGGGTGGAGATCCAGGTTTGAATCCACCGGAGGAATCTGAGAGAGGGAGGGAGAATGATGGACACAAGCGCTTCGGGTTTCACCCACAATCATTTAAAAGCGCAGGTTGTTGTTGTGTCCGACACTTCGGGACCCAATGGGATACAGAACACCGGACCCTCCTGTCCTCCACTCTCTCTCCCAGGGTTTGAGCAAATTTAAGGAAATAAGGAGAAATCTCCTGACAGTGAGCGACCTCCCATTCAATATGCCCCTCCATCCGCTGCAATTTAAAATTATGTTTTAAATTTTACCAGCATTCGTAAATTTTGACAGATTTGAACTCTGGGCCCGATCTAACAATATGAAACTCAATGAAGAGAAAAGTAAAGTCCTACACTTAGGCAAGAAAAACCAAAAGGACACATATAGACTGGGGTGAAACCAGGCTTAATAGCAGGAACTGGGAGAGGGATCTTGGAGTCTTCCTGGACAACCAGCTAAATATGAGCCAGCCGTGTGCAGCAGCAGCCAAAAAAGCCAATACAATCCTAAATTGCATTAACAGAAGGATACAATCAAGATCAAGGGAGGTACTAACACCACTCTATAAAGCCTTAGTAAGGCCACACCTAGAACACTGGATCCAGTTTTGGTCACCACACTATAAAAAAAGAGGTTGAGACTCTAGAACCGTGATGGAGAACCTATGGCACAGGTGCCCGAAGTGGCACATGGAGCCATGTTGCCTGGCGCATGCGGCGTCGCCCATTCCTCTTCCAGGTTTCTGGCATGCATCAAGCAGGAGATCCTACACCATTTCTGACAGATGGCAGTCCAGTCTCTTCTTGAAAGCCCCTGTGATGAAGCTCCCACAACTTCTCTTCTCTTGTCCTCTATTCTATTCTATTCACAGACAGATTAACAGAGTTGGAAGGGACCTTGTAGGTCATCTAGTCCAACCCCCACTCAAGTAGGAGACCTTACACCATTTCTGAGAGATGGCAGTCCAGTCTCTTCTTGAAAGTCTCCAGTAATGAAGCTTCTACAACTTCCGAAGGCAGCTACTGTTCCATGGGTGGATTGCTCTCACTGTCAGAAAATTCCTCCTTATTTCTAGGTTGAATCTCTCCTTGGTCAGTTTCCATCCAATATTCCTTGTCTGGCCATCAGGTGCCTTGGAGAATAGATAGACCCCCTCTTCTCTGAGGCAGCCCCTCAAATACTGGAAGACTGCTCTCCTGTCTCCCCTGGTCCTTCACTTCCCTAGACTAGACATGCCCAGTTCCTGCAACCGTTCATCGTATGTTTTAGCCTCCAGCCCCCTAATCCTTGTTGTTCTTCTCTACACTCTTTCTAGAGTCTCAACCCCGTTTTTTATAGTGTGGCGACCAAAACTGGATGCAGTTTTTCTAGGTGTGATCTTACTAAGGCTTTAGAGAGTGGTCTTAGTACCTCCCTTGATCTTGATTGTATCCCTCTGTTAATGCAATTTAGCATTGCATTGGCTTTTTTGGCTGCCGCTGCACACGGCTGGCTCCTATTGGTATTAGTGGTATTAGCACCTCCCTTGATCTTGATTGCATCCCGGAAGGAGATTTGCCAGTTTTTAAAAAATGAAATTGGAGGTGGCATGGTCAGGAAATCAGTCGACTTCAGCGTTTCAGAATCCATCCTGCCACTGCCTCCAAGATCCCCGAGCAGAAACCGGAGAAAGGAGAATGTGCCACGTAAGCTTACCAGGAAACCGTAGAACAAAGTCAGGGGTTGAAGGGTGGGGGGGTGATGGTTTAATCTTTTGTTTGTTTGTTTGTTTTAACAAAATCCATACTGATATCATTACATTTCCTACAGTCTGAGGGCAGCTGTAATTAATGGATTTCTCCCCTTGCCTTTTAATGCACTCATTTGTCAATTCAAAAGCCGGCACAGCCGGTCAATCAATTTTGATGTATTTAGTAAGCAATTTGTCAAAGAACGGCTGCAGACCAGTTAATATATTAATTCTTGCCATCAGTCTCCTCCTGATTTCTTTCAGCTTTCTCAATAAATCTATGGAGGGGGTGGGGGGGAAATAGAAATGCCTCCCCCCCCTCCACATTGACAGAGACAGGAAACAAGCAAGCAAAAAGAGAATATAATGCAGTGAAGGCTAACCTTTTTGTCCTCGTGCGCCGAAAGTGTGCACACGTGCATATGTGGGAGAACTGCGCGCATGCACGGGGGGGGAGGGTCGTGCACACATGCGCACAGATCTTCCACATATGCACGGCAATGCATGGTGCAGCCGAGCTGGGCAACGGCTCGCGTGCTGGCAGAGAGGGCTCCGTGTGCCAACGGTCGCAGGCGTGCCATGGGTTGGCCATCATGGATATAACACACTATTTTATATCGCTGGCCCTTCCTGCATTGTTGAGGTCGTCCTCGACTTACAGCCGTTCCTTTAGCGACCATCTGAAGTCGCAACAGCACTGGGGGGAAAAAGTGACTTAGAGCCGGTCCTCGCATTTACGAGGCCGGATGCATCCCAGAGTCACGTGATTAAAATTAGATCATGGTAACCGGCATTTATTTAGGGGGGGGGGGGGGGTCCGCAGCATCCCAGGGTCACAGGATGAGCATCTGCGAACCTTACCAACGGGCTCCCATCAAGCAAAGGTCAATGGGTGAAGCCAAATTCACTTAATGACCACACAATTCCCTTAACTGCAGGGACTCACTTAGCAACTGTGGCAACAATGATTGTTAGCTCATTGGTAACTCAACTCTCTTAAAAACTGGCTTACTGTATGTAGCAACGGAAATTCTGATCGCAATTTTTGGTCTACCTGTACAGGTAATCCTCGACTCGCAACAGTTTCTTTAGTGACCGTTCAAAGTTACAATGGCACTGGAAAAAAAGGGACTTTGGAGAATAGCTTGACCCCCTCCTCTCTATGGCAGCCCCTCAAATATTGGAAGACTGCTATCCTGTCTCCCCTGGTCCTTCTCTTCGCTAGACTAGCCAGGCCCAGTTCCTGCAACCATTCATCGTAGTCTCCAGATCTTTGATCATCTTAGAGAGATTCAGATTAACAGACCTGGAAGGGACCTTGTAGATCATCTAGTCCAACCCCCCGCCCAAACAGGAGACCCTACACCATTTCTGACAGATGGCAGTCCAGTCTCTTCTTGAAAGCCTCCAGTGATGAAGTTCCCACAACCTCTGAAGGCAACTTCTGTTCCACGGGTTGATTGTTCCCACTATCAGGAAATTTCACTTTATTTCCCTGTTGAATTTCTCCTTGATCAATTTCCATCCATTGTTCCTTGTGTGGCCTTCAGGTGCTTTGGAGAATAGCTTGACCCCCTCCTCTCTGTGGCAGCCCCCAAACATTGGAAGACTGCTGTCATGTCTCCCCTGGTACTTCTCTTCACTAGAGTAGCCATGCCCAGTTCCTGCAACCATTCATCCTATGTTTTAGTCTCCAGATCTTTGATCAGATAGATTCAGATTAACAGAGTTGGAAGGGACCTTGTAGGTCATCTAGTCCAACCCCCTGCCCAAGCAGGAGACCTTATACCATTTCTGACAGATGGCAGTCCAGTCTCTTCTTGAAAGCCTCCAGTGATGAAGCTCCCACAACTCCTGAAGGCAACTTCTGTTCCGTGGGTTGATTGCTCTCACTGTCAGGAAATTCCTCCTTATTTCCAGGTTGAATCTCTCCTTGTTTTGCCTGATACTTTACAAAACCAGGCTCCACCCACCAAACTCACCACCGGTCTTCGCTATGGAAGGTCCAGTCCAGACACTGGAGTCTGTTTGGACTCTAGTGGTTAATTCTTTCTTACTCCTGCATCCTTGCAGCTGATCCCAGCACCCTTAGCTGGAAACTGACCCTTCTTCCTGTCCCTTTGGAAGAAAAAGCCAAAGCAGAGGGTGGGTTGACTCCTTAAAAATGCCGGCTACAAGGGGGGGGGGGCATGCTGCCCTCCGGCCTCGGTGGCAGATGTCCCTTATCTTTCCATTCCCACCCCGGGGAAACCCTCCCTCCCCAAAACCCACCCCCTCTGTGGGTATCCTATTATAAGCACCCCTTGGGGAAAGAGTTCTGCACATGTCTTTCAAACCCACAATGCCACCTCTTGTTCCCACCCTTCAAGGCTATCGCTGCCATGTTGGAGGGTTGGTGTGTTTTTTTCTTTTCTAATTTCAAAAAAATATATGTGCCAGGTAATTTTTAAAGAGAAGATCCAGGTATAATGCATGTTTCATAATGCATATCAGCATTATCAAAATAACAGTGACACCACTGTCACATTCTTCTTCTTCTTCCTCCTCCTCTTCTTCCCCTTCCCCTCCTCCTCCTGCTGTTGAGTAATTCTCCTCCTCCTCTTCTTCCTCTTCTTTCTTCCTCTTCCTCCTGCTGTTGAGTAATTCTCCTCCTCCTCTTCTTCCTCCTCTTTCTTCCTCTTCCTCCTCCTCCTCTTGCTGTTGAGTAATTCTCCTCCTCTTCTTCCTCCTCTTTCTTCTTCTTACTCCTCCTCCTCCTGCTGTATTGTCCTCCTCTTCTTCGGCCTCGTTCTTCTTCTTCCTCCTCCTCCTGCTGTTAAGTAATTCTCCTCCTCTTCCTCCTCTTTCTTCCTCCTCCTCCTGTTGAGTAATTCTCCTCCTCCTCTTCTTCCTCCTCTTTCTTCCTCTTCCTCCTCCTCCTCTTGCTGTTGAGTATTCTCCTCCTCTTCTTCCTCCTCTTCTTCTTCTTCCTCCCCTCCTCCTGCTGTTGAGTAAGTCTCCTCCTCTTCTTCCTCCTCGATTCTTCTTCTTCTTCCTCCTCCTCCTGCTGTTGAGTAATTCTCCTCTTCTTCCTCCTCTTTCTTCCTCCTCCTTCTTCTGTGTTGAGTAATTCTCCTCCTTTTCCTCCTCCTCCTCCTCCTGCTGTTGAGTAATTCTCCTCTTCTTCTTTCTTCCTCCTCCCCCTCTCCTGCTGGTTAAGTTAATTCCCCTCCTCTTCTACCTCCTCTTTCTTCCTCCTCCTTCTCCTGTGTTGAGTAATTCTCCTCCTCCTCCTCTTCCTCCTCTTTCTTCCTCCTCCTGCTGTTGAGTAATTCTCCTCTTCTTCCTCCTCTTTCTTCCTCCTCCTCCTGCTGCTGCTGAGTAATTCTCCTCCTCTTTCTCCTCCTCCTCTTTCTTCTTCCCCCTTCCTCCTTCCTCCTCCCCTTTCTTATTCTCCTTCGCCCCTTCTCACTCCTCCTTCTATTAAGTATTCTCCTCATCTTCCTCCTCCTCCTGTTGAGCATTCTCCTCTTCTTCTTCTTCCTTCCTCCTCCTGTTGTTTCTTCTTCTTTTCCTCCTCCTCTTGCCCTCCCCCCTCCTCCTTCTTCCTCCCTCCTCTTCCCTCCGCCTATTGAGTAATTCTCTGGAGGGCTCTAAAGCCCCCCCCCCCAAGATGAAAGAGAAGAAGAAGCAGCTTTGACAGTACATGTATAAATCTTCCTTCTCACCCCACCCCCACCCCGCCCAAAGTACACCCTTGGACCAGACGATCAGGCCCTGCATGTTGCAATCTGTCATCTAATCGAGGGGGACCTTCTGTTAGCAAAGCACACGGCGTATGTCTTCAATGACCCTGGGGGGTCAAAGGTCACTTATGATAAATGGATAATGAGACCTAATGCAGTGTTCTGAGCCCGGACAAAGGAAGGGCTTAGTCCTAGCCCCCTTGCGGCTCGGACCATTCAAGCTTTTATTTCTCCCAAGTCCCCACTCCCACCCCCACCCTCCGTTTCCCCACTGCACCCTTAATGGAGCCAAACAATTGGCAGAAATGCTATACAGAAGACTGGGAAGCAGGAGAGAAAACCGGCCGGGTGTTTGAACTCTTGATAGACAGATACAATCGCGACCCTGAAATGGCGCCAGAACTTTTACCGCTGGCAGGGCAGACACCCCACTTCCATTTGCCGGCAATTAAGCGGGCTGACGGAAGCGATCCCGCATCAAACTGTGGGCTGCCACGGCTCATGAGAGAGAGTGAGAGAGAGAGAGAGAAGAGAGACAGACAGACAGACAGACAGACAGACAGGTGGTCGCTGCAGGTAAATGGAGGCTGTCAAGGTTCCAAATAGCAGCCCAAAAGTAAATCAAAGTCGAAGGCAAAGTATGCTCAAAGTTCCAATTGATGAAGAGAGCCACGTTGGCACATCTGGGAAAACCCGAATCTGAAAGCTTCCCGTTTTCCCCTTCAAGTTGAAAGTTCAAGATCTTTCCCCACACCCATCCCATGGGTCCAATCTCCCACTGCATGCTGGCAGTTTCCCACCCATCCAGTTCCAGTCAGGAAGAGGTGCAGGAGACTAAGGATGACCTTGGCTTTCTAGAAAGAATGTTGTTAGGGCTACCTATCACCTAACTCCATACAATCCCCCCGTCCCATTTTCCCACCATAGAAAATGCACAGTAGAAGAATAGAAAGTGTGGCAGGCCAAAGACCCCAAGAAAAGATGGCCGCAGCATGACAGGCTAGGTGCTTCATGGTCACTTCAGAATCCCTCAGGTAGGGTTCCAGTCTCCCGCCCGCCCACTTCGTTGAGCAGAGAATGATCGGGCTGGAAGGGATCTCGGAGGTCTTCTAGTCCAACCCCATGCTCAAGGCAAGAGGCTCTATAACCGGTGAACCTATGCACACGTGCCACAGGTTGGCATGCAGAGCATGTATTTACGACAGGTTGTGGCGTCCGGTGGGGTCACATGATCCTCTTTGCGACCTTCTGACCGGCAAGATTAACTTAACAACTGTGTTACTAACTTAATGACAGCAGTTATTCAATTATCACCGTGGCCAATGGAGTGTAACTCACAGCAAGTGTCTCTCTTGACAATAGAAAGTTTGGGCATGACAGTGGTTGTTAAGTTGAAGATTACCTGTGTTTTGTTTTGTTTTCTGATGCAGAGAAATATTATTAGGGCGGGGTCACCATTCTTTTCGAACCGCAAGGACCAATAAATTCATAATTTTAAATCCCGTGGACCACTAATATGATCTGCCTCATGACTGGCTGGGTAGGCGTGGCCAGGTGATCATGTGACTGGGTGGGCGTGGCCAACTCAATGTCATTCACGTCGAGGGATACCTTGCCAACTTCTATTCTTCCATCCCTCCCAGCCACTCCTTGTCTCCACCGCCCGGGCTCCTTAGGGCCCCAACAGGAAGCAGTTGCTGGAGCTAAGCAAGCATCATGAGAAAGAGTCGGCACAACAGCTGCTCAGTTCAAACTGGATCTATCGAGAAGGAGGCTCAGCAGAAGCACCTCACTGAGGACTACCAGCATAGGCTGTCCAAGCAGAGGGAAGACCTGCGAGAGTGCAAGGCCAGGTACCAGCGACTGGAGGCTCAGTGGGCTGAGATGGTCAGCCAGTTCCAGGCCATGATGCAGTCCCACTGGAATGAGGCCCTCCGGCTCTTTGCCACCAGCGGCTCTTCCCTCCAGCCGTCTGCCCAAAGCCCCCCACCAGGAGGCTGAAGCAGACCCCAATTGGAATTTCTGCCCCCTTCTGACCTGCACAAAAAGACCCCCAAAGGGAAAACTCCTCTGCAGAAACACAAGGGTTCGTTGCATGTATCCGTCCCAGGGGCCGTAGTTGAGGACCCCTGATTTAGTGCAATATAAAACATGCGAATACTTTCTCTGCAGACCACCAACATTTTCTCACAGGCCACCAATTGTGACCACTGCTTTAGGGTTATATTCAGGGTCGTCCTCCCCCACTTGCTTTAATTGTGAAATTCATTTACTGGACCCATCTCTTCCCTACAGCAACCCCCCTCCCCCCCCCACGTAGCACCAAAGATATCCTCCCCCATGGAAGAGAACAGCCTACAGCAAGTTTCACAATCGGTGGCGTCGATTGGATTACGTGTTTCCACTTTGCTGCCTGCGACCTGGAGATATTAAATTAAGAGTCTCTTCCCCCCCCCCCCAGTTTTCACGCACAATTAAAGCCTCGGAGAGCGCCAGATGAAAATTGGCACATCTTGAGCCAGGGATCCTCCAGGGACAAAAAAATGCGTAGACCCAGGCAAAAGATGGAGGAGTCATCGAAGGGCAAGATTGGGTTTGAAAATGAACGTCGCCCACCGAAGCAAAAGCTCACGGCGAGGAGAAAAGGGAGAGTGATGTTTGTATAAAAACCAGGCAGGGATTTGGCCCAGCTTCTGGTGACAATATACCTGTAATCTGCTTTAATATCTTCCCCTGGCTAAAATCTATTTTCCAAAGCACCAGGAGACAAAACAGAAGCAAGGGATTGAAACTAATCAAGGAGAGAAGCAACCTAGAACTAAGGGAGAAATTTCCTGACAGTGAGAACAATGGATCAGTGGAACAGAAGTTGCCTCCAGAGGTGTAAAGATGTTGGATGACCATTTGTCTGAAATGGTATAGGCTCTCCTGCCTGAGCAGGGTTGGGCAAGCCTATCAGCCTGACCTCAATACCAGGGAAGATTCTGGAAAAGATATTAGCACGAATCAAGAACACCTAGAAGTAAACAAAGTAATAGCCAAAAGCAACATGGGTTGTCAAAAACAGATCATGCCAGACTAATCTTATTGCCTACTTTGACAAAGTCACAAAACTAGTGGACCTGAGGAATGCCATCGATATAGTTTACCTTGGACTTCAGCAAGGCATTTGATAAAGTAGACCATAACCTACTACTAGATAAAGTAATAAAATGCGGGTTAGACAGCATCACCACCAGATGGAATCATAAATGGCTGCCCAACCGCACTCAACGTGTAGTCCTCAATGGAACTGCATGTACACGGAGGGAAGTATGCAGTGGAGAACCCCAAGGCAGTTAGTCCTAACAGTGAGAACAATTATCCGGGAACAGAAGTTGCCTCCAGAAGTTGTGAATGCTCCAACACTGGAAGTCTTTAAGAGATAGGACAAACCATTTGTCTGAAGTGGTGTAGGTTTCCTGCCTAGGCAGGGGGTTGGACTAGAAGACCTCCGAGGTCCCTTCCAACTCTGTTATTCTGGTATTTAATCAATCAATGAAGTAGAAGATTGTAACATGAACAAAAGGAGTTGACATTTATTTATTTTATTTTTTATTTGTTAAATTTCTAGGCCGCCCAATCCTGGAGGACTCTGCGTGGCATGCCATTCTGGTAATCGTAATTTCATTTTTTAGGTTCAACTACTCCTTGATTTACCACAATTCGTTTACTGACCGTTCAAAGTTACAACGGCACTGAAAAATGTGACTGTACATAGTTACAGCCTTTGAAGCATCCCCATGATCACAGGATGGGGGGAGATATGATAGCAGTGTCCCAATATCTCAGGGGCTGCCACAAGAAGAGGGAGTCAAGCTATTATCCAAGGCACCCGAGGGCAGAACAAGAAGCAATGGGTGGAAACTAATCAAGGAGAGAAGCAACTTAGAACTGAGGAGAAATTTCCTGACAGTGAGAACAATTCACCAGTGGAACAGAAGTTGCCTCCAGAAGTTGTGAATACCCCAACACTGGAAGTCTTTAAGAAGATGCTGGATAGCCATTTGTCTGGAACGGTATAGGTTTCCTGCCTAGGCAGGGGGTTGGACTAGAAGACCTCCAAACAGGAGTACATATACCATCTTAGACAAGTGACCATCCAGTCTCTTCTTAAAAACCTCCAGTGATGAAAAGCACCCACAACCTCTGGTGGCAAGCTGTTCCACTGGTTAATTGTCCTCACTGTTAGGAAGTTTCTCCTTAATTCCAGTGTGCTTCTCTCCTTGTTTAGTTTCCATCCTTTGTTTCCCGTCTTGCCTTCTGCTGCTTTGGAAAATAATTAACCCCCTCCTCTCTGTGGCAGCCCCTCAAATATTAGAACACAGGTCATCCCTAATTTTTTCTTTTCTTAAGACTAACTGGACCCAAAATCTGCAGCCCTTCTTCATATGGTTAGTCTCCTGGCCATCCTGATCATCTTATCCTTGACTTACGATCACAGTTGAGCCCAAAATTTCTGTTGCTAAACAAGAGAGTGGTTAAGTGAATATTTCCCTATTTTATGACCTTTCTTGCCACAGCTGTTAAGTGAATCACTGGAGTTATCAAGTTAGTAACACGGCTAAGTGAATCTGCCTTCTCCAGTGACGTCGCTTGGAAAAGCTGATCACATGATCCCGGGATGCTGCAGCCATGATAAATATGAGTTTGTCAGTTGCCAAGCATCTGAATTCTGATCATGTGACCACAGGGAAGCCTTGAAAACCGTCATAAGTCACATTTTTTCAGTACCGTTGCAACTTTGAACAGTCACCAAATGAACTGTTGTAAGTTGAGGACTACCTATGAAATTGGCTCAGAGGACAAAATGATCTTTTGTGTCTTACTGGCCACAAAGGGGGCCTTCAACCCTATGACTACAGTCGAGCCCAACATTTGTGTTGGTAAGTGAGACGATTGTTAAGTGAATGTTGCCCCATGATCCATTTGTCAGGGCAATGCCTCACTGGCCAGCTGACTTCGGCCTTCTTTTGAGGCTGTTTTTCACCCTCCGGAAGCCCCCTGAAGCCTCCGGAGCACGAAAAACTGGCCCTACGGACAAACCGAAGGTTCGGGAATGGTGACTTCCGGTTTGCTCGTAGGGCTGATTTTTGCCCTCCGGGGAAGCCTCCTGAAGGCTCCGGGGTTGAAAATCGGCCCTACGGACAAACCGGAAGTCACCACTCCCAAACTTCCGGGTTCCCCATAGGTCTGTTTTTCGCCCTCCGGAGCCTTCAGGGAAGCTCCTGAGGCCTCCGGAGGGCGTCCGTGGGGCAGGGGGCTGTTTTTACCCTCCCCAGGCTCCTAGAAAGCCTCTGGAGCCTCAGGAGGGTACAAAAACTGTGGCAAAAGGGCGAGGGGTGTTGCTGGCTCCATGTGCATGCACGCGCATGTGTGTGTTGCGCGCATAGCATTATGGGTGTGTCAAGCCGGTGCACAACCTGTCCCCCCTGTGCTCCCCCACTTTTGGCACGGGAGCCACAAAAGGTTCGCCATCACTGGCATAGGGTTTCCTGCCTAAGCATGGGGTTGGACTAGAAGACCTCCAAGGTCCCTTTCAACTCTGCTATTGTATTGTATTGTAATTGTATTAATAAAGAAGGACTAGGGGAGACATGATAGCAGTCTTCCAATATCTCAGGGGCTGACGCAAAGAAGAGGGAGTCAACTGTTCTCCAAAGCACCCTGAAGGACAAGAAGCAATGGGTGGAAACTAATCAAGGAGAGAAGCAACTTATTGTTATTCTGATTGTGGTCCTAAGTCAAGGTCTAAAAAAAGGGGAAAGCTACAGACCCAATTCCATTCATCTTTTTATTTAAAAGAAAGAAAAGAAAGAAGAAAGAAAAAGAAAGAAAGAAAAAGAAAGAAGAAAGAAAAAGAGAAGAAACCACAATAAGGCTGATAGAACAGTCATGCGTTTGGGCCTCCCCCCCAAAAAAGGACCATTCCGTGATACTCACAGCCAAGAAGGAGATATTGGTAGCACTGCACGGAATCTGCAGCCAGAGCAGATGATTCAAGTTAAAAGGCGGCTGCAGTTCATTCCACTGGGGAGTTCTGCGGAAACAACACAAGAATATTAATATTTGAGCTGGAGGAGAGTTGGGGGGAAGAGGAGAGGGGGAAAGAAATCAGCATCTGTGTCATCACGTCCAATTATTTATGCAAGAGAATACCGTGTTTCTAATTATTTAAAGTCACTTGCTCCAAGCGTGGAATATTTCGAGACAGATGGGGAAAAAGGGGGTAACGGCAGGCCCGGTCTTCAAAATTCCGCGTTTTCGAAAAGGACCTGTGCAAGATGCAGACTCACAGGGAGACACCCGGGTTGATCTTCACACTTGTGTTTTTTGGGGGAAAAGGGCCCTCCTTCCATGCCAGACAAATTGTCCTTCTAGCTCAACGTGATCCGTTTGAGCATTTTGATGGCTTCCTTCAGGTGGTTGCTCCCATCGTTCGCTGATTTACAGATTGACAGAGTTGGAAGGGACTTTGTAGGCCATCTAGTCCAGCCCGCAGCCCAAGGAGACCATTTTTTTGTTCAAGTAGACTCCGAAACAGAACCTAGAACCTGTTCTGACCGAGGCTTCCCAAGAGCCTGAAGCAAACTCCTTGTTCCGACAAAATCCCCTTTTATTAATTTGCTGTGAATTCTACTCACTCACATCCAGCAAAGTCTTTCAAAGGAGGATTTACACTCACCGACCTTATCTGGCTTGGAGAGCTGCCAGGCCGATCTCTGCAGAACTTGGCAAGGAGTCTCGGAGAGTCAAGAACCAATGAAGCGAACTAATTGTCTCCTGCAAACTCCACTTCCCTTTAGCTCCTATTTATTCCCTATGGGAGGGGCCATTCATGGTACACCTGTGGCCTTACTCCCAAGTCAACCCCTGTTCTTTAGCTGTTCCCTTCGTCTGGCAACTCTGCGCATGCGCACACTGGGAACAGGCTCCAGCTGTTCTTCTACCCCACTGATGTCTGACTCCGAAGGCAGCTGATAACTGTCGGACGGTCCTGGCCCCATCTCTGCTCTGACACAGAGCCCTCATCAGAGCCCTTCCCCAGACTCCAGGACTGGCCCAGGTTCCTCCCCAACCTCCTCAATGTCTGAATCTGCTGCCAGCTCGACTGGCCGCAACAGAAAGTTCTGCAGACCCAGAAGGACCTTGAGCATTGCTAGAGAACCTTCTTCCTCTAGGAAGAAACACTGACAAGACAAGCTGCTGGAATAAAATTGAGAGCAAAGCCCACTCCTTACTAACACTGCTGATGTTACCTAGTTGGGTAATGAAACGTCCGTAGAGAAAGCAACCAAGCTCGAGAATCATGACGAGAAATGTCGTACGATGCAGACAGCAGTGTAACACACCCAAGAGCGTGGTGTGATCTCTTTTCTTTGCAGCAGAAGACAGGATATAAGTAGTCCCTCGATTTATGGACCATTCATTTACTGGC
Source organism: Thamnophis elegans (assembly GCF_009769535.1). Classification (NCBI taxonomy): domain Eukaryota; kingdom Metazoa; phylum Chordata; class Lepidosauria; order Squamata; family Natricidae; genus Thamnophis; species Thamnophis elegans. The sequence continues at coordinate 136,877,975 of NC_045544.1, forward strand.
TGCTTCAAGTTACGACAGCACTTTAAAAATTACTTATGACCGTTTTTGAACACTTATGACTATTGCAGCGTTCCCATAGTCATCTGAACAATATTCAGGCCTTGGCAACTGTTCTGTGTTACGACGGTTGTACTGTTTCAGGGTCATGTATAAGAGCCGAGGTGGCGCAGTGGTTAGGGTGCAGTACTGCAGGCCACTTTAGCTGACTGTGATCTGCAGTTCAGCGGTTCAAATCTCACCGGCTCCAGGTCGACTCAGCCTTCCATCCTTTCGAGGTGGGTGAAATGAGGAACCCGGACTGTGGGGGCAGTTGCTGACCTCAATTTGCTAAAAAATTTGTAAACCGCTTAGAGAGGGCTGAAAGCACTATGAAGCGGTATATAAGCCGAATAATAAATAAATAAAATAAATAAATAAATATTGTCATTTGCCAACCTTTCCCAGCCAGCTTCCGAGAAGCCAAGTATTATCCAGGAGGCTGGATCACTTAAGGACCGAAGATCTCACTTAAGAATAGCAGGGACTCACGTATAGAACATTGCTTAACCATGGAAAATCCGGTTCCAATTGTGGTCGTAAGTCGAGGACTACCTGCCCAGAAGATGAAAGTATGTATCTTCCCAACCTCTGTAAATTTCACAACAAATTGAGCAGGTTAGACTTTGCAATCCCATTAACAGGTACTCCTCAACTTACAAACTATTCGGTTAGTGACCGTTTGAAGTTACGATGGCACTGAAAAAAAAGGGACTCGATGGCCGTTTTTCACACTTATGACCGTTGCAGCTTCCCCACAGTCCCGTGATTTACATTCAGATGATTGGAACCTGACTCATATTTATGACGGTGGCAAGTGTCCCGGGGGTCAGTGAGATCCCTTTTTAACCACCTTTCTGACCAGCAAAGCCAATGGGGAAACCAGATTCCTTAAACGACCTCATTAGTAATTTAACCACTACAGCAATTCACTTAACAAATGTGGCGGGCAAAGTCACAACTGGGATAAACTCAGTTAACACATTTTCTCACTTAGTAAAACTCACTTAACGAATTGTCTCCATATTAATCTGGGGCTCAATTGCGGTCGTAAGTTGAGGACTACCTGCACAAGTAACCCAGGACAATCATGGCCTTGAAAGACCGAGTTGTGCCTTTTAATTCGGGCTGGCCTCTCCTCAGCTCCTGGGCAGAGCATCAATACAATCACAACAGCAGAGTGGAAGGGACCTTGGAGGACTTCTAGTCCAACCCCCTGCCTAGGCAGGAAACCCTATACCACTTCAGACAAATGGCTATCCAATATCTTCTTAAAGACTTCCAGTGTTGGGGCATTCACAACTTCTGGAGGCAAGTAATTCCACTGATTAATTGTTCTAACTGTAGGAAATTTCTCCTCAGTTCTAAATTGCTTCTCTCCTGGATTAGTTTAAACCCATTGCTTCTTCCTCAGGTGCCTTGGAGAATGGCTTGACTCCTCTTCTTTGTGGCAACCCCTGAGATATTTTAAGATTGTTATCCTATCTCCCTAGTCCTTCTTTCTATTAAACTAGACCTACCCAGTTCCTGCACCGTCCTTCATATGTTTTTAGCCTCCAGTCCCCTAACCTCTCTGTTGCTCTTCTCTGCAGTCTTTCTAGAGTCTCCGCATCTTTTCTACATCGTGGCGACCAAAACCTGAATGCCGAATTCCAAGTGTGGCCTTACCAAGGCCTTATAAAGTGGTATTAACACTTCACGGATCGTGATTCTATCCCTCTGTTTATGCAGTCTAGAACTGTGTTGGCTTTTTTCTCTCCATGATTAGTTTTCACCCATTGCTTCTTGTCCTGCCTTCAGGTGCCTTGGAGAATAGTTTGACTCCCTCTCTTGGGGCAACCCTGAGATATTGGAGCACTGCTATCATGTCTCCCTTGCTCCTTCTTTTCATTAAACCAGACATACCCAGTTCCTGCAACCGTTCCTCATATATTTAGCCTCCAGTTCCCTAATCGATTGGCTCAGACCAGAATGAGCACTGGGGAAGACTGACGCTCGCCATCATCCTTTCCACACCACACAATCAATTGAAAAAAATAATTTAAAATGTCCAAAGGCACTGACGACATTTTCTCAGCAATCCCTCTTCCATTTTTTTCCTGTAAATCAGGCCTAATTTCTCTAAATAGCTTTCAAAAGAGACTCCTTTGGAAGATGCTGAAAATGGTCCCTTCACGACCTGTGGACTTCGACTCCCAGAATTCCTGAGCCAGCATAGCTCAGAGTAGAGTTAAAGTCCACAGGTCATAAAGGCACCATAATTGCCCACCCAACTTCAGGAATTCTGGGAGTTGAAGTCCACAGGTCATAAAGTGAACATAGTTGCCTATTACTGGCTCAGGAATTCTGGGAGTTGAAGTCCACAGGTTATAAAAGCATCATAGTTGCCCACCCCTGGTTCAGGAATTCTGGGAGTTGAAGTCCAAAAGTGTTGTAAAGGCACCATAGTTGCCCGCCCCTAGCTCAGGAATTCTAGGAATTGAAGTCCCAGATTAGAAAGGGGCCATAGTTTCCCAAATTATTTTGAAGCAAAGTAGAAAAGGCATGCGCTGTAACTTGAGGTTGTAAGGGAATGGAACTTTACAGAAGAAATAGTTCACGGATGAACTGATCAGTTTGATGGGGGTTTTTTTTTGCAGACATTTCATGATCCAAATAGGCACTTCATCAGTGCCAGAAGGGAGTGGGTTTGCTGTGTGTGTGTGGTGTGTGTGTGTGTGTGTGTGTGTGTGTGTGGTTTGGCGTGTCAAGGTTGGTGGGAGTGTACTTGTTGGGTCCTTGATTAAGCTGTTATAGAGAGATAGAGAGATAGAGAGAGATAGATATGGATGGAGGTAGATAGATGGAAGGATGGATGGATGGATGGATGGATGGATGAATGGCTGATGACCAGACAGATAGAGAGACATGTGTCAGGCCTGTAGTTATATCCCTTTTAGGATCTTTGGCCTGCCACACTCTCTCTATTTCATTATGCTGTTTCATTAGTGTAGTAGTTGGGAGGGGAATAGAAAGGAGTAGAATTTTGGAATGTGTTGTTGCCATTCCTTTCTGGAAGCCAAGGTCATCTTTTATCTCTGCACCTGACCGGAACCAACTGGGTGGAGATGCCAGCGTGGCCGAAGAAGATAGGACCATGTGATGGATTTATAGGCGTGGGGATAAGATCATGAACTTTCAACTGGGTGGAATCCCAGGAAGTTTTCAGAATTGGGATTTCCAAAGATGTGCCAACATGTCTGTCTTATTAAATTGGAACTTTTAAGGATAGCTCTGCCTTGGACTCTGATTTAATTCTGCATGATATTTGGAACGCTGACCAACATGTTTTCCTTGATGATCTCTGAGTTTGGTTTCTTGCAGACGTTTCATTACCCAGCTAAGTAACTCAGTACTAAACGTCTATGGAAATTGTCAGCCATCCAAGTCGTGGGCGTCCCAAAGGAGCTTTTTCAAAAGGCACCTGGACTTTCTTTGTTTCTTCTTTGAACACATTTCGCTTCCCATCACACCTTCAGTTCTGACTTCAGTCCGCAATTGCAGGATGCAAAACAAGAGACGGGATGAAATTGGACCACATGACCGAGTTCTCTCTGGGAGCTCAGAAGTTCCAGAGTCTTCTTTTCCGTAGATTTATACTCCCTCAGTATAACTTTACGACATGGTGGCTAAGACGCTGAACTTGTTGATCAGAAAGGTCGGCAGTTCGGCAGTTCGAATCCCTAGCGCCACATAACGGAGTGAGCTCCCGTGACTTGTCCCAGCTCCTGCCAACCTAGCAGTTCGAAAGCATGTTAAAAAATGCAAGTAGAAAAATAGGGACCACCTTTGGTGGGAAGGTAACAGCGTTCCGTGCGGCTTCAGCGTTTAGTCATGCCGGCCGCATGACCATGGAGTCGTCTTCGGACAGCGCTGGCTCTTCGGCTTTGAAACGGAGATGAGCACCGCCCCCTAGAGTCGGGAACGACTAGCACATACGTGCGAGGGGAACCTTTCCCTTTATACCCCCTCTGGCTTTGGGTAGCACCATCCATGTGCCAAAGACCCCTGAAACTCATTTGAAGAGAAATATGACCATGGGAAGAGAACGTGGGACGCACCTGATGAGGGTCCAGCTAGCCCTCGGGCATGTCACCATTTCCAGTAGGGTGTCATCGCTGATCTTAGGGGTGGTGCTAAGAGGTCGGGGTTCCAGGACGTGCTCCACCAGAGTCCCATAGCAGCTGATGATGTACAAAGACTCGACCACGAACTGCTTGGATTGATCTGCAAGGTAACGAGAAGACGGAAGGTTTACAGCTAGTCTTTGGCTTACAGCCATTCATTGAAAGGTACAACAGCATAGAAAAGAATTGATGTTAAAATATTCATGACTGGGAGAGACATGGGAACAAGGTCAGCCAATGAATAGGGCCTAGCAACTAAGTCAGCCAATGGGAGCTTAAACAGACCTGAGTCTGTGCAGAGAATTGAAACAGAAACTTAAGAGTCTGCTGCTCTGAGAAGTAAACTAATTGTCTGTTTGGCTTGTCTGCTGATATGACACTAACTGCTTGTGTTTGCCTATAACTCTCCTGCCTTGTGTTACTTGGAAGAACCACCTGTTGGTATTGTATATTTATTCATCTATTCTTATGTATATAAAGAAGCTAATGAATCCAGCTGAATCAGTTATCCGTGTGTGGTTTCTGGATTTGAATTTATGCAACAAACTATGACAATTGATTTATGGGTGGGTTTCACCCTTATGACCATTGCAGCATCCCGTGGTCACATGATCAAAAATTCAGAGGCTCGGCCACTGACTCATATTTATGACGGTTGCTGTGTCCTGGGTTCACGCGATCCCTTTCAGCGACCTTCTGACCAGCAAAGTCAATGGGGAAGCCAGATTCACTTAACGACCGTGTGATTACTTAACAACTGCAGGGATTCACAAGAAGTGTGGCAAGAAAGGTTGTAAAACGGGGCAAAACTCACTACAACAGCTGTCTGGCTTAGCAGTAGAAAATTTGGGCTCACTGTGGTCATTAGTCGAGGAATATCTATATAGGTAGTCCTTAACTTACAACAGTTCATTTAGTGACTGTTCAAGTTACAACAGCACTGAATAAAGTGACTTATGACCATTTCTCACACGACCGTTACAGCATCCCCAGGGTCATGTGATCAGAATTCATATGCTTGGCAACTGACTCGTATTTATGACGGTTGCAGCGTCCTGGGGCCATATGATCATCTTTTGTGACCTTCTGACAAGCAAAGTCACAGGGAAAGCTGATTCACTTAACGACCGTGTGACTAACTTAATGACTGTTGGCAAGGAAAGTCGTAAAATGGGGCGGAACTGACTTAAAACAACTGTCCGGCTGAGCAGCAAACATTTGGGGCTCAATTGTAGTCGTATGTCAAGGACTCCCTGCACTTCGGGCTTTCCAAGTCAGCATTTTCACTCCGCACCCGGTGCCAATTGATCCCCTGTCGGCCTGCCCAGAGCTTCCCATCACTCAGCATCCAGCGGAGTCGGACGCCTGGCATGTCAATTTTATTTATTTACATAAATACAAAAATCTATCAGCGCAACGACTAATGCTACCGCTCTGCTTGGGGAGGTGAATCGCTGAGAAATGAGGCTCTATTTTTGGAATTTCCCAGAAAAAAAAAATTGCAATCTGGAACACATTAACCTTGGGTTCTTTTACAACGCTCCTGCATTATACCCTTGCATTTCTTGGCTTTCGGTTTGGCTGGCCTCTGGCCAGGCAGCGCTTCAAGTTTGACTATCCCTCGCTTTGGGCTCAAATTGGAATTGGAGCAGGTATTTACCGTATTTTTGCAGAGTATAAGATGCACCTTTTTCCCTCAAAAAAAAGAGGCTGAAAATCTGGGCGCGTCTTATACACTGAATACAGCATTTTTTTGCTTCCAGAAAACCCCACCCCCTTCACCAAAATGGCCATGGAGAGCCTTTAGGAGGCTTTCAGAGTGCTCCTAGGGGCTGTGGAGAGCAGAAATAAGCGAAAAACGGGCTGTTTCTACAAGCCTCCTAAGGCTATGCATGCCCCTTTTTTGAAAAAAAAAAATGGGCCCATTTTCACAAAAAAAATGGGCCGTTTTGGGGAGGACTGCAGAGTGCAAAAACTTTTTTTTTATTTGCCTCTTCAAAATCTTGTGTGTCTTATATTCTGGTACATCTTATACTCTGAAAAATACAGTATTTATTTATTCAAATCGGAAGCAGTTATTTATTTATTTATGAACATTTATAATGGCCATCAAATCCCACTCTTGGTGATTCCAGGTGGCATATGAGAATAAAATCCCAACATGTGTAACTGCAACCAATTTTGGTCCCCACATTACAAAAAAGATGTTGAGACTCTGGAAAAAGTTCAGAGAAGAGCAACTAAGATGATCAAAAGCCTGGAGGATAAAACATCTGAAGAACAGCTGCCAGGATTCGGCTTTAGCTAGTGTAAAAAAGGGACGCGGTGGCTGAGTGGCTAAGACGCTGAGCTTGTTGATCAGAAGGTTGGCAGTTCAGCGGTTTGAATCCTAGCGCTGCGTAACGGAGTGAGCTCCCGTTACTTGTCCCAGCTCCTGCCAACCTAGCAGTTGGAAAGCATGTTAAAGAATGCAAGTAGAAAAATAGGAACCACCTTTGGTGGGAAGGTAACAGCGTTCTGTGCGCCTTCGATGGTTAGTCATGCCAGCCACATGACCACGAGACGAGCACCGCCCCCTAGAGCCAGAAACAAGTCTAAAGAAAAGAAGGATAGGGGAGACGTGATAGCAGTCTTCCAATATTGAGGGGCTGCCACAAAGCAATAGCAATAGCAATAGCAATAGCAGTTAGACTTATATACCGCTTCATAGGGCTTTTCAGCCCTCTCTAAGCGGTTACAGAGTCAGCATATTGCCCCCAACAACAATCCGGGTCCTCATTCACCCACCTTGGAAGGATGGAAGGCTGAGTCACCTTGAGCCGGTGAGATTTGAACCGCCGAACTACAGATAACAGTCAGCTGAAGTGGCCTGCAGTACTGCACCCTAACCACTGCGCCACCTCGGCTCAGCTATTCTCCAAAACACCAGAAGCAAAACAAGAAACAATGGATGGAAACTAATCTAGGAGAGAAGCAATCTAGGAGAGAAGCAATCAAGGACTACCCATAAAAGAACACACACACAAACACACACACAGCCAAACCCCACCCTCCAACAATGGCCATAACAATCAATGATCCATTCAATGGGCTCCATCCCACTCTGGGGTCCTCAGAGCCCATTGGCAAAAGCAGGGCCTTGTGAAAACGTGTCAAAGAGGGGAACAACTTATAGCTAGACACAATATTCCAAGCGTGGTCTAACCAAGGCCTTGTAAAGTGGTATTAACTCTTCACGTAATCTTGATTCTCTCCCTCTGTTTATGCAGCCTAGAACTGTGTTGGCTTTTTTGGCAGCTGCTGCACACGGCTGGCTCCTATTTAAATGGTTGTCCACTAGGACTCCAAGATCCTTCTTTACAATGCTCTGAGTGGTTTACAATGTTAGCATATTGCCCCATGGTCATGAATAGCATAGTAATAGCATTTAGGCCTATATACCACTTCACACAGCTTTACAGCCCTCTCTAAGCAGTTGACAGCGGTCAGCTCTTGGCCTCAACAATCTGAGCCTTCATTTACTAACCTAGGAAGGATGGAAAGCTGAGCCAACCTTGAGCTGGTCAGGATCGAACTCCTGGCAGTGGGCTGCAGAATTATCCTGCAGTAGTGCATTCTAACCATTGTGCCACCAGAGCTTCCTTCCTTCCTTCCTTCCTTCCTTCCTTTTCTCTCCTTCCTTCCTTCTTTCACAATAGTACTTAAGACATATACCGCTTTAGATTCCTTTACACCCCTTTCTAAGCAGTTGACAGAGTCAGCCACTTGCCCCCAACAATCTGGGTCTTTATTCTACCTACCTCAGAAGGATGGAAGGCTGAGTCAACCTTGAGTTGGTCAGGATTGAACTCCTGGCAGTGGGCAGAGTTAGCCTGCAGTAATGCATTCTTACCACGGTGCCACCATGTCTCCTAATTAGTTAAACTGCCGTTGAGCCAAGCACCAGCCTATTCTATCCCTGTGCATTTTATTTTTCTTGCCTTGGTGTGAAACCTCATTTTCCCACTAGTGCATTTTGTTGGATATTTAATTTATGGAATCTTAACTGTTTCTACTGTGTTTTTATTTCCTCTTTGACTGCATTGTATGCCACCCAGAGTGGCTCTTGATAGCGAGATGTGAGGCATATATATTTAATAAATAAATATAGTGGTACCCTCGATATTCAACTGCTTTGAAACTCGTCGGATTGGATACTCAACCATTTGACCTGAAAATTTTGTCCCGGTACTCGTGGTTTGTGTAGTACTCAACAAACCAGAATTGTCAGTGTCAGCTGCATTGTGTCACACTAAAGATAAAGGTTCCCCTCGCATATATGTGCTAGTTGTTCCCGACTCTAGGGGGCAGTTTCAAAGCCGAAGGGCCAGCGCTGTCTGAAGTCGTCTCCATGGTCATGTGGCCGGCATGACTAAATGCTGAAGGCGCATGGAACGCTTCTATCTTCCCACCAAAGGTGGCTCCTATTTTTCTACTTGCATTTTTTAACATGCTTTCTAACTGCTAGGTTGGCAGAAGCTGGGACAAGGAACGGGAGCTCATTCCGTTACGTGGCACTAGGGATTCGAACCGCCGAACTGCCGACCTTTCTGATCAACAGCTCAGCATCTTAGCTACTGAGCCACTGCGTCCACTTGTGTCGCAATAAATTATGTCTTATGGGAAACAATTGTTTGGTACTCATTGTTTTTGGTACTCATTGCGGCTCTCGAATCAATTTAATGATGAGTTATTGAGGTATCACTGTGCGAGGACAGTGTCAGTCTTAGCACTGATGACGTACCTAGTTAGGGTAATGAAACGTCTGCAAGAAAAGAAGCAAGCTCAGAGAGCACCAATGACCCCTCGGCCATATTTTCACCGGTTGTTTGGTTTTCCGTGCACAAACCTTTGTCTCTTTTAAGGGCAGGATTGCTCGTAAACCACGAGCGGGATGAGCCGAAGGCCGCCGCGACGCAGAATTCTCCTCCGACAGATTTGCTGGGTGAAATTTGTGGAGCCGGTTTGCTTTTGCTTTGAAAAAAAAAGAGAGAGAGAGAGAGAGAGATCAAAGTCTAATTAAGGATGAAGTAATCCACCAAATGGAAATTGTATAAGCCCGGGAAACTTATTTTCTCAGAACTAAGGAGAATCGATGAAAGCTGGAAGACGGAACTGCGGCAGCTGAGCGTTTCAGAAATGCAAATTCGACATGTCCCTTTCGTAAGGCAGAAATAGCCGAGGATATTAACAAATTACTTGTTCAGCGACTTCAGCCAGGATTGGCACGAAGGGGCTTCTAATGGCTTTTGGACTTAAGGATGAGCAGAAGAAGACCTACCGTATTTTTCGGAGTATAAGACGCACCGGAGTATAAGAAACACAAAGGCTTTGAAGAGACAAATAATAAAAAAGGTTTTGCACTCTGCAAACCTCCCAAAACGACACATTTTTGCAAAAACTGGCCCATTTTATTTATTTTTTCAAAAAAAGGTATGAATACCCTTTAGGAGGCTTATAAAGTGTTCCTGGAGGTTTGGGGGGGGGAATTGAGTTTTTGCTGATTTCTGTCCTCCCTAGTCCCCAGAAGCACTGTGGAAGCCTCCTAAAGGTTATGCACGGCCATTTGGTGAAGGGGGCGGGGTTTCCGGAGGCAAAACAAAATGCTGTATTCAGTGTATAAGACGCACCAAGATTTTCAACCTCTTTTTTGAGGGAAAAAGGTGCATCTTATACTCCGAAAAATACGGTACTACCTGGGTAGAAATAAACAAGATTCACCTCTCTCTCTTTCTCAAGACTGTATCTCTGAAACCAGTTTGGGGCTGTCAGGAATAAACCTATAGAGCAGAGTTGGTGTACCTTTTCGGCACAGAGGGCTGAAACGGGAGCGAGTGCGCGCATATGAAAAACCGGAAGAGCAGCTCCTTGGTGCGCATATGCGTGCTGGGCAGCTGTCCTTCTGGTTTCCAGCATGCACATGCGCATCAGCCACCGGGTCTTCCGGTTTCTGGCATGCATTTGAAGACCAGCTGCCCAGCGCACATGTGTACACCAGAAACCAGAAAAGCAGCTGCCCAAGTGTGCATGCAAGCGCCGCGAAGATGATCTTGTGGTTTCTGGCATGCACATGCGCACCGGCCTAGTTTTCTGGTTCCTGGTGCACATGAAGACCCGGCTGGCCAGGGCCCATGCGTGTACCGGAAACTGGAAAATCATATTCCCGGCACTTGCATGGACGCCGAGTGGCTGCTTTTCTGGTTTCCGGTGCTCCTGCATGTCAGGCCTGCAGCCATCTTTTCTTTTGGATCTTTGGCTTGCCACACTTTCTATTATTCTACTATATATTTCTATGTGGGAAAATGGGAAGTGGGGATTGTATGGAGTTAGATGATAGGTAGCCATAAACAACATTCTTTCTAGAAGGCAAGGTTCATCCTTTGTCTTGCACCTCTGCACCTCACCGGAACTGGATGGGTGGAACTGCCAGCATGGCAGTGGGAGATTGGACCAGGGGTGGATTTGTGATGGGTGGGGGCAAGATCTTGAACTTTCAACTAGAGGGGGAAAACGGAAAGTTTTCAGATTCGGGTTCTCCCAGCTGTGCCAACATGGCTCTCTTCATCAATTGAACTTGAGCAATACTTTGCCTTGGACTCTGATTTACTTTTGGATGCTATTGTGTGAAGACCAGTGGGCCGGAATCTGGAAGAGTGACGGCTTGCATGCCCAGAGAGATGACTCTTTGTGCCACTTCAGGCACATGTGCCATAGATTCGCCATCACGGGTATAGAGCAAGGTCCCCAACCTTAGCAACTTTAAGCCGGGCAGATTTCAACTCCCAGAATTGAAGTCATCCAGGCTTAAAGTTGCCAAGGTTAGAGGACCCCTGGTATAGAGGAGCTAATCCTCGACTTACAACCACAATCAGAATTCCCCGTTATACTAAGCGAGGTGGCAGCAAATTGAGTAGGACCGGATTTTACATCACAAGTGTTTGGTTTTTTTAATAGCCAGGATTGTTAAGCTATTCAGCATGATTGTTAAGTGAATCACACAGTCGTTAAGTGAATTTGGCTCCCCCTTTTGAATTGGTTGGTCAGAAGCTGAATTCCGGAAGGCTGCAACTCTCCTAATTCATGCCAGTGGCCAAGTTGGCTTGAATTATTTTTCGTCACGTGGTCACACGGAGACGCTGCCACAGTTGTCAGGGTGAGGACTGGTTCGTAACTCGCTTTCCTCCCCCACCCCCCAGCGCCGTTGTAACTTGGGACGGCTGCTAAAGAAACATCTGTAAGTCAAGGACTTCTGGTACCAACCAGATCCCAGGGGGATGAAAGCTATTGGGCTGCTCTCCTGTCAACGGGCGACTCTGGGACTCTGCAGGGATGGGCATCAAAGAGCACCCTGTTTAGATAATTAATTGGGAGCTCCGTATGAACTGCAAGTCAACATGCCTTCAGGAACTGTTGAGGTCAGCTTGCACCAAATTCGGAGGAGAAGTTTATTTCCAAGCATTCCGTTCCCCAAACTTAATCACATTATTTATTTGCAGGCGTTCCCCCCCTCCCGCCCCGTCATTACCAAACATTGTTGATTCAAAGGCAAAGCAAATGATCAGCTTTTTTGTATACTGGGTGGAAGACAAGCGGAGTTAGACGCGCATGCAGAAATATGGATGGCAAATGGGAAGAGAAACACAAGCATGCCTCAGAGAGGGACAATGACATGCGCATCTTAACACCGAGTTGCTATTAAGTACTTGGTGATCATCTCTCTCTCTCTCTCTCTCTCCCTCCCTCCCTCTCTCTCTCTCCTAGCTCTATCTATCTATTTCTCTGTCTGTCTGTCTGTCTGTCCGTCCGTCCGTCCATCGATCTATCCCTATATCTATCTGTCTGTCTATGATCTATCTACTCTACCTATCATCCATCCATCCCTATATATGTCTGTTTGTCTCTTTCTGTCTGTCTGTCATCCATCCATCTTCATCATCAATCTGTCCCTGTTCATTCATCCGTCTATTCATCTCTCTCTCTCTCTCTCTCTCTCTCTCTCTCTCTCTCTCTCCTAGCTCTATCTATTATCTCTGTCTGTCTGTCTGTCCGTCTGTCCGTCCGTCCATCCATCCATCCCTATATCTATATGTCTGTTTATGATCTATCTACTCTACCTATCCATATCTATCAATCTACCTATCATCCATCCATCCCTATATATGTCTGTTTGTCTCTTTCTGTCTGTCTGTCATCCATCCATCTCATCATCAATCTGTCCCTCTGTTCATTCATCCGTCTATTCATCTCTCTCTCTCTCTCTCTCTCTCTCCTAGCTCTATCTATCTATTATCTCTGTCTGTCTGTCTGTCCGTCCGTCCGTCCATCCATCCTTCCCTATATCTATATGTCTGTTTATGATCTATCTACTCTACCTATCCATATCTATCAATCTATCTATCATCCATCCATCCCTATATATGTTTCTCTTTCTGTCTGTCTGTCATCCATTCATCTTCATCATCAATCTGTCCATCTGTTCATTCATCCGTCTATTCATCTCTCTCTCTCTCTCTCTCTCTCTCTCTCCTAGCTCTATCTATCTATTATCTCTGTCTGTCTGTCTGTCCGTCTGTCCGTTCCGTCCATCCATCCATCCCTATATCTATATGTCTGTTTATGATCTATCTACTCTACCTATCCATATCTATCAATCTACCTATCATCCATCCATCCTATATATGTCTGTTTGTCTCTTTCTGTCTGTCTGTCATCCATCCATCTTCATCATCAATCTGTCCCTCTGTTCATTCATCCGTCTATTCATCTCTCTCTCTCTCTCTCTCCTAGCTCTATCTATCTATTATCTCTGTCTGTCCGTCTGTCCGTCCGTCCATCCATCCTTCCCTATATCTATATGTCTGTTTATGATCTATCTACTCTACCTATCCATATCTATCAATCTATCTATCATCCATCCATCCCTATATATGTTTCTCTTTCTGTCTGTCTGTCATCCATTCATCTTCATCATCAATCTGTCCCTCTGTTCATTCATCCGTCTATTCATCTCTCTCTCACACACACACTCTCTCTCTCTCCATAGCTATATCTATTGATATTCATCCATCCATCTATTCACCCATTCACCCATCCCTCTAGTTATCTGTAGTCATTTATTTAAAACCACTATTTGTAACCACATTCCCAAAATGTGCTTAGGGTAGTGTAGGGATACATACATAGTGCCTGTCTACAACTTTTAACAGCCTTTTCTTTTCCTTCCCTTCCCTCTTTCTTTCCTTTCTTCTTTCCTTCCTTTCCCTTCCCTCTTCCTTTCCTTTCCTCTTTCCTTTCCTTTTCCTTCTCTTCTCTCATCCTATCCTATCCTACCCATTGCTTTCAATTTCAACACCTCTGAGATGCATGGACTTCAGCCTCTAGAATCCCTTAATCAGCCTGCTTAAGGACAGGTGAAGCTAAACTCGATTTCTGAAGACAAAACAGGGACAATGTTGGCTTTTATAGGAATGGGATGCCAGCCTAGAAACCTTCAGCCTGGCCCAGCGGGGTGATGCTTCTCTCCCAAAGATTGCAACGTTGTCAAGGATATTGGCTTTCTCTACTGACATTGTGGAACTGGAAAAGCGCAGAATTGTGAAGTCTTAGCAGGAGGTTCAGGAGAAAACATTATAAATCAAAGAAAGGAAAGTCGTGACTGGGATACAGGTAGTCCTCGACTTACGACCAGTTGTTTAACAAACCTTCAAACTTATGACAGACTCCCCGTAAAGGTACATATGATATAGGTTTGAAGTTCTGACACCTGTAGGGCCCCCCCCCCACCAGTCACATGATGGCATTTCGGGCCCTTGGCCAAAGTTTGCATTTACAGCCACAGTTGTGTTTTTGCAATGTTTTGCCAAAAAAAAAAAAAAAAAGGTCTCTATTTCCGGATTTTGGCATAACATCCCAGAGTCAACAACCATTGCTGCAAAAAACAGCCCCAAAAGTTGCGGATTGGGGCAAATTACGTGATGATCCACTTAATGACCATCCTGACTTACCGGCATTATTATCATGGTCATAAGTCAAGGACTACCTGGAAGCAGAACTTTTCAACAATGGGTGAAGATAAGTTCCACATGTAGAACCCAGGTCATTCTAGGAAATGTCCATTTCGGTGAATTTTAAACACAGGTGGTCCTCGATTTACAACCATTCATTTAGTGACCATTCAAAATGACAATTGACTCATATTTATGGCGCTTGAAGTGTCCCAGGGTCACGTCATTCTCCTTTTGTGAACTTTTGACAAGAAACATCAATGGGGAATCAGGATTCGCTTAACGACCGTGTTGCTAACTTAACAACAGTGATTCACTTAAGAAGCATGGCAAGAAAGGTTGCAAAATGAGGTGAATCTCATTTAATAACTGTCTTGCTTAGCAACAGAAAGTTTGGGCTCAATTGGGGCCGTACGTTGAGGACTACCTGTACAGAGATATGAATTCAATTTTTATTGTTTTTCATTCCCCGATAGAGACAAGTGTTGTGTGGGGATATAATATTATACATTACAATACAATAGCAGAGTTGGAAGGGACCTCAGAGGTCTTCTAGTCCAACCCGCTGCCTAGGCAGGAAACCCTATATCGTTTCAGGACCAATGGCTCTCCAACATCTTCTTAAAGACTCTCAGTGTTGGTGCATTCACAGCTTCTGGAGGCAACTTCTGTTCTACTGATTAATTGTTCTCACTGTCAGGAAATTTCTCCTCAGTTCTAAGTTGCTTCTCTCCTTGATTAGTTTCCACCCATTGCTTCTTGTTCTACCCTCAGCTGCCTTGGAGAATAGCTTGACTCCCTCTTCTTTGGGGCAGACCCTGAGATAGTGGAAGACGCTATCATGTCACCCTTAGTCCTTCTTTTCATTAAACTAGGTAAGGTTCCCCTGCACATGCTTGCTAGTCGTTCCCAACTCTAGGGGGCACTGCTCATCTCCGTTTTTAAGCCGAAGAGCCAGCGCTGTCCGAAGACGTCTCCATGGTCATGTGCCGGCATGACTAAATGCCAAAGGCGCACGGAATCTGTTACCTTCCCACCAATGGTGGCTCCTATTTTTCTATTTGCATTTTTTACGTGCTTTTGAACTGCTAGGTAGGCAGAAGCTGGGACAAGTCACGGGAGCTCACTCCGTTACGCGGCGCTAGGGATTCAAACCGCCGAATCCTGATCCTCAGCTTGTCTTAGCTATTGAGCCACCCTCTTCATTAAACTAGACATACCCAATTCCTGGATTGTTTGAAACCTGGGACTAAGAAGGCTCCCTTCATCTCAACAGGATGAAAGTGAGGAAAAGGGATCGGCTGATCTCCCCGCAAAGCCCAGGATGGTGTGAGCAAAGTTCCAAGTCAGAGATGCAACGTCTCCCTGACGCCCTGCACGAGTGGCGACTGTGCAAGGACCGTCCGGTGAGAGAGGACAGTAAAATCCCTGGGATCCTCCCAGGCTGTTTCCCTGGGAGCTGACCATCATCGTCAAGGTCAGTTCCCCTGCTCCCTTCCCAAGCCCTCCATGGCCTACAAGAGCGATGATTTTTCTCAAAGCAAAGATAAACACTTTTCAAGGAAACGGAATTGAGGAGGCCCTATTTACACCAAGTCTTTAAAAGAAACCTCTTTTCCCCAGCTCAGGAAACTGGAAGCTCTAGCGTCCGGTGCCAAAACAGTTTCCGTTTAAGAACGGTGTTTTATACACAGGGGGAGGAGAAGATTGTAAAACGCAGATCACTCTTGTGGTTAGAGCAGTGTTTCTCAACCTTGGCAACTTGAAGATGTCCGGACTTCAACTCCCAGAATTCCCCAGCCAGCATTCGCTGGCTGGGGAATTCTGAGAGTTGAAGTCCGGACATCTTCAAGTTGCCAAGGTTGAGAAACACTGGGTTAGAGTTATGTGAGAAGGAGGAAGAGGGAGAAAGCGTGTGCGTGCACCCACAACCATAATGCGAATGCACACGTCCCTCCCTCCCCACGCCCTGTTTTGAGCCTTGAAAGCCTCCTGCACCAGCCCGGAATCAAAATCGGGGAGCAGTGCCATCGGTTTGCCATTACGGGGTTAGATTATCCGGACTTTTAACCCTGGTTAGGAGAAGAGGGACACTTCCTGGACTTACGTTTATCAAATATGCCCAGGTAGTCCTCGATGTATGACCACAACTGAGCCCCAAAGTGTCTGCTGATAAGCCAGACGCTTGTTTTGTTACGACCTTTCTCGCCACAGTTGTCAAGTGAATCGCTGCAATTGTTAAGGTAATTGCACGGTTGTTAAGTGAATCTGTTGCTAAGGGAGACATATGTTAAATGAGCATTGTCTCATTTTATGACCACAGTTGGAAGACTGCAGTTGGAAGAGTGCAGAGAAGGGCAACGAAGAGGATTAAGGGAACGGAGGCTAAACCGTGCAATGAATGGTTGCTTTAATTGGGTATGAAAAGAAGGACAAGGGGGGACATGATAGCAGTCTTCCAATATCTCAGGGGTTGCCCCAAAGAAGAGGGAGTCAAGCTATTCTCCAAAGCACCTGAAGGCAGAGCAAGAAGCAATGGGTGGAAACTAATCAAGGAGAGGAGCAACCCAGAAATAAGGAGAAAGTTATATTGGAAGACTGCTCTCCTGTCTCCCCTAGTCCTTCTTTTCATTGAACTAGACATACCAAATTCCTGCAACCGTTCCTCGTATGTTTTAGCCTCCAAAGGACCTGAAGGCAGGACAAGAAGCAATGGATGGAAATTAATCAAGGAGGGAAGCAACCTAGAACTACTGAGAAATTTCCTAACAGTGAAGGCAATTAAACCAGTGAAACAACTTGCCTCCAGAACTTGTGAATGCTCCAACACTGGAAGTTTTTAATTGTAATTTAATAAATTGTAATTTAATAAATTTATATGCCGCCCAATCCCGTAAGAAGAGATGGGACAGCCACTTGTCTGAAATGGCATAGGATTTTCTGGCTGAGCAGGGGGGTTGGACTAGAAGACCTCTAAGGTCCCTTCGAACTATCTACTATCCCAAAGGGGGAGGCACATTTTTTAAAATCAGAATACGAGTGGCCACTCGCGAGTGTGCATTTGGCAAATCATTCCTTAACTTTGGCCCAAGTATCGCACCTTCCAAATCCTTCCTTACGGAGGGTGGTGTGCGATATAGGTGAAATTAACTCAAAATCATTACAAGGGATTTCTTGTTGTTGTTGTTGTCGTCGTCTTTACTCAACACAATCCCAGTTGACAAACCTAGGCCCCAGTTTTGCTGACATTAGTTTACGTCTCATTAAGATTCTAATGAAAACAGGATGCCGGCTCGACTTGAAAAGACAAAAAATATTTCCTTTTTTGTAATTTTTTTTTTTTTAAAAGATGATCCAATTGCTGTGTAAGCAAACGGGGGTTTCGTTTCCTAATATATATATATATATAACCGTGGCTTCAAACGGACCACAAGAGACTCTTACAAGTGCATATACAAGGGATTTAAAGTCTATTACATTCCATATATTCTTGGCTTTAATCTAGAGCTTTTAATCTTGAGTCAAGCCAATGTCATCTCTATTTGTCAAGGCTGGCTGTGATTACTCTGATGGGCGCAAGGAGAATCCACTATGCTGGGCCTTCCTGGGGCTTGTTTGACAGGTCAACCCACATCCTATCTTTTTTCTTCGGTGTCTTTTTATTTCATTCTATTATTTCATTTTTATTTCCTCATTATTATTATTTTTATTTTAGAAAATTTAATAGGGACGCGCACATCTTAGGGAACCAGTTTTGTCTGGGGGTTAGACACTGGACTAGAAAGTCTGTGAGTTCTCGTCCCACCTTAGCAAGCTGGGTGACTTTGGGTCTGTCACCAGGAAATGGAGAATTCTAGTACCGCCTTACTCATGAAAGCTGGCTGCGTGATTTTAAGACAATCACCAGGAGACAGTGAGTTCTAGTCCTGCCGTAGGCATGAAAGGTGACTTTGTGACTTTAAGGCAATCACCAGGGGATAGTGAGTTCTAGTCCTGCCTTAGGCATGGAAGATGATTGGGAGACTTTGGGCCAATCACTAGGAGATGGGGAGTTCTAGTTCCACCTTAGCCATGAAAGCTGTCTGTGTGACTTTAAGGCAATCGCCAGGAGACGGTGAGTTCTAGTCCTGCCTTAGGCATAAAAGCCAGCTGAGTGATTTTGGTCCAATCACTAGAAGATGGGGAGTTCTAATACCATCTTAGTCATGAAAGTTGGTTGTGTGACTTTAAGACAATCACCAGGAGACAGTGAGTTCTAGTCCTGCCATAGGCATGAAAGATGACTTTGTGACTTTGGGCCAATCACTAGGAGATGGGGAGTTCTAGGCCTGGCTTAGGCATGAAAGCTGGCTGTGTGACTTTAAGGCAATCACCAGGGGGTAATGAGTTCTAGTCCTGCCTTAGGCATGAAAGATGATTGGGAGACTTTGGGCCAATCACTAGGAGTTCTAGTTCCACCTTAGCCATGAAAGCTGGCTGTGTGACTTTAAGGCAATCACCAGGAGACAGGGAGTTCTAGTCCCGCTTTAGGCATAAAAGCCAGCTGGGTGATTTTGGTCCAATCACCAGGAGATGGTGAATTCTAGTAATCCTGCCTTAGGCATAAAAGGTGACTGAGTGGCTTTGGGCCAATCACTAGAAGATGGGGAGTTCCAGTCCCACCTTAACCATGAAAGTTGGCTGTGTGACTTTAAGACAATTACCAGGAGACAGGGAGTTCTAGTTCTGCCTTAGGCATGAAAGAGGACTGGGTGACTTTGGGCTAGTAAGTCTCTCTCAGCCCAGCCTACCTCACAGGGTGGTGGGGAAAGGAGGAGGAGGAGGAGGAAGGGGTGTCGCACATGTTTGCTGCTTTGAGTTCTTGGTAAAAATAATAAAGACTGGATAGAAATCAATACATTTATTAAAAAAGAAAATATCTAAACAAAAAGCTGGGGAGACCAGGATGGGTCCCACAGAAGAAGAATGATTTGAGAAAGAAACACAAACCATTTCAGGGGGAAGTAGTTGGAAATACTGTGGGGCCAATCCGATTGTTTTTTGCAAAGACATTTGATTGAACACACCCAATACATTTTTCCAAGACTTTACATGTTTTTTTTCCCCCTGAAGGAGTGGATGTTTCCTATCCTGTTATTTTTATATGTCCCCCCTCCACCCTACAATAAACATGGCTTTCATTCTTCATCCTGCACCTTCCCCATCTGGGGGGGCAAGGCCATAAAATGCAGAACTGGCAGGCCAGCCAACAGACCACGGAGGGGTGACAGCCTTTCACAGATTCCTAAAAACCCTGCAAGAATTTCTTTGAACCCGAGATCAAAGCCGAAGAGATACTTAATTCTGTGGTGAGCAACTCACAGGCAGCCTATGCTAATGGGAACCAGCAGAACCTTCCAAAAAGCTGATTAAATCATGTTAATAATATAACATTAAAGTCAACACAGCTGAGTGTCCATCAATCACCCCAAGGTCCTCGCATTCACTACTCAAAGTGACAGAAGGGCAGGGGGGGGGGAACCCACAAGAACTACAAGTGGTCCTCAACTTACGACCACAATTGAACCCAAAGCTTTGGTTGCTAAGAAAGAAAGTTAAGTGAGTTTTTGCCCCCATTCCACCTTCCTTGCCATGGTTGTTAAGTGAATCACTGCAGCTGAGCAGCTGAATTTTGATTACATGACCACGGGGAGGTTGCAACTGTCATAAGTGTGAAAAAGGGGGTAAGTCACTTTTTTCCAGTGTGATTGTAACTTTGAATGGGAATAGAATAGAATGGAATGGAATAATGAAATAGAATAGAATGGGATGAGATGGGATGGGATGGAATAATGAGAATAGAATGGAATAATGGAATTAGAATAGAATAGAATAGGATAGAATAGAATAATAGAAAGAATAGAATGGAATGGAATGGAATAATGGAAATAGAATAGAATGGGAGGGAATAATGAGAATCGAATGGAATGGAATAATGGAATTAGAATATAATAGATGGAATGGAATAATGAGATTAGAATAGAATAGATGGAATGGAATAATGGAAATAGAATAGAATGGAATAATGGAAATAGAATAGAATGGAATGGAATAATGAAATAGAATAGAATAGAATGGAATGGAATAATGGAAACAGAATAGAATGGAATGGAATAATGAAATAGAATAGAATGGGATGAGATGGGATGGGATGGAATAATGAGAATAGAATGGAATAATGGAATTAGAATAGAATAGAATAGAGTTAATGGAATAATGGAATTAGAATAGAATAGAATGGGATGGAATAATGGAATTAGAATAGAATAGATGGAATGGAATAATAAAATTAGAATAGAATAGAATGGAATGGAATAATGGAAATAGAATAGAATGGAATGGAATAATGAAATAGAATAGAATGGGATGAGATGGGATGGGATGGTATAATGAGAATAGAGTGGAATTAGAATAGAATAGATGGAATGGAATAATAGAATTAGAATAGAATGGAATGGAATAATGGAAATAGAATAGAATAGAATGGGATAGAATAATGAGAATAGAATGGAATGGAATAATGGAATTAGAACAGAATAGAATGTAATGGAATAATGAAAATAGAATAGAATGGGATGGAATAATGAGAATAGAATGGAATGGAATAATGGAATTAGAATAGAATAGAATGGAATGCATTAATGGAAATAGAATAGAATAGCATGGGATGGAATAATGAGAATATAATGGAATGGAATAATGGAATTAGAATAGATTAGAATAGATTAGAATAGAATAGAATAGATGGAATAAAATAATGGAATTAGAATAGAATAGAATGGAATAATGGAATTAGAATAGAATGGAATGGAATGGAGTAATAGAATTAGAATACAATAGAATGGAATAATGGAAATAGAATAGAATGGAATGGAATAATGGAAATAGAATAGAATGGAATGGAATAATGAAATAGAATAGAATGGAATAGAATGGAATAGAATAGAATGGGATGGAATAATGGAAATAGAATAGATTAGAATAGATGGAATGGAATAATAGAATTAGAATAGAATAGAATGGAATAATAGAAATAGAATAGAACAGAACAGCTTTGCACTGGAGCACAGATGAAAAATGAAAATTGAAATGGCAGCTGCATTCTATCTTACAGAAAAATCTCAAGAAATTCAAGAGCACAGTGGCAATAGTAGTAACTCATAATAGTACCGCCTAATAGGAGTTGCTCACAGTAGTCAGAGAGGAGTAATCCAGGGTCTCCTCAGAGCCTGGAGACGAAATTGGGAAGACCCCGTGTGACACACTGCATTTGGTGTTACTAATTACTTAATTATTGTACACCTAGAACTGCCTTTAGCTGAGATGCGTGGCATGTAAGTTTAATCAATGAAAATACCAATAACGTAAAAGCCATGGAAAAATCTGCAGAGTGAAGCAACCTGCCTTGGTTACACATTCTTCATTCTGCCCTCAAACTCAATATATGGGTAGCCCTCGACGTACGACCACCATTGAGACTAAAACTCCCCTATGCCAAGCGAGGCCGTTCTTAAGCGAGCCGTGCCCCCCCCCTTTTTTTTTGCCACGGTTGCAAAGCGAATCACGTGGCCGTTAAGCGAATCTGGTTTCCCTCGCCGACTTTCCTCGTGGGAAGCCACCTGGGAAGGTCACAAACGGGGATCGCGGGACACCCCCCCTCCATTCCCCGCGGGACGGCGCAACCGTCATAAATACGGTTGACGAGCGTCCGAATTTCGACAGAGGCCCTTCCATGGGAAACGGCCGTTGTTCAGGTCTGCCGTAACGTTGAACGGTCACTAAACGAATGGTTGAAAGTCGAGGGCTGCCCGGATTGTATGTATGTAATGAGAGATCCACTCCAGCGAAAGAGGAGAAGAGAGATCAGAAAGGGAGGCGAATGGAAGAAGAACAGAGGCAGCCAACGGAGATCCTTTCCCGCCGAGTGACACGGAGGCATGCTGGGAATCCACTCACCAGGGAGCTTTGATGGAAAAGCACCCCGCTCCAAAGAGGTAAGGCCTTCACGGAAAGCAGGGGAGAGGCACAAAGATTAGATGGGAGAGGTCATTTAACCACGAGCCACTTCATCAGCTCCTTAAATATATATTTGCTTTTAGCGTTTCTTAAAGGGGGGGGGGATGCCAACCCTTACCCCCCCCCTACTCACCTGCAAAACAGAACTGGACAATTTGCCACGGCCAACTCTCGCCGCAAGATATTTCCAACCATTCAAAACCATTTATGAGCCGCGGTGGCGCAGTGGTTAGAGTGCAGTACTGCAGGGCTACTTCTGCTGACTGCGGTTCAAATCTCACCAGGCTGAAAGCTTGACTCAGCCTTCCCTCCTTCCGAGGTGGGTCAAATGAGGAGCCAGATTGTTGGGGGGCAATCGGGCTGACTTTGTAAATTGCTTAGAGAGGGCTGTAAAAGCACTATAAAGCGGCATATAAGTCTAAGTGCTAAGTGCTATTGCAGTCTAACTCTGCCCACAGCCAGGAGTTCGATCCTGACCGGCTCAAGGTTGACCAGCTCAGCCGCTTGCCCCCAACAATCTGGGTCCTCATTCTACCCACCTCGGAAGGAGGGAAGGCTAAGTCAACCTTTCAGCCTTCCATCTTTCCGAGGTGGGTCAAATGAGGACCAGATTGTTGGGGGCAAGAGGCTGACTCTGTAAGCTGCTTAGCAAGGGCTGTAAAGCACTATAAGTCTAAGTGCTATTGTAGTCTAACTCTGCCCACTGCTACGAGTTCGATCCTGACCGGCTCAAGAGCCAAGGTGGCGCAGTGGTTAAATGCAGCACTGCAGGCTACTGCTAGATCAGCAGGTCAGCGGTTCAAATCTCACCGGCTCAGGGTTGACTCAGCCTTCCATCCTTCCGAGGTGGGTAAAATGAGGACCCAGATTGTTGGGGGCAATATGCTGACTCTCTGTAAACCGCTTAGAGAGGCCTGAAAGGCCTATGAAGCGGTATATAAGTCCACTGCTATTGCTATTGCTATTGCTATTGCTCAAGGTTGACTCAGCCTTCCATCCTTCTGAGGTGGGTCAAATGAGGACCCAGATTGTTGGGGGAAAGAGGCTGACTCTGTAAATTGCTTAGAGAGGGTTGTAAAACACCGTGAAGGTGTATATAAGTCTTAAGTGCTATTGCTAATTCTTTGTTGAATTATTTGAATTAATATTAGAATACAGGAAGTATTATTACAATACTTGCCATGTGACAAGAGTTACGCTAATACTGGCGTCCTTGACTTACAACCGTTCATTTACTGATCTTTCAAAGTTACAAGGGGGCTGAAAGAAACGGAAAAACAGCATTGTTTTTTCACACTTATGACCATTGCAGCATCCCCATGGTCACATGATCAAAATTCAGGCACCTGATGAATGGCATGTACTTATGAAGGTTGCAGTGTCCTGGGGTCACGTGATCCCCTTTTGCGACCTTTCTGATGAGCAAACTCAATGGGGAAGCCAGATTCACTTAATAACCGTGTTACTAAATGAACAGCTGCAGTGGCTCGCTTTACAAGTGTAGCAAGAAAGGTCGTAAAATGGAACAACATTCACTTAACAAAGGCCTCGTTAGTCACTCAAATTTAGGGCTCAGGATTAACTATTTCTTTAACCATTACCAAACTCACTTAACAAATGTCTTGCTTAGCAACATAAATTTTGGGCTCAGTTGTGGTCGTAAGTCGAGGACTACCCGTATTTTAATTTTCGGCATTCGTGTCCTTTCTTTCATGATTGTGTCCCATCATTTCTCGATACGAGGACTGAGCTGGCTGGGGAATTCTGGGAGTTGAAGTCCACCCCCTCTTAAAGCAGCCAGCATTGAAAAACATGGATATAAACATTGGGGATGAACAGCCATGTTGTACGTAACCTTAGTTAGAAACCGAATAGTATCTGAGCTGGGTTTGGTCTTGTCTAGTAAAGTAATACAGATGCTAACTGTTGGAATAAGGCATTGGCTTCCTAAACCAGAGATTGTGGGTTCGAGTCCCATCTGGGGTGCCAATTGTTGGAAGAAATGTCTATCTGGGCTCAATTCCAAGTTGGGGGGGGGGGAAGACACTGGAAACATTGAGGCTGCTTGGAAAGATGGTTTAATGGTGGACAGGACCACATGGGTTGAAGGTCTTGGGCGAAGGAAAAATGGAAGAGATGCTGGGAGTGCCTCGGTTTTATGCCCTCTCTGGGCTATTGAATTTCAGCTTGCGTTCTAATTGGTTGTCGGTCCCCGATGAGGCCGGGGAGGGGGTGTCTTATCTAACTTTGTAGGTTGTGTGTCTTTTGAGTCCCGAGCTTGGTTGTGTTCCCAGGTGCCCTGTGGGGGGATGGGTAAAGGGCTAATACTATCATGCCTTAATCCCATCACCCTGGAGGTAAAGGGGAAGATCTTTGTTATGTAGAATAGACTGATCCAGGCCTTTTAATGGGGGCTATTAAGAGTAAGACTGTTTCCTGCCTAAAACATGTTTCTCCATTTCTTACCCAGGGAAATATAATATTCTGCTTTTTTCAATATTTCCCAGGATATTTCATTTTTCTAGCAGAAGGGATGGATTTTAACTTCCTACATAACGTTGAGACTTAGATTCATGGCTTATGAACATGGCACATGTGATGCCGGCAAACCTCAAGAGTATGCAAGAGTATGCACAGAGCATTTCCTGCCACAAAGCAGACTCACTAACCTTTTTCTGTATGCAGCGGCAGCCAAAAAAAGCCAATGCAATCCTAAATTGCATTAACAGAGGGATTCAATCAAGATCAAGGGAAGTACTAATACCCCTCTATAAAGCCTTAGTAAGGCCAGACCTACAGTACTGCATCCAGTTTTGGTCACCACACTATTAAAAAGATGTTGAGACTCTAGAAAGAGTGCAGAGAAGAGCAACCAGGATGATGAGGGGACTGGAGGCTAAAACAGACAATGAACGGTTACAGGAACTGGGCCTGGCTAGTCTACGGAAGAGAAGGACCAGGGGAGACAGGATAGCATCTTCCAATATTTGAGAGCTGCCATATAGAGGAGGGATTTCAAGCTACTCTCCAAAGCACCCGAAGGCCAGACAAGGAACAATGGATGGAAACTGATCAAGGAGAGATTCACTTGAAAATAAGGAGGAATTTCCTGACAGTGAGAAGAAAAATCAACCCATGGAACAGAAGTTGCCTTGGGAAGTTGGGGGAGCTTCATCACTGGAGGCTTTCAAGAAGAGACTGCCATCTGTCAGAAAGGGTGTAGGGTCTCCTGCTTCCTGTCTCCTTCCAACTCTCTTAATCTATTTCTGCAAGACTCTCGCCCCTCAAGTGTGGGTCTGGCTAGACACTGAGCAAGGAACAGGCATTCCCCTTTCCCAAAGTGTGTGCGCGCGCGCACGCACACACACACACACACACACACACACACAAACCCTATGTGGCTAAAGATCAAAGGCAAATTTCCATAAGTTTGTGGAAATAAAAACAAAAACGACAAGTTCAAAAGAGCAAACGAAAACCCCAAGCCTTAAAAAAAGAAAATTAAAAACGAAGACCAAGGCAATGAAGCAGAGATGCAAGAGGCGGGGGAGCAGCAGGGAGTTAAATAACTGAGTTAAAAAGAGGCTTGAGTCGAAGTCTTTTGCTAACCACGAATGGCTACCTTACTTGTTGCATATGGTAACAACGAGCAACTTCACATCTGGCCACACACTTTTGAGATTGCCAAAGGACACGGCACTGCTCCAGTAAAATCTATACGTTTATGAGGGGTTTTTTTTGGTATCATCAGTTGCTTGTATGGTGTTTAGACGTGCCATTAAAGGTAATTCTCAATTTACAGCTACCCTGTTTTCCCGAAAATAATCCCTCCCCGGATAATAAGCCCAATTGGGCTTTTGAGCGCATGCGCTAAAATAAGCCCTTCCCTGAAAATATTGCAACAGAGCAGCAGCCGTGAGGTGACCACCCTCACCACCTCCTGCACCTCAAAAATAATAGCCCCCCCCCTCAAAAAAAAATAAGGCCAAGTGATTATTTCTGGGGTCAAAAGAATATAAGACCCTGTCTTATTTTTGGGGAAACACGGTATCCATTAGTGACTGTTCAAAGTTAAAAAGGCCCTGGAAAAAGTTTATGAGTGTTTTTGACACTTATGAGCGTTGCAGCATTCCCTCGGTCATGTGATCAAAATTCAGAGGCTTGGCAACTGGCATGTACTTATGACGGTTGCAGGCTAACCTGGGGTCACGTGATCCCCTTTTGCAACCTTCTGGCAGGCAAAGTCAGGTTCACTTAACAACCTGCATTCCTAACTTAACAACTGCAACAACTTTACAACAGCAAGAAAAAGTGGTATAAATTCAGTTAACACCCGCCACACTTAGCAAGGGAAATTTTGGGGCTCACTTGTGGTCGTAAGTCGAAAACTACCTGTATCTCTCGCATGCCCTTTTCATTCCCCTGTGAACCCCTGCTATGCTAATGCACCATTGCCCTGCCTGATCTGGCAGCATTCAAGGCTGCAACTGAAGGCTGGTTTTGCAATTCAAGGCAACGGTGCTGTCCACTTTCCCCACTAAGTTTCTGCTGGCCTGGGAGACAACTTTCCAGGGTCAATAGCAATAGCAATAGCAGTAGCAGTTAGACTTATATACTGCTTCATAGGGCTTTCAGCCCTCTCTAAGCGGTTTACAGAGTCAGCATATTGCCCCCAACAACAATCCGGGTTCTCATTTTACCCACCTCGGAAGGATGGAAGGCTGAGTCGACCCTGAGATTTGAACAGCTGAACTGCAGAACTGCAGTCAGCTGAAGTAGCCTGCAGTGCTGCATTTAACCACTGCGGACCTCGGCTCTCGTCAAGAGGGGAGATCTGGAGCCATGGCAGAAGCAGTGGTGGAAACAACCCTCAGAATGGAATGGAATGAGAATGGAAGAGAACAGGAAGAGGATAGGATAGGATAGGACAGAATTAAGAATAGAATAGAATAGAATAATGGAATGTGAATAGAATTAAGAATAGAATCGAATAATGGAATTTGAATAGAATTAAGAATAGAATAGAATTAAGAATAGCATAGAATTAAGAATAGAATAGAATAATGAAAGTGAAAAGAATAGAATATAATTAAGAATAGAATATAATTAAGAATAGAATAGAATAATGGAATGTGAATAGAATAGAATAATGGAATGTGAATAGAATAGAATAATGGAATGTGAATAGAATAGAATAGGAATAGAATAATGGAATGTGAATAGAATAGAATAATGGAATGTGAATAGAATAGAATTAAGAATAGAATGTGAATAGAACTAAGAACAGAATAGAATGGAATAGAATAATGGAATGTGAATAGAATAGAAAGGAATAGAATGGAATGGTATAGAATAGAATAACAGAGTTGGAAGGGACATGGAGGTGTTCTACTCCTCCTGCTCAAGCAGGAGACCCTATGGCATTTCAGACAAGTGGTTGTCCAATCTCTTCTGAAAAACTTCCAACTTCACAACTTCTGGAGGTAAGTTGTTCCACTGATTAATTGTTTTCACTGTTGGGAAATTTTTCCTTATTTCTTGGTTGCTTCTATGCTTGATTAGTTTCCATCCACTACTTCCTGTCCTGCCTTTAGATACTTTGGAGAATAGGTTGACCCCCCTCTTCTATGTTGCAGCCCCTCAAATATTGAAACAGAGTTATCGTAACTCCCCCTAGTTCTTCTCTTCTCCTCTCGTCTCCCTTGTCTTTTCTTCTCTTCTCCCTTCTCTTCTCCTTTCCTCTCTATTCTCCATTCTCTTCTTCTCCTATCCTCTTCTCTATTCTCCTCTCCTCCATTCTCCTGTCTCTTCTCTCCTCTCTTCACTAGACTAGCCATGACCAATTCCTGCCATTGGTCTTTAAGTTCTAGCCTCCAGGCTCTTGATCGTCTTTGTTGCTCTTCTCGGCACTCTTTCTAGGGCCTCAAAGTCTTTTTTTTTTGGGGGGGGGGGGGGTTGTAATCTGGTGTCAGGAACCGGACATAATATTCCCAGTGTGGCCTGATTTCTCCATAAGTTGGCAAAGGTCCTTTGGTATTTCTTGCTGGGAATGGACTGTTCCCATCACTGCCGCCTGCCCTTTTGAACAGGAGATAAAAGGCCCTTTGCACCAAGGACTTCCTGCATCCATAAAATCATCCAAGCCCCGAATTATGTCCTTCCTTCTGCACTGCGTGGTGGCCTCCTCATTGAAATGGCTCCTCTCTGCAGTGTCTCAGCAATCTTTCCTCCCCTTGTTATCTGATTTTTCTTAATTGGAGATGGCAGGGATGGAACATGTGACCTTCTGGAAGCCGAGCAGCTGCTCCACCACTGACCTACAATATCTTCAGATCCGGTACAGAGTTTGTGCAAAAAAAAAGGATTCAAAGCCTAGATAAGGTCTCAGGGGAATCCAGGGAACATTAAAAAAAGAAAAAAAATCTCAGCTGCTTTTGAGAATGCAAAACCAAAACTTTGGATTTGACATCTGCAGAGGGACAGGAAGGAAGGAGGGTGAATTATATCTTCCTGACCGCTTAGTCATTAAAAAAAAAAAAAAAAGAGGTGGTGGAAAGCCACCAGCAGCATCACAATTTGCATCTCTGCCGCTCCGCTCTCTGACAAGGGATTTACTATTCAGTAAATGAATTGGAAGGGACCTTGGAGGTCTTCTAGTCCACCACCCCTGCTCAGGCAGAAAAAAACTATACCACTTTGGACAAACGGTTGAGCAATCTTCTTAAAAGTCTCCAGTGATGGAGCAGCCACAACTTCTGGTGGCAAGTTGTTCCACTGGGTTAATATGTTCTTACTGTCCGGAAGTTTCTCCTTAGTTCTAAGTTGCTTCTCTCCTTGATTAGTTTCCATCCATTGCTTCTTGTCCTACCTTCAGGGATAATAGCTTGACCCCCTCTTCTTTGCGGCAGCCCCTCAAATATTGGACGACTGCCATCATGTCACTCCTAGTCCTTCTTTTCATGAAATTGAAAAGAAGGACTAGGGATGACTTTTTTTTCTGCCTCCCATACAATATGCCCATCCATCCATCCATCCATCCATCCATCCATCCATCCATCCATCCATCCATCCATCCATCCACCCACCCACCCACCCACCCACCCACCCACCCACCCACATACATACATACATACATACATACATACATATATATATATATATACACACAAACAGCTTTGTGCATGTGTGTGTGTGTGTATTTATGTATGTATGTATGTATGTATGTATACATACATACATACATACATACAAACAGCTTTGTGCATGTGTGTGTGTGTGTGTGTGTGTGTGTGTGTGTGTGTGCATGCATATGTGCCAGGATAACTCTGGAACACCTCCAGCAATTTCAGTCTAACTTGGTACACAGATGACTTACTCTCTGGAAACAAAAACACCCCTAACACCCCTTGGGGTGTGTTTTCTGTTAAGATACAGCCTGTTGTGCCTTAAAATGGTTTCTATTGTACTGCCGTAAAATGGCTTCTATTGTACAGTGCAGTGGAGTTGCCATGGTAACGGTTTCATACAACTCCATAAGGAGGCTCCCTCTGGTAAGGGAGACAATCCAACATTAGAAATTACGTTTGACTCGGACATTTCCCCCCTATAAATAAATAAATACCTGGGCAACGCCGGGTTATAAGCTAGTTAAAATATTTAATAAACTGGCAACATTTTATTCAAAGAGCCAGTGTCAGACAGGCTGGAGGCCATCTTTTTCTTTGGATCTTCAGGGCTGCCACACCTGGTGGATGGCCATGTAGTGGGAACTAGCGGTGGGGATTGGATGTTGACGGGGTGAGATGTATAGCCATAACAACATTGTTTTCCTTGGGAGTCAAGGACATTCAGCCTGCACCTGGAGAGGCGTGACTGGGCAACAACTCCCAGATGGCATGGTGACCTGACTGGACCGTGTGATGGACATGTGGGTGAAGGGGAAAGGACTCTGACTCTCCTTTGGTGGGGAAAATCTGAGAGACTTTCTGATTGTTGTGGCCTGCCAGCAGCCAGTGGAGCTGGTGGCAGATCTGGACAGTGAGGAGGTTGAGGAGGAACTGGGGCCAGTCCTGGAGTCTGGGGAAGGCTCTGATGAGGGCTCTGTGTCGGAGGCAGAGAGGGGGCCAGAGCCCTCTGACAGTTATCAGCTGCCTTCAGAGTCAGACATCAGTGAGGCAGAAGAACAGCTGGAGCCTGTTCCCAGTGTGTGCATGTGCAGAGCACCCAGGAGGCAAGAACAGTTAAGAGAAAAGGGACAACTCGGGAGTAAAAGCACAGGTGGACGGCGAATGGCCCCTCCCAGAGGAAGTAAAAGAGGAGCAAAAGAGGAGTGGAGTTTGCAGGAGACAATTAGTTCCATTCATTGGTTCGTGACTCTCAGAGACTCCTTGCCAAGTATTTCCTGGTACAGTGTTACATTTTGAAGATATCGGCCTGGCAGCTCTCCAAGCCTGATAAGGTCTGTGGTTGTAAATTCACCCTTGGAAGACTGTTCACCGGGACTTTGCTGGATGTGAATGAGAGGAATTCACAGTAACTCAATAAAAAGGGCTTTTGCCCGCACAAGGGGTCTGCTTCGTGGTTTGGGGAAGGAAACCCTTTAGAGCCCCCACGAGTCCATGTTCATCCATGTCCCTGTTGTGGCCCGCCAGAGGCCAGGGGAGCGGGTGGCAGCCAGTGAGGAGGTAGGGGAGGAACCTGGGCCAGTCCTGGAGTCTGGGGAAGGCTCTGACGAGGGCTCTCCCTCGGAGGCAGACAGGGGGCCAGGGCCCTCTGACAGTTCTTGGAGTCGGAGATCAGTGGGGCAGAAGAACAGCAATCAAGTGAAGAATACCCCAATCAAGGAACCGCCAAGAACTCTCCCATCGACACTGTCAGGGAATGCCGCCGCATATAAACAGAGAGTAAACTCCTTTCTAGCACTGATAACGTTACCTAGCTGGGTCATGAAACGCCTGCAAGACATTTAGACATTTAGACATTTTATTAGGATTTATAGGCCGCACTTTTCCCTGAGGGGACTCAGGGCGGCTTACAATCATAGGGAAGGGGGTGCAATACCAAAAACAAACAATATGTGAGCAAAATTAAATTAATAAAACACAACTTGCATTCAACAGTCAACATTCGGGCGGGTAAATTGAGAACCTATCCCCAGGCCTGATGGGATAGCCAGGTCTTAAGGGCCGTGCGGAAGGTCTGGATGGTGGTGAGGGTGCGAATCTCAACGGGGAGGTCGTTCCACAGGGTCGGAGCTGCAACAGAGAAGGCTCTCCTCCGTGTAGTCGCCAGTCGACATTGACTGGCAGATGGAATTCGGAGGAGGCCCAGTCTGTGCGATCTAATCGGTCGGAGGGAGGTAATCGGCAGAAGGCGGTCTCTCAAGTACCCAGATCCACTACCATGGAGTGCTTTGAAGGTGGTCATCAACACCCTGAAGCGCACCCGGAGATCAACAGGTAGCCAGTGCAGCTCGCGGAGGATGGGTGTTATGTGGGCGAATCGCGGTGCGCCCACTATCACTCGCGCGGCCGCATTCTGAACTAACTGCAGTCGCCGGATGCACTTCAAGGGCAACCCCATGTAGAGCACATTGCAGTATTCCAGCCTAGAGATCACAAGGGCTCGAGTGACTGTTGCGAGAGTCTCCCGGTTCAGGTAGGGCCGTAACTGACGGACCAGGCGAACCTGGGCAAATGCCCCCCTGGTCACAGCCGACAAATGGTGGTCAAAAGTCAGCTGTGGGTCCAGGAGGACTCCTAAGTTACGGACCCGAAAAACAACCGAGTCCAGGGAGCCGCAAGGACCCCACATTTTCCACTCAGTTTTATATCTGAGAATTGTGGGAGAGTTTTCGCGTGCGTCTATGCCTCTGGCCTTCAGAGGAACATCCAATCGGAGGTAAAGGAACCATGTTTTTTTCCTAAACCGATTCTACACTGTTATCCTGCTTTCTGATTGCCTGGTCTGGCAATCAGAAAGCAGGGAAAATACCTACAGACACCCTCCTCCTCACACCCGGGACACAAATTGTTTCAGCTCCTCCCCTCGGGACGGCATTACAGGGCATTGCATGTCAAAACAACTAGACACATGGACGAGTTTTCCCCAACATGCTGTTACTCTGCTGAGCATCAAATTCCCAAGTTCTGTCTTATGTCCAAGTATATTTACTCATGCTGTATGGCTGTATTACTTTTATCCTCATCTGTTCCATTCTCTTATTGGTATCACTGATTATTATTAATAGTTTGTTGTTGTTGTTGTTGTTTTGTATGTACACTGAGAGTTTATGAACTGGAGAAAAAATTCTCTGTGTATCTAATCATACTTGACCAATAAAGTATCTCATCCTACCCTATCTTGTCCTGTCCTGTATCCCATCTATCATATATCTATCCTATCTTTTTATCATCTCATCTCATCCGATCCCATTCTATATCTTATCTATCCTATATCTTATCCTATCCTTATATCCTATCTATCCTATATTCTATACCCATGATGGGGAACCTGTGGCATGCCTGCCACGGGTGGCAGGCGGAGCCATTTCTGAGGGCACATGAGGCATTTGCCCTGTCAGCTCCAGCGCACATGTGCATGCTGGCCAGCTGATTTTTGGCCATTTTTGGCCCTCTGGAGGGAGAAAAATAGCCCAAGGTGCCTCCAGGACGTCCAGAGGCTTCAGTGAGGCCTGTGTGCATGCATGGAAGGGGGGGGGGGGTTGTGCGCATAAGTATGGGGGAGGGAGGGAATTGCATTATGGGTATGGGCATGCACATGCGCAAACCCCCCCACTCCGTTCCACCCGCTTTTGGCACAACTCAACAAAAATCACTGTCCTATGCTAACCTATTCTCTTATTTTCCCATCTCATCCCATCCTATATCCTATCTATCCTATATCCTATCCTATCCTTATATCCTATTTATCCTATATCCTGTGCTATGCTATCCTATTCTCTTATCAATTCATCCCGTCCCATCCTATCCTCTATCCTATATCCTATCCTCTATCCTATCCTATCCTTATAGCCCATCTATCCTATATCCTGTGCTATGCTATCCTATCCTCTCATCTCGTCCCATCCTATCCTATCCTGGATCCCTGGGATAAAACATCTTTCAAATTTGAATTTCCCGATCTGGTGCATTCCTCCAAAGCATTCTTTGTTTATGAAAACAATTTCCATCCAGTGTGTCACCTCTGGTTTCTTTGCTTTTTGTTTTGAAAAGTAGATTTAATTTCACCCACCCACCCCTTCTCCAAGTTTGGCTTTGGTCTTTCTTTGTTATTTCCTATACAGCTGGGGTTGCTCCCTTCTCTCCCCCACCCTCCCACATACACACACACAACCTCCCCCCCCACACCCCCTCCTTTTCGTCTGCACAACTAACAGGTCCTGGAAAGGATTAAAGTCTGCAGAGTTCAAAAGAGATCAAACGGATATCAGCGATTTTTATGAACAAATCAGTACACGAGATGATAACCATCTCGGCCAGATCCCACATCAAAAACAAGTGTTATCTGCATTCCTTTTTTCCATGCTCCAAAGACAAACACGGGGAGAACTCCAGACCGGTGCGGGGGGTGTGTGTGTGTGTGTGTGTGAAACTTCTCACTAGCCAAAGTTTTGCAGCACTGGGCAAAGGTTAGATATGGAAGCCCTGCCATCCTCCATTCTCCAGGGCTTGGATCCAAAATTTGTGATGGGTTTTGGGCAGGATCCCTAGATAGTGGTCTTCCCCCACTGTCTCCTGGCCCCCTTCCCCAATTACACGGCAAACCTCTGAGTTTCGGATTCGAAGTTCAAAGGGTTCCAAAAGCATCTTTCATAGAATTCTAGGGCTGGAAGGGACCTTGAAGGTCTTCTAATCCAACTCTGCACCCAATCTTAAGAGTAGAATGGGCTGGAAGGGACCTTAGAGGTCTTCTAGTTCAGCCCCCTGCTCAATTAGGGGAACCTATAGTATTTCAGATAAGTGGCTGTCTGGTTTCTTCTTAAAAACCTCCAGTGTTGGGAGCATCCACAACTTCTGGTGGCAAGCTGTTTCACTGGTTAATTGTCTGCACTGTTAGGAAGTTAGGAAGCACTCGGGAGTCTTCTTTCAGGGGTGTTACTTGGATCCCTGACATATTTCTTTTAAGATCCCTATTCGTAGATTCACCCTAAATTTTAAGCTACGTCCATATGAGGTTTGGGGTAGTTCTGATTGGGTGGGATAGGAGAAACTAACTACTCACTTAGCACCAGACGCAAATATATTTTATTATTATTATTTGCAAGCTGTTCAAGATCACCTTATGGTTGAGATAGGCAGCGTGTCATTTTAATGAGAAAATAAAATAAACCACGATCTGGCTTTGTTGGTGAGGCACTGTGCATTAAATGAACAGAACATTAAAAAATGATGCATTTTAAAACGTGAAAACTTGATGTTTTTCTGCTAATGCAGCCTTTGATTCTCTGTAGATGTGCAACGCAGCCCCAAATTTCCATTGTTAAGAAAAAAGTTAATTTTGCCTCATTCTGCAACCTTTCTTGCCACTGTTGTTAAATGAATCACTTCAATTGTTACCTGAGTCACACGGTTGTTAAGTGAATCTGGCTTCCCTGTTGACTTTGCTTGTTGTTGTTAGTTGCAAAGTCGTGTCCAACCCATCGCGGCCCCATGGACAACGTTCCTCCAGGCCGTCCTGTCCTCTACCATCTTCTGGAGTCCATTGAAGCTCACACCTACTGCCTCAGTAACTCCATCCAGCCACCTCCTTCTCTGCCGTCCCCTTCTTCTTCTTTTGCCCTCCATCGTTCCCAGCATGAGGCTCTTCTCCAGGGAGTCCTTCTTCCTTCTCATTAGGTGGCCAAAGCCTTTGAGTTTCCCCTTCAGGATCTGGCCTTCTAAAGAGCAGTCAGGGTTGATCTCCTCCAGGACTGACCGGTTGGATGGCCTTGCAGTCCAAGGGACTCAATGCAGGAGTCTTCTCCAGCACCAGAGTTCAAAGGCCTCCATTCTTTGGCGCTCAGATCTTCACAGCCATCCATTGCAACTGGGAAAACCACAGCCTTGACTATACACACTTTTGTTGGCAGGGGGATGTCTCTGCTTTTTAGGATGCTGTCTACAATTTGAAGGTCACAAAAGAGGATTATGTGACCTTGGGACACAGCAACAGTCATAAGTATGAACCAGTTGCCAAGCGTCTGAATTTTGATCACATGACCATGGGGTCTTATTTGTAAAAAAACAGTTATGTCACTTTTTTCATACCCGGAAACCGCTTCTGGACTTTGTGCTTGAGGTGGGGGCAAAAATGAAACTTTAATTTGGGTTTTACCAATTAGATAGATTTATTGCTATAGAAATGGCTAGTTTAAACTATTATGTAAAAGTAAAAAGTTGAGGTTTGATGTTAATGCCTTATTCCATTGCATCAAAGGAAGTAGGAAGTCAATGCTTCCCCCCCACCTTTCCCTCCCTTCTTCTCCATACTTTCTCTTCCCCTTGTCTTCTTTTTGTTTTTCTATTTTGTTTTTGGTATATTATATCATAAATTAATAAAATTGTTATAAACATCCCCCCAGAAAATCTGGAACGGTTGCAGGAATTGGGTATGTCTAATTTCATGAAAAGGACTAGGGGTGACATGGTGGTAGTCTTCCAATATTTGAGGGGCTGCCCCAAAGAAGAGGGTGTCAAACTATTCTCCAAGGCACCTGAAAGTAGAACAAGAAGCAATGGGTGGGAACTAATCAAGGAGAGAAGCAAGTTAGAACTGAGGAGAAATTTTCTGACAGTTAAAACAATTAATCAGTGGAACAACTTGCCTCCAGAAGTTGTACATTCTCCAACACTGGAAGTTTTCAAGAAGAGATAGGACAATCATTGATCTAAAATGGTGTAGGGCTTCCTGCCTAAGCAAGGGATTGGACTAGAAGACCTCCAAGGTCCCTTCCAACTCTGTTATTCTATTTTCTATTTTTCTAAAAGTTGCTTTTTTCAGTGCCGTTGTTACTTCTGACACTAAATGAATGGTCGTAAGTTGAGAACTTCCTGTATCTTTGTCCCTAAATTCCTGGTTCAACTTAGCTTCAAGAAGAGCTGAGACTTGGAGGAAGAAAGCAGATGCATTAAAATATTTTTGATCTTTCTTTCTCTAATCCACTTTGCTCTTAGCTGCAACTGTCGCCCCGGAATCTTTGCTAACCCCCCCCCCACCCCGGTTTCAAGGACCCCCTTCTCTCGAGTCAAGGAACAACAGCCAAGGGGAGGACCCGGTTTCCTTGGGGCAGCCCTTAAAGGTGTTATCCACGTAGGTGCAAATGCATCTGTCATTGCGACAGTCGACAGATAGCAGAGGCAGATGGCCCCTATCCTGCCTTCTTTTCTATTATTATAGGCTCGGATTGCTCTGCGTTGGGAGAAACAGGAGGGCAGATGTTAAATATGTTAAAACACACGCCGCGTCCCCTGGAGGTTCAGATCAGGCTGCTCTCTCAATTTGGCCATTTGAGGCATGGCTAAGCAGGGAATATCATTCCGCCTTTCACAAAGCGCTTTGCGTTCAGTTGCCCTACGACTGAATTCGGAGCCCCAATGCACCAGCAACATTGTATATATGTATGTACGTATGTATGTATGTATGTATGTATGTATGCATGTATGTTTGTACTGTACGTATGATTTGTTGGCTGTGCAACCCAACAAGACTTCAGACACAGACTTCGAGGGATAATTAGAACTGCAGAAAAAACAATGGCTACCAACCTGCCTTCCATTGAGGACCTGTACACTGTACGAGTCAAAAATAGGGCTGTGAAAATATCTAGGGATCCCTCGCATCCTGGACATAAATTGTTTCGACTCCTACCCTCAAAACGACGTTATAGGGCACTGTACACCAGAACAACTGGACAAAAGGACAGTTTCCCCCCCCCCCCCCCCCCCGAATGCCATCACTCTGCTTAACAACTAATCTGCACAACACTGTCAAATTATCTACTAAGACTGTATTCTTCTCTTCCTTCCTAGTATCTATCTCTCCCCACTTATGACTATAACCAACCATGTTGCTTGTATCTTTCACTTTATATTTATTTCCGATACGATTTGATAGCTTATTAGTAACCTTGACTATCACTCTGTGTTTTATCTTATGATTCTTGATGAATGTGTTCCATTATATATTTTTTTATGTACACTGAGAGCATCTGCACCAAAGACGAATTCCTTGTGTGTCCAATCACACTTGGCCTATAAAGAAATCTATTCTATTCTATTCTATTCTATTCTATTCTATTCTATTCTTATTCCTATTCTATTGTTTTTGTTTCCTAGTACGATTTGATTGCTCATTAGTAACCTTGACTGTCACTAAGTGTTGTATCTTTTGATTCTTGATGAATGTATTTTATTCTCCTTATATACACTGAGAGCATCTGCACCAAAGACAAATTCCTTGTGTGTCCAATCACACTTGGCCAATAAAGAATTCTACTCTATTCTATTCTATTCTATTATTCTTGATTAATATATTTTATTCTCCTTATATACACTGAGAGCATCTGCACCAAAGACAAATTCCTTGTGTGTCCAATCACACTTGGCCAATAAAGGATTCTATTCTATTCTATTTGCCTCCTGCCTTTCATTATTTTTATAAAAAAACTCGAGCCAGCCAATATGTCCAACCCCACCTTCCTCCCACTATTTTCTATGCAACAACCCTGTGAGGTGGGTTGGGCTGAGACAGGGAGTGAACCAAAGTCATCTAACCAGCGTTCATGGCTAAGAAATGACTAGAACTCACAGTCTCCTGATGATTGGTCCAAAGTCAGGCAGTTGGCTTTCATGGCTAAGGCGGGACTAGAACTCAGTCTCCTATTGATTGGCCCAAAGTAATACAGAGGCTTTCATGCCTTAGGCGGGACTAAAACTCAAAGTTTCCTCCTGATTGGCCCAAAGTCATTCCGCCAATTTTCATGGCTAAGGCGGGACTAGAACTCACAGTCTCCTACTGATTGGCCCAAAGTCACCCAGCTGGTTTTCATGGCTAAGGCAGGACTAGAACTCACAGTCTCCTGATTGGTCCAAAGTCATCCAGGTCATTATTTTATGGCTAAGGTGGGGTTAGAACAGTGAAGGTGAACCTTTTGTGGCTCGCGTGCCAAAAGTAGGGCGAGTGCAGGGGGGTCGTGCGTGGGTGTGCCACACCCATAATGCTATGCGCATGACCCTAGCGCACATGTGCACACGACCAGCGTTCCTCCCCCATTTCTGGTGTGCTTTTTTCGCCCTCCCCAGGCTTCAGAGGCTTTATAGGAGCCTGGGGAGGGCGAAAACAGCTTCCCCCCTGGGAGGCCCTCCGTATGCTTCAGGAGCTTCCCTGAAGCCACCGGAGAGCGAAAAACCAGCCCTACGGGCAAAACGGAAGTTCGGGAACAGACTTCTGGTTTGCTCATAGAGACGGTTTTAGCCCTCCGGAGCCTTCAGGGAAGCCTCTGGAAGGCCCTTGAACGCTCCGGAGGCTAAAACCAGCCCAACAACCAACCCGGAAATATTTTCCCGAACATCCAGTTTGCCTGTAGGACCGGATTTTCACGCTGCGCGCATGCGCACTAGCCAGCTGACAGGGCAACGCCTGGCATGCGTGGAGAAATGGCTCTGTGTGCCACCTGTGGGGGGTGGGGCTAGAATTTACACATCATGGGACTAGAACTTACACTCTCCTGGTGATTGTCCCAGCCAATTTTCATGGCTAGGAGGCGGAGGGACTAGAACTCACAGTCTCCTGATGATTGGCCCAGAACCACACAGAGGCTTTCATGGATAGAGTCTCCCACTCTCTATCCTGGTTCCTTAGCTCTTAAACCAAAGCAACTCAGCATTTCCCCTTCAAGTTTTACATTTCCAGCTTCACAAAACAACACGCAATCACCCGAAACATTCTGTGGCTGTATGTCGTAAGTGGTTTTCAATTCAGTTTTTAGAAGCGCATCCTTTTAAAATGCGATCACGAGCCAATCACAACTGCAAACCCTTCCAGATCCCAAGGTTTTCAAGAGGAAAGCAATGGATAGAGAGACCACAATTCCATCTCCCTCTCTTCTCTTTCTCTCTCTCTGTCTCTTTCTCTTTCTTTCCCTCTCTGTCTCTTTCTCTCTCTCTCTCTCCGCCTCTCTCTTTCTCTTTCTCTCTCACTCTTTCCCTGTGTGTCTCTTTTTTCTCTTTCTCCCTCTCCCCCTTGTTTTCTCTCTTTCTATCTCTCTGCCTTATCTTTCTCTTTCTCCCTCTTTCTTTCTCTCTTTCTCTGTCTCTCTACTGTCTCTTCTCTTTCTTTCTCTCTCTCTCTCTTTCTCTCTGCCTCTCTCTTTTTTCTTTCTTTCTCACTTTCTCTGTGTGTCTCTCTCTTTCTTTCTCTTTCTCACTCTCTCCCTCATTTTCTCTCTTTCTCTCTCTCTGCCTTTCTCTTTCTCTCTCTCTTTCTCCTTTTCTTTCTCTCTCTATTTCTCTCTCTGTCTCTCTCTCTCTCTAATTCACAACAAGCCCCACTAAATTAAACAAGCCAATTACTTCCAGTTCAGTGACTGCAGATTGAAACTGGGCTGAACAGCTGTCATCTCCCACTCAAGTCCTCCAATCCCAAAGTTCCTCAGAGTTCCCTATTCTGATGGCAGACTGGGGAAAAAATAAAATGAAGGAGCTATTTAGACCAGGGGTGTCCAATCTTGGCCACTTGCTGGCTGGGGAATTGTGGGAGTTGAAGTCCACAAGTCTTAAAGTAGCCACAGTTGAATATCTCTTTCCTACCTGGGTACAGGTAGTTCTCAACTTACAACCACAATTGAGCCCAAAATTTGTGCTGTTAGGGGAGACACTTGTTAAGTGAGTACTGTCCCATTTTACGACATTTCTCGCCATGGTTGTTAAGGGAATCGCTGTAGTTGATAAGTTAGGTCGTTAAGTGAATCCGGCTTCCGCCATGTACTTTGCTCGTCAGAAGACCACAAAAGGGGGATGACGTGATCATGGGATGCTGCGACCGTCATAAACAGGAGTCAGTTTACCAGCATCTGAATTTTGATCACCTTATCATGGAGATCTTGCAATGGTCGTAAGTGTGAAAAACAGCCATTTTTTCAGTGCTGTTGTAAATTTGAACAGTGTTCTGACCGAGGTTTCCCAAAAGCATGAAGCAGACTCCTGGTCCCGACAAAAAACCCTTTTATTAATTTTTCTGTGAATTCTGCTCATTCACATCCAGCAAAGTCTTTCAAAGGAGGATTTACAGTCACAGACCTTATCTGGCTTGGAGAGCTGACAGGCCAATATCTGCAGAACTTGGCAAGGAGTCTCTGAGAGTCACGAACCAATTAAGCGAACTAATGGTCTCCTGCAAACTCCACTCCCCTTTTGCTCCTCTTTTATTTCTTCTGGGAGGGGCCATTCATGGTCCACCTGTGGCCTTACTCCCAAGTCGACCCCTGTTCTTTAGCTCTTCCCTTCGTCTGGCAGCTCTGCGCATGCGCACACTGGGAACAGGCTCCAGCTGTTCTTCTGCCCCACTGATGTCTGACTCCGAAGGCAGCTGATAACTGTCAGACAGCCCTGGCCCCCCACTCTGCCTCCGACACAGAGCCCTCATCAGAGCCTTCCCCAGACCCCAAGACTGGCCCATCTTCTTCCCCAACCTCCTCACTCTACGAATCTGCTGCCAGCTCCACTGGCCACTGGTGAGCCACAATATATGGTCAGTAAATGAACTGTTGAGAACTACCTGTAGTTTGTTGTCATTGTAAGGAAATTTCTCTTTAGTTCTAGCTTGCGTCACTCTTTGATAAGTTTCCAACTGAATATTTCCCTTCTCTCCCCCCGTCCCCCAACCTTTACAAAATCCAGAAGGTCAACAATTCAAGCCTTGGAAAGCTTGAAAAAAAATTGTCAAAACATGAAAGTAAGCTGCTCTGAATTTGACTAGCATCCTAAAGCAGAGAAAGGAAATTAAGCGTGATGAAATCTGGAGCTCCTTCATAGAGACTCGGAGGTATTTCGGTCTTTGGCTTTTGGGGAGGGGGGGAGACGAGGCATTTTGACATGCAAAGAGGCTCTTTTAATCCACCTTGTCTTTGCTGCTTTTGGGAAAACAGCAAAAAACCAACAGAATATGGAAGGAGGCTGAGATAGCAACAGCACTTAGCTGTTCTGACCTGTAGGCTTCCCCCAAAAGCAGGAGGCAGAGCCCTGGTCCCGACAAAACCCCTTTTATTCAAAGAATGTGAATTCCTCTCATTCACATTCAGCAAAGGCCTGGCAAACAGTCTTTCAAAGGAATATTTAGGACCACAGACCTTATCTATCTTGGAAAGATGCCATGCAAATATTTTCCAAATGAGGTGCTGTGCAAGGAAAGACTTGGCACAGAGTCTCTGAGATTCACAGACAGATCTTCACACTCCTGAAACGAATCTGACAAACATATTGTTTCCTGCAAAAGTCCCTTCCCCTTTCGTTCCTCTTTGATTTCCTATGGGAGAGGCCATTCACCTTCCACCTGTGGCTTTACTCCCAAGTCGACCCTGATTTCTGAGTTGTTCTTTTCTTCTGGCAGCTCTGCGCATGCGCACCCTGGGAACAAGCGCCAGCTGTTCCTCTGCCTCACTGATGTCTAGCTCCGTAGGCACCTGATCATTGCCAGACAGCCTCAGCCCCCTCTCTGCTTCCAACGCAGAGCCTACGTCCGAGCCTTCCCCAGCCTCCAGGACTGGCCCATGTTCCTCCCCAACCTCCTCACTGTCCGACTCTGCTGACAGCTCCACTGGCAGACCACAACACTTAGACATATAATGCTTCACAGTACTTTACATCCCTCTCTAAGCAGTTTTACAGAGTCAGCCTTTTGCCCCCAACAATCTGGATCCTCATTTTACTCCCCTCGGAAAGATGGAAGGCTGAGTCAACCTTTCAGCCTGGTGAGATTCGAACTGCCAAATTGCAGGCAGCCGGCAGTCAGCAAAAATAGCCTGCAATACTGCACTCTAATCACTGAGCCACTGAAACTCATGGGCAGATCTTTCCCCTAAAATCTCTCCACGGAGTTTTGTTTGGCCTTGCATGGAGG
Organism: Thamnophis elegans; assembly: GCF_009769535.1. Lineage (NCBI taxonomy): Eukaryota > Metazoa > Chordata > Lepidosauria > Squamata > Natricidae > Thamnophis > Thamnophis elegans. Next base: position 136,920,390 of record NC_045544.1, read on the forward strand.
ATGCAAAAATGAAGAAAGCTGAATCCCCATATTTGGGGGGGGGGGGGGGGGAGGAGATGAGCACAAAGAAACAAATGAGCAGTATAGGGATCTGGTTGTTAAGCAAATCGGGCTGCCCCATTTAACGTCACTCGTCAAAAGGCTCAGAAAAGGGGAATCACATGACTCTGAGACTCTTCAACTGTCCTAACCCCATGTTTCCAAGTATCCGAATTGCGACCGGATGACCCTGGGGATGCTGCAATGGTTGTAAGTGTGAAAAATGGTCATAAGTCACTCTTTTTCAGTGCCTTCGTAGGTTTGAATGGTTACTAAATGAATGGTTGTAAGTCAGGGACTGCCTGTACCCTACAGTTTTCTGCTGAATTACTCCATCAGGTTTCTAGACCCAAGACCTGCTTGGAAGGAGAACCCGGAAAATTAAAAGTCTGTAATTAAAATATTAAAACTGTCTGGAGCAACAGTCTATTTGTATTTCCCAGTGATAAGTTTTTATTGCGGTAAGGAGCCTCTGTAATCTTATAAGTGAAAACCTCCCCATCTGAGATATATATATATATATTTGTTATATTTATGCTGATAAATAAATAAAGGGAGACTAGTATAGATCTATTTCAAGCTAGATAGATAGATAGATAGATAGATAGATAGATAGATAGATAGATATAGATAGAGAGATAGATATAGATAGAGAGAGAGAGAGAGAGAGAGAGAAATACATACATACATACATACATACATACATGTATGTATGCATGTATGTATTTAAAGTCACAACCCCTGGTATGCCCAAACATGGGAGGAAGTCCACTGCTTCTATTCTCTGTCCATCGGCTCGTCACAAGACACGATTTATCAGCACAAATACAGTATATATATATATATATATATATATATATATATATATATATATATATATATATATATATGTGTGTGTGTGTGTGTGTGTGTGTGTGTGTGTGTGTGTGTATGTATGTATGTATGTATGTATGTGTATATATATATATATATATATATATATATATATATATATATATATATATATATATATATATATATATATATATATATATAAGTGTCACAACCCCTGGTAAGCCCCAATTATGGGAGGAAGCTAACTGCCTCCACTATTTATCAGCACAAATAAACACACACACACACACACACACACACACACATATATATATATATATATAAGTTCTCAAATGGATTGCTATTTCTGCTGCTGCTTCCTGGTGTGTGGCATCCCATAATGCCACAAGGGTTAAAACCATAAACGAAATGTAAAGGGGTCCAACTATTTCTGAAAAGGTCAGCCAGATCTGAATGGCCAAGGTGAGATAACTGTTGGATTGGAGAATTGGTTTCCTTGACCCCAATCAAGGAACTACCAACTCGGATGAACAAACTAACAATAAACCACAGCCTAATCAAGGAACCACCAAGAACAGTCCCACCAACACTGACAGACCAAGCCACTGGTATATAAACAGAGAGCAAAAGCTTTACTGTTGCCTTTGGGAATCGAACCTGGGCTGTATTACATATCAGGCAGTTATATTAGCCAGTAAGGGTATGGCTAGCTGATGAGAGCTAAATAGCTTGAAATAGATCTATACTAGTCTCCCTTTATTTATTTAACAGCACAAATGCAACACAAATGTAACAAAGGCAACAGTAAAGATAATGGCTTTCTGTCGTGATGGTCTCTTGAGATGAGCCGATAGACAGAGAAAGGAAGCAGTGTGCTTCCTCCCATATTTGGGCATACCAGGGGTTGTGACACAACACATACCCTATTTCCCTGGCCTAGCTGATAAAGGAAGAGAGCCTATGGCTTAGTGGCTAATATAACTGCCTGATATGTAATACAGCCCAGGTTCGATTCCCAGTAAGGGTATGGCTAGCTGATGAGAGCTAAATAGCTTGAAATAGATCTATACTAGTCTCCCTTTATTTATTTATCAGCACAAATACAACACACACACACACACCCAAAAAACAGGTTAACCTTTAAAAATCCTGCGCATAACACACTTTTCCCGCCCGCAAAGATAACTGGTAGGGTTTACAGGTAATCCTCGATTTATGGCCACAATCGAGGCCAACATTACTGTTGCTAAGTGAGAAATTCGTGAAGTGAGTTTTGTCCCATTTTACGACTTTTCTTGCTACTATTACTAAGTGAATCACTAGGGTTGTTAATTGAGTGACACAGTTGCTAAGTGAATCTGGCTTCCCCGTTGATTTTTGCTTGTCAGAAGGTCGCAAAAGGGGATCCCCAGGGCACTGCAACCGTCATAAATGTGAGACAGTAGCCTAGCGACTGAATTTTGATCACGTGACCACAGGGACACTGCAATGGTCGTAAGTGCAAAAAATGGTCATAAGTCATCTTTTTCAGTGATGTAACTCTGAATGGTCACTAATGGGTAGGTGTAAGTTGAGGACTACCTATGTTGCTTTTCCAACCAGTTTTAAGATGCTTCGGGGAAGCAAATATGCCAAAAAGAGGGGAATCATTCCATGAATAAATCGTTTGATTTACTGAATGTTGAAGAGTTTTGAATGATTCAAAGCAGATCTGAATTTTTTTACAACTCAGTAGGCCATATCAAGCTTCAAAGTACAGACAGGCTAAGAGGAAACAAAGCACAGATAAACTAAAGAAAAAAAAATAAGAAAAATTTAAATTTGAGAAAACATAATTAAAAATTGAAACATTCAGGCCCCCAGAAAGCTCCATCATAGGCCTTACTTAAGAGGGTTTTCTGGGGAGGGAGGGAGGGTGGGAAGGTGAAGGGAGGGAGGATATAAGAAAGAGAAGGGAATCAGGGAGGGAGGGAGGATATAGCAAAGGGAAGGGAAATGGAGGGAGGGAGGAAGATGAACAGAGGGTGGGAAGATGGAGGGAGGAAGATGGATAGAGGGAGGGAGGAAGGAAGGATATAGGGAAGGGAGGGAGGAAGGATATAAGAAAGCGAAGGGAAGCAGGGAGGGAGGGAGGATGGATAGAGGGAGTGAGGAGAGGAGAGGGAAGGGAAAGGAAGAGAAAGGGAGGAAGATGAATAGAGGGAGGGAAGATGCAGGGAGGGAGGGAGGAAGGAAGAATATAGGGAAGGGAGGAAGGATATAAGAAAGCAAAGGGAAGCAAGGAGGGAGGGAGGAAGATGAATAAAGGAAGGAAGGAAGATGGATAGAGGGAGGGAAGGAAGATGAAGGGAGGGAAGCAGGGGGGAGGAAGATGGATAGAGGGAGGGAGGAGAGGAGAAGAAAGGGAGGGAGGTAGGATATAGGGAAGGGAAGCAGGGAGGGAGGGAGGGAGGAAGAAGGATAGAGGGAGGAAGGGAGAGAGAGGAGGAGGGAGGAGAGGGAGGGAAGGAAGGATATAGCAAAGGGAAGCAGGGAGGGAGGAAGATGGATAGAGGAAGGGAGGAAGGAAGGAAAGATATAAGGAAGGGAAAGGAAAAGGGAAATGGAAAGGGATAGGGAGATGACCAGTCTAAACCAGTTCACTTACCCTGTGCGCTTCGTGATGGTTCCCAGAGTCATGGGTTGCTTGATCTGAGCAAGTGGCAACATCACAGTCAGGCTTGGAAGTGGGGACAGCCGAGGGTTTCCCGGATTATTGTTGGTGAAATTGTTATAAGAATCTTGACTGTTCAATTTCCCTGGTGGGAGGAGAAAGGAGGAGAATTCATTCAGATATATTTATTCTATAATAACATCGTTGCAAATATAATGGGTAATAATATACTTATTCAGTCAGATATATTTCTAAGCAAGTTCGGTAAGTTTTGCCCCATTTTACCACTTTTCTCACCACCGTTGTGAAGCGGATCACTGGAGTTGTTAAATGAGTAACATGGTCATTAAGTGAACCTGGCTCCCCATTAACTTGTCAGAAAGGGGGAATCACATGACCCCAGGACACTGTGACTGTCATAAATATGAACCAGCTGCCAAGCATCCGAATTTGGATCCCGCAACCATGGAGATAATGCGGCGGTTGTAAGTGTGGAAAAACGGGCCTAAGTCACATGTTTAGTGCCCTTGTAACTTTGAATGGTCACTAAATGAATGGTTGTGAGTCAAGGACCACCGGTACAGTTCATCAATAAAATGAACCCCTAAAACAAAGGGTGGCTCAGTGGCTAAGACGCTAAGCTTGTCGATCAGAAAGGTCGGCAGTTCGGCGGTTCGAATCCCTAGCGCCGCATAACGGAGTGAGCTCCCGTGACTTGTCCCAGCTCCTTCCAACCGAGCAGTTCGAAAGCATGTTAAAAATGCAAGTAGAAAAATAGGGACCACCTTTGGTGGGAAGGTAACAGCGTTCCGTGCGCCTTCGGTGTTTAGTTATGCCGGCCACATGACCAGGGAGACGTCTTCGGACAGCGCTGGCTCTTTGGCTTTGAAACAGAGATGAACACCGCCCCCTAATGTCAGGAACGACTAGCACATATGTGCAAGGGGAACCTTTACCTTTACCTAAAGCAAAGTTTGGGATTGCAGAAAAAGCGCCACAATTTTCCCTTCGCCCGACTGTGCAGAATTAATTTCTGCTCAAACCATTAAATTCAGTAGGGCTCAAATACGCTAAAGCCAGAAATGTACGATTTCTGCTCCGTATCACTTTCACATGTTTTCACGTGTGGTAATTCTGTTCCTTTCCATATCTGCAGTAAATCTGCCATTTCTATCTTTAAGTACACAAATGTTTATTTGCTCTCCAAACACACATTTAAGGAATATACATTTAAGGGTGATTTGCTTAACCTGCCAAGAACTGCTTCAAACCATTTGGCAAAGTTTGAAACCCAGTCAACGTGAGTCCTTCCGCAATTTCTGAATGCCGGTCGCGTTGGTTCAGATAGAAATCAGACGAGCAATTTTATGGAAAATTGTTCGGTTGTGGTAAGTGGTTTCCCCCCCTCTCTTCTATTCATATCTGTCCAGGCTTTTTTTTTAAAGAGTTCGTTGGAAGTTATCGTCTATATGCCACGGAAATAGAAGGTGTGTACATTTTCCAAACATTGGAAAACAAGACGTAATAAAATAACTGACTGTTTCAAATAATTATAAGCAGAACACAGTTTGAGGTCTCGCTGTTTCTTAACTGCACTTTCGTTCTCTTAAAGCAAACAGGGAAAAATGTGGAAAATGCAAGAGAAAAAGGCCTTTTCTTTTCTTCATACAATATGGTTACTTAAACTAAAAAGAAAGGAAAATAAAAAAGGGAGGACAGAAGGGGGAGGAAGAGGAAGGAAGATGGATGGAGAGGGGAAAAGAAGAGGGAGAGAGGAAGATGGATAGAGGGAGAGAAGGGGGAGGGAGGGAGGGAGGGAGGAGGAAGGAAGGGAGGAGGAAGGGAGGGAGGAAGGAAAAGAGGATGGATGGAGAGAGGAAAGGAAGAGGGAGAGAGGAAGATGGATAGAGGGAGAGAAGGGGGAGGGAGTAGGGAGGGAGGGAGGGAGGGAGGAAGGAAGGAAGGAAGGAAGGAAGGAAGGAAGGAAGGAAGGAAGGAAGGAAAAGAAGAAAGTCATGTTTTACAAATTATTTCCAAGATAGAAACTCTACTCCATGAGTCTAATCCAAAGAAAAACTGGGGAGAAAAAACAGAACAGAAGAAGAAAAAGAACAAAGCTGCCTCCATTCAAGCTGCTGGGTAACCAACAGGCAAGATTTGAGATTGAGGAGACGGAGGGACAACGGGTGGCTATTTCATGCTCCTTGCTGTCTTGTGGCCCAAAGTCCTGCTCTTACCCTCCCACCACCACCACAAAGGGTTTTTTTAAGTAGTGTTGGGTGGGGGACACAAAATTATACTACAAAAATATCCAGGTTGCTTTTAATCTATAATTTGGCTCTAAAAATCTCATCTTTGTTTATTTAGAACAGGGGGTGTCAAACTCAAGGCCCGCGGGCCGCATCCAGCCCACGGGGTGCTTAAATCTGGCCTGCGGGGCCGCCCTGGAGACACCGAAGGACCAACCCGCGGTACATCTGCCAGCAAAAACGGAGCTCGGCTCTCTTTTCAGTCGGGACGCCCCCCCCCCCAGGTCATTGAGCGTGAATAGGCGGCCATAATAGAGTAGTCCTCTAAACTAGGAGTGTCAAATTCAATTTCACTGAGGGCCGCATCAGGGTTGTGTTTGACCTCGCGGGGGTTGGGTGGTCGTGGTCGGGGTGGTCGTGGCTCCATTTAAGCCAGGATGGGCTTCCTGTAGCCTCTGCCAGCAAAAACGGAGCTCGGGGTGGGGTGCGAGAGCTCCGTTTCGTTTCTCCAGCTAAGCCTTTCTAAAGCAAACAACTCCCCACCACCCTTATTCTAATGGTAAGCTGAAACGAAGAGGCACGTAGCTGTCAAAATCTCATTCTTTGTTGTACGTAGAGATTCTAGGTTGATTCCTCTTTTGACTCTGCCCCTTGTTCTCCTGCATCGACCCCTGATTCACCCCCTTGCATCAGAGCTCCTCATTCTACAGTCTACAAGCCATGAATTTATTGTTCACTGAAGTGCATTGGTTGCTTCCTTCTTTCTTATCGTCCTTTTTTTGACAACAGAACAATAGAGTTGGAAAGGACCTTGGGGGTCTCCTAATCCACTGCTCCACCCAAGCAGGAGACTTTATACCATTTCGGACAAATGACTGTCCAGTCTCTTCTTAAAAACTTCCAGCCTTGGAGCATTTACAACTTCTGGAGGCAAGTAGTTCCACAGATTAACTGTTCTCACTGTCCGGAAATTTATCCTGAGTTCTTCTTTTGCTTCTTTCCTTGGTTATATTTTTTCCATCCGTTGCTTCTTGTCCTGCCTTCGGGGGCTTTGGAGAATAGCTTGACCTCCCCCCTCCTTCTTTATGTTCCACCATTATTCGGTGTCACCACTTCAGTTGCCAATGTTTTCTCTGAATAGCTGCTTACTCCTTCCCAGGCGTTCTCCCTCCTCTTTTAACAAAAATGATTTGTTTAATTCAAAAGAGCTCTCCCGCTATTAACCTTTGGGCCCTCTCTAAACAAAATACAACAGACCTTCATTTTTTCTGGTTCAAGAAGTGTAGACTTTATAACGTGACACATATTCCCCCCCCCCCGCACCCCTGACCTGTTTTTCCTCCCTTTTCTGTTAATGCAATCTGCAATTCTAAACTTGCTACCTGGGAATGTGATGCATTAGGCAAGCGGGACTTGTTTCCGAGTCGATTTGCTCAGGATAGAATTGCCAGCTTCTAGTGTATTTCCCCCCACCCTTACAATTGTCTGTTTATAATTCTTTATAAAAATCCATGGAAGAGGAGGAGGAGGAGGAGGAGGAGGAGGAGGAGGAAACGAAGAGGAAGAGGAGGAGATGAAGATGAAGAGGAGAAGGAGAAGAAGGCACTGTTATTTTGACAATACTGATATGCTGATATACACACACACACACACACAAACACACACATATACACGGACAGACAGACAGAATGACAGAAAGAAAGACAAGGAAGAAAGAAAGAAAGAAAGAAGAAAAAAAGAAAGAAGTCACTCCATCTTGTTTTAGGTCTCTTTTGTGGATGTGTTTTAACAAGTGGGATCCATTCTAGGTCTGCCTTGGTCCCCCTGCCATATATAAATTCTGTTTGAGAGCACAATATTTTTTTATTTATTTCAAAATATGGACTAAATCAACTCGATTTAAATGCTTTGATAGCAGCTAATTTAAAAATAATTAAGTTGTTCATTTTCTTGAATGGAAAGCTATTATTATTATTATTACTATTATTATTACGTGGTTAATCTTTGGTGAAATTCACAGCCTTTGGGGCTGGTTGGTAGCTCAACAGCTCGAGCCCTAACCAAGGATCTAGGAACTGTTAAGGTAACGTCGGAGGATATCAGCTGTTCCAACTAGGGTGGTTTTTTTGTAGAATCAGAATGTTCAAGTCTGATAAGTTTAAAATTTCCAAATAGCGAGGTAGCCCTTTGGGTATTGCTCCAAGGGCTCCAATTACAATCGGGACAACACATGATTTCTTTTTCCACAGTTGTTCAACTTCAATTTGCAAGTCCTGGGATTTTGTGATTTTTTTCTTGCTGTTTATCTTCAATTCGTGCATCTCCAGGTGTTGTTGTTATTTAAAAAAACCCCAAAACTGTGCTTGGATAAGTACATATATTAGATTGTCCATCGCAGTGTTGAAAGACGGCAAAATGTCTCCGCAAAGTGGTTTTTTTTTTTTTTTTTTTTTTTGCACCACAAACTCTTATTTCTCACGTGCCCGGGTTCGTTCTCAGGAAATTAATTTGGTGGACTAAAATTGCTCATCAACGCTAAAATGGGGGGGGGGGAGGGGGGGAACCTGTATTGTGTAGGAAGTTTGAAGATCTGAAGCAAAGGAAAAGAAAACATCTTCATGAAGAGCGTGAGGCAGACAGAAGAGTTATGCTAGACGACTCTGTGAGTGTCTGTCCATTTGTGGTTGTTTGTGTGTGTGTGAGAGAGAGAGAGACAGAGAAAGAGAGAGAAGAAGGAGGAGGACGAAGAGGAGAAGGAGAGAAAAGAGAAAGAAAAAGAAAAAAATTAGAAAGAAAAAGGAAAAAGAGAGGAAAGGAGAGAAAGAAAAAGAAAAAAAGAGAAAAAAGAGAGAGAAAAATGAGAAAGGCAGATGAGAGAAAGAAAATGAGAAAGGAAAAAGAAAGGGAAAAAAAGAAAAAAAGACAAAGAGATAAAAAGAGGGAAAGGAAAAGAAAGAAAGACAGAAAGAGACAGAAAGAAAGAAAGCCAGCACCCATAATATTTGTTGAAAGTAGAAAAGTTAGGGACAGATTTAATATTCTCACAGAGGGAGGCGCAATTCTTTATCAGTGGTCCCAAACAACAGGACACAACTGGAAAAGAGAAAAGACGACAAATATTGCTCCCTCTGTCCGGCTCTAACTGCTTTCTTGGAAGCAAATCCCCTCCTCAAACGTTTTTTTTAAACGGCAGGCCACAAGCAGCAACCCTAACAGCTCTGGCCTCCTATGGCTTGGGTGACCTGAAATCTGAACAGCCTCTTCCGAGACTGCCGAGGAAATCTCTTTCTCTTAAAACAGCCAGAGGCATGAAACAAATAAATGATCGAATAAAATCTCCATCACGAAGGAGAAGAAGGGCTCAAAGCAAATCCCGCTTGCAAGGCCGACAAACCCCCACGTAGGCTGGACTTAAGTTTCCCTCGTTGTCCATCACCCTCCGGTCCTCAACAGCTTTCCTCCCGTCAGTTAAGAGGGGAAAGAAAGAACAAAAAAAAAACCCTACCCATTTCATGGGAGGGGAAAAAGAAAAGAGAAAGAAAGAAAGAAAGAAAGAAAGAAAGAAAAGGAGGGAGGGAAAGAAAGGAAAGTAGAAAGAAAGAGAAGGAAGGAAAGAAAGAAAGAGAAAGAGAGAAAGAAGAAAGAAAGGAAGGAAGGAAGGAAAGAAGGAAGGAAGGAAAGGAAGGAAGATAGAAAGAAAGAGAAGGAAGGAAAGAGAAAGGGAAGGAAAGAAAGAAAGAGAAGGAAGGAAAGAAGATAGAAAGAAAGAGGAAAGAAAGAAATAGAAGGAAGGAAGGAAAGAAGGAAGGAAAGAAAGGAATAGAAAGAAAGAGAAGGAAGGAAAGAGAAAGGGAAGGAAAGAAAGAAAGAAAGAAAGAGAAGGAAGGAAGGAAGGAAAGAAGATAGAAAGAAAGAGGAAAGAAAGAAGAAAGAAAGAGAAGGAAGGAAAGAGAAAGAAGAAAAAAAAGGAAGGAAGATAGAAAGAAAGAGAAGGAAGGAAAGAGAAAGGGAAGGAAAGAAAGAAAGAGAAGCAAGGAAAGAAAGAAAGAAAAGAAGATAGAAAGAGGAAAGAAAGAAGAAAGAAAGAGAAAGAAGGAAGGAAAGAACGAACAAACAGATAAGAGAGGCCGAAGAAAGCTGGGGCCTCATCTGTTTACAAGAGATTGAAAAGCACTTAAACGAGACGAGCGCCCCTCTGAATTAAAAGGTTTAGATCATTAGCTAGATTTTCTCTGTGAAATAAGGGCTTTTCTCTCCAGGAGAAGAGGAGGAAGAGGAGGAGGAGGAGGAGGAGACTGGGGGAGAAAAAAAAAGAAAGACAGAAAGAAAGAAAAAGAAGAAAGAAAAAAAGAGGAAATCATCAACTCAAAAGGGAGCCATCTTTGAATTGGGCCCTTAACAATGGCTCTTCCTGCTTTGTGGGGACATTACACAAATCCCGCAACTGAAGGGCCTCTTCTTCCAGGGCAATTGGCCTCTTTCCTCCGACCAAACACAACGAGGAGAAAGAAAAGCGGTTTTCCTCCTCCCCGAAAGGAAGCCGTCTGAAAAGTTATAATGGCCCTTCAAGAGGGGCTGAAGGCCGAAAAAGAAAAGCGGGGGAAGAGAAGAGGAGGAGGAGGAGGAGGAGGAGGAAGAGGAGAGGTTTTAATGAAGTTTTCACCCTCCTAAAGGCCCTCGAGAATTTCCTTTCCTTCCCCGCCTCTCTCATTTCAGCTCCTTCATTGAGCGCCCGCTAACCAGGGCTTGGCGAGCTTGTTGTTGCCCGTATTACGCTCCTTGGGCTCCGGTGTTTGTTTTCCTATCAAAACCCAAGGGTTCCTTGCAAAGCATCCTCGTCCTGCCGCCAAGACATAAATGTTGTTTTGTCCCGCGGGGAAGGGTGCAAGGAAAAAACAAACAAAACCACAGGCCCGAATTGGTCCTTTGGAAGACGGTCTTCCCGTCCAAGCCCTCAACACCCCGAAAATGGATGGAAGATGTTTCAAACCCAGAGAGAAAGAAAGGTGCGCAATTTGAGGAAGGAGAGAAAGGATGAAAAGGGGAGGGGAGAGGAGATTTGTGAGTTTTAGAATCGGGCCGAGTCTTCGGGAAACAGATTTTGAATTCGCGTCTCCGGTATTGATTTGGGTTGGTTGGTTGGTTTTTTAATGGTGGGATTTTTGCATTTTTTTTTCTTTTTATAACAGACGCTATGACTTTTTTTTATTTTTTTGCTGTTCCTTCATTTGGAACTAAGGAGGTTTGCCTATTACATTTTGTGCTTGTCAATCAGAAGGTTGGCAGTTCAACAGTTAGAATCCCTAGCGCCGCGTAACCGAGTAAGCTCCCGTGACTTCTCCCAGCTTCTGCCAACCTAGCAGTTCGAAAGCACGTAAAAAATGCAAGTAGAAAAATAGGAACCACCTTTGGTGGGAAGGGAACAGCGCTCCGTGCACATTTGCTGCTTAGTCATGCCGGCCACATGACCACGGAGACGTCTTCGGACAGCAAAGTTCGGGAACGAACTTCCGGTTGGCCCATTGGGCCTGTTTTTCGCCCTCCCCAGACTCCGGAGGCTTTCCTGGAAATGGCCCAATGGACAAAGCGGAAGGCCAAAAATCAGCTGGCTAGCATGCTGAGGGCTGCCATGCCGGCAAATATGGCTCCGTGTGCCACCTGTGGCATGCGTGCCATGGGCTCGCCATCACAGGCCTAGAATCATTACATTCTCATAAACGGTCTAAATCCAACCCCTCTTGAATTCTGTTGACTCTTATCTAGCACCAATCTGACCATTAGTTGTCTAGATTCTTGGTTTTAGGCAGAGCAATAAATCAGCTTCATTGAAACTTTAAGATGTGGTCCTGAAATTTCCTGACGGTTAGAACAATTAATCAGTGGAACAATTTGCCTCCAGAAGTTGTAAATGCTCCAAACGCTGGAAGTTTTTAAGAAGATTTGGAGAACCATTTGTCTGAAGTGGCGCAGGGTTTCCTGCCTAAGCAGGGGGTTGGACTAGAGGACCTCTAAGGTCCCTTCCAACTCTGTTATTCTATTCTATTTCATGAGCTACTTAAATGGAGCAGAAGATCTCCCATGAATCCCTCGTCCTAGAATTGGACCAGAAATATGAAATGGACCTGATGACGTGGAATATTTTCAAATGTATAACTGACTCCATGCACCAAGAGGTTAGGCCACCCATGGGAAGACGCCTCTTGATTAGCCTAAACAATCGTTAGCAGGCTAGGACAAATAAACCTGAGATAATTTTGGCTTGCAGTGGCAACATTTCCCATCCCTCTTCTTTAACCTCTTCCAATGGACTTCGAGTTCACAGCCATCTCCACGTGATCTCAGCACACATGAAAATAACTTCTTTTGAAGTTCTCATTTTATTGACTACAAAAACCTCCCTCCCATTGCCCGTGTCATTTCATTTTCACTCTGAAAAATCTGATCTTATCTATCGAATTGGAACCGTTTTTTAACTGATAGGATTGTCGGTTGTTTTTTTTAAAGAGTTTCCCCAGATGGCATTCCATTACTTTGCAATTCGCCTTGTTTTGGGGGACGTTTGAGCCACCGAGTCGCAAAGAGGGATACAAAACTAAGCGGTTAATTATTAACTTATTCCTTAACGTGAGTTTGGTGTTTTTTTTCTTCTTAAAAAAAACAATCTTAAAGGGCTTCTAAAAATTCAGAGATCGCCCGTAGGAAAGCAAATCAGCAATACTGTGTAGGCGATCATAAAATATTTAGGGACAATAAAAGTACGGCAATACAATAAATCTTAACCCCTTGAAAATGTCGGGGGGAGAGAGAGAGAGAGAGAGAGAGAGGGTCAGGATGGCATGGAAGAGTTCCTAGATCAGGAAAAAGAAGGTCCATTAGGATGAGAATAAGAGGTTGGGAGACACCAGTCTGCAGCCAGGACAGATAAATATTCCTCGTTGTTTTCAATGCAAGGAAATGAGAATATGGGGGGTGAGATAGGTTTCATCTAACATAGGACTTTAAAAACTAAGGTAAGGGCAAAAAAAAAGAGAACAATTTTTCCTCATCGGATACAACGTCAGAATCAGAATAGAGCTTGGGGGTCATCTAGTCCAGCCCCCTGCTCAAACAGGAGACCCTATATCCGTGATGGCGAACCTATTTGCATGCTGAAAACGTGCGAGTGCATGCAACAGCGTGTCAGGGAGCCCACACCCATAACGCAATGTGTCCCCCCACACTGTGCATGCATGCATGACCCCCCCCCTTTGCCCATTTTTTGCTTTGAGGTTGGTGCAAGAAGCTTTCCAGGCCCCAAACGGGGCGGTGCACCCTCCCTCCCATGCATGCGCCCCATCTCACTGTGCATACGTGCATGCATCCTCTGCATGCACCTCAACCCCCTGTGCATGTGCGGCAGAGGCCCAAAGACCAGCTGGGAGGCGTGCGCACATGCGCGGTGCAGCTGGGCTGGGGCGACGGCTGGCGTGCCCGCATAGAGAGGTCTGCGCGCCACCTCACCATCACAGCCCTCTACCATTCCAGACAGGGGGCTGTCTAGTCTTTTGTTAAAAACCTCCAGTGATGAAGCACCCACAACTTCTGAAGGCAAGCGAATCGACTTTGAAGGTACAGGGAGTCCTCGAATTATGACCACAATTGATCCTTGTTGCTAAGCAAGGCAGTTTGTGAAGTGAGTTTCCCCCCCATGTTATGATCTCTCTGCCACAGTTGTTAAGTGAATCATGCAGTCCTTAAGCAAACTTGGCTTCCCGCATTGGCTTTGCCTGCTGGGACAGTGCGACAGTCATAAATACGGTACATGCCGGGCACCCAAATTTAGATCACATGACCATGGGGCTGCTTCAATGGTCGTTAAGTATGAAAAAGGGTCTAGTAGTGTATTTTTTCCAGGGCCACTGTAACTTCCAATGGTCATTAAATGGCCGTAAACTGAGGACTAAAAAAGTAAAGTTTCCCCTGTCGTGTCCGATTCTAAGGCATGGTGCTCCTCTCCGTTTCTTGGCCAAGGGCACCAGCATTGTCCAAAGACCATTTTCATGGTCATGTGGACAGCATAGCTGTGTGCCAAAGGCCCAAGAAACGCTGTTATCTTCCCACAGTTGTGGTACCTATTAATCTACTCGCATTCGCATGCTTTCGAATTGCTAGATGGGCAGGAGCCGGCCCAAGGAACAGGAGCTCACCTCGGGCTGTCAGCTCTCCAAGCTCAACGACATTAACCGCTGAGCTATTGCGACCCCCCCAATCATTGAATAGTTATAAGTCGAGGACTACCTGTAGCTAATTTTCTATCATAACAGCTTTGCTTCTTAATCTGGGTTTCCCGATTGGAAAAGTCCCAAAACTCCTGATCGAACCAAAATTTCCCTTGACGAGACGCTTCTTCCAAAACGCTCTTGCTGTCCATAATATTTCTTTTAAACAAATTTATAGCTGCACAACTCATCCATGGGGACCATTATCTATCAACCATCATTATATTCTTCCAGATTTCTATTCTTACACACTTGTTATAAGAAGTAATATAAAAATATATACAGTAAGGAGTATGTATAAATGAGAGCAATTCATCAGGAGAAACAGCTTGCCTCCTGGAGCTGTGGGTGCTCCATCACTGGAGGTTTTCAAAAATAGACTGGACAACAGTTTGACCCAATTGGTAAAAGGTCTTCTGCCTTCGACAGGGGGTTGGACTGGAAGACCTCCGAGGTCTCTTTCAGTCCTATGATTCTTAACCATATATACAGGGATAAGATTTAGCTGGTTCGCACCAGTTCGGGCGAACCAATTGCTAATTTGCATCTGGTTTGCTGAACCGGTTGTTGCAAGGACTGGCTGGCCATGCCCATCCCTCGCCTCCCAGAAGTCTCCATGCAGCCCATTTCGTCATGCCAGGTAAGTACAGGGCTGGCACGAATGCTCTGGGAGGGCAAAAAATGAGCCTACTGAAAGTTCCGGAAGTGGGCCCGTTTCCAGCTTCCAGAGGACCTTCGGAGCTGAGGGGAGGCTGTTTTCGCCCTCCCAGAGACTCAAGGAAAGCCTCTGGAGCCTGGGGAGGGCAAAAATCCCCCCCCCCACCATGAGGAAGGCAAGTAAGCCACGCCTCCCATGGCCATGCCCACTCAGCAACCGGGCAGCGAACCGGTTGCTAAAAATTTTCGATCCCACTCCAATAGATAGATAGATAGATAGATAGATAGATAGATAGATAGATAGATAGATAGATATAGAGATAGATATAGAGATATAGATATAACATATATAGATAGATAGATAGATAGATAGATAGATAGATATAATATATATAGATGATAGATAGATAGATAGATAGATAGATAGATAGATAGATAGATAGATAGACAGACAGATAGATAGATAGATAGATAGATAGATAGAGATATAGATATAACATATATAGATGATATAGATAGATAGATAGATAGATAGATAGATAGATAGATAGATAGATAGATAGATAGATAGATAGATAGGTAGGGGGGGTCCAAAGCCCCTTTCCAGTCCTATGATTCTTAACCGTATATAAATATATACACAACGCTCAAATGGTTGGTTTGATTGTTGTCACTGGAGGGTTGAGAGTTTATTGGTTTCTGCATTGAGCTTTTATTTCTGTAAGATGCCCGGAGTCGCCATGAGTGACTTAGACGGCGGCCGTATAAATTTTCTTAATAAGCAGAACTGTAAAATGAACTTCTTAAAGATTTATAGATTCCTTTCTCCTACCTTCCAAGTTTGCAGGCACTTGACTTTGGCCTCGGGCACTTGCAAACTGTTTGCAAAACAGACCGTCCTCCCTGGCATGGAAACTGCGAGTTCCTGCCCTGCCAGTCTCAGCCCCCCCCTCACCCGCCCCCCTTGGTAGGAAAAATAATAGAATTGACAATATGTGGGAAATATCCAAAATGATTGATGTTTGCTGGGAGGGGGGGTTGCTCACTTTCTAGAAGTTTTTTTTTTAAAGAGGGAACTCTTTTGCAAAATGTGGGGTTCCCCCCCCAATCCTCAAACTGTTCCCTCTTCTCTGAGATTATTTTTATTAATAAAGATTCTGAATGGCTGAAGTGGAATTATTTAAAAAAAACACAATAGAAAATAAAATAGAGTTGGAAGGGGCCTTGGAGGTCTTCTAGCCCACCCACCCCTTTTCAAGCAGGAGAGCCCGTACAAATAAAATATTCAATTGCAAGTAGCAACTCAACTATTTAATATAAACAGTAAAATCAGCGTTTCTCAATTTGGACCAAGTTTCCAAGCTGTGGACTTCCAGAATTCCTCAGCCAGCAAGGTTGGCTGGGGAATTCTGGGAGATGAAATCCACACCTCAGAAACCCGCCCAGGTTCAGAAATATTGATATTAGTCAATAATAAAATACACAAATAAAATATAAAACGCTTGAGCGGGAGATTCTATATAAAAAATATATATTCAATAATAGTAATTCAATTATTTAACCTAAACAATTGGTCAGTAATAAAATATAGAAATAAATGCTCAAGTAGGAGATCCTATGTAAATAAAATCTTCAATAATAAATAGTAATTCAATGTTTTAATATAAACAATAATTCGATAATAAAATATGCAAATAAAATATAAAATGGCCATCGTGCGGGAGACCGTATGCAAAAAATAAAAAAAAGACCCATTCAGGGTGGGAAGATCAAGTAATGTTAATAATTATTTGACTGATTAAATGAAAGAGCAATTATAAATGGAGTTTCCACCAGTAAGAGTGCAGCTTTCTAAGTGGTAGGAACGCATTTCTGAAGTTTTTGAATGGCATGGCGTTATTATGGAAGAAGTTTCCCAGGAAAACAAATTGTGTCATTTGGCTGTTTCTTTTATTCCAAGGAAAGCAAGTACCTTTAAAACAATTAATATTTGGAGACCCTGCCTTTCTGTAACTTCATTATCTCTTCACAGGTGTTTAGAAGTTAAGATTTTGAAACACGGGTATGAGAGAGAGAGAGAGAGAGAGAGAGAGATTATTTTTAATGCTTGTTATACCCTTTCCCCCTGAAAATAAGACCTCCCCGGATAATAAGCCCGAGCTTTTGAGCGCATGCGCTAAAATAAGCCCTCCCCTGAAAATAAGCCCTCCCCAAAAATATTGCAACACAGCAGCAGCCCCAAGGTGACCACGCTCACCGCCTCCTGCACCTCAAAAATAATAAGACCTCCCCGAAAATAAGTCCCAGTGCTTATTTCGGGGGTCAAAAGAAAATAAGACCCTATCTTATTTTCGGGGAAACGTGGTAGTTGAAATTCTCTGGGTAGACTGCTCTTGCCAGTAAAACATAAACAAAAATGTGAAGAATAAATTGCAATTAATAAATGGCATGAAATAAATATACACAGGCACGCACGCACGCAACCACAGACCTGGCAAAATAAAATATCTCTCTGACATATTTCTTACTGAATGCCAAAATGTGTCCGGCCCCCCTCCCCCCCTTCTCCACCAACTAGGACTACAAAATATTGGGGGATAAACGGATTTGCTCTGATTTACTCTGAGTTTATTTCCCCCACCCCACCCCAGGATTTCTTTTCAAAATGGAAACTTGTGATGTTTACAACTTTCAGAGAAGGAGCCGGGGTTCTAGCTCCTTCAAGACAAACAAGGTTATTACGGCCTCGGCTTTTGAGGACGAGAAAACCACTTCCATCAAATTACAAAATTACAACTAATGATCAAATTGGATTAGGCTGCTTCCCTGGGCCTGAATCTTGATTCCAATCGTACCGCAGCTATTTATTCGCTCAGATGGCCTCGGAGTGCCTTATTGCTAATTACGGCTATTTTGAATTACTCCCGCTACTCCTGGGTGTATTTAAGCTTCCTTGGAATCATCACAAGCTAAACCTCTTGCCCAGGAATGACCCCCTGCTTTGTATACCCCCCCAATAATCGCTTTTAGGGGAGATGGCAGACAGAGATAGATAGAAAGATAGATAGGCAGGTATCTGCATTCCCCCTCCATATCTACATTTAATATATAACTAATCTATTACACAGATAGACGCGCACACACACATATAATTTTGCCTGTAAAATTCGCTGTCCATCTACTTTTAATTTCTCTGCGATAGGTCTACTCCAGAAATAAAAAAACAGCATATCAAATAATAAAGAAACAGCATATAAAATGTATGTGTGTAGCTAGGTACATATGTATAAGTGTAGTAAATGTTTGCCTATAAATTCACTGTCCATCTATTTTTAATTTATTTGGAATCGGTGTACTCCAGAAATAAATAAATAAATAAATATATATATATATATATATATATATATATATATATATATATATATATATATATATATATATATACATACACATACATACATACATACATACATACATACACACACACACACACACATATACATACATACATACATATATAAAGAAACAGCATATAAAATAAACAAATAAAGAAGCCACATATAAAATGTGTGTATGTGTGTGTGTCAGTAAAATTTTTCCTATAAATTCACTGTCCATCTATTTTTACCCTTTTTTGGGATAGGTATACTCCAGAAATAAATAAAGAAATAACACATAAAAGAAAGAAAGAAAGAAAGAAAGAAAGAAAGAAAGAAGGGAGGGAGGGAGGGAGGGAGGGAGGGAGGAAGGAAGGAAGGAAAGAAGGAAAGAAAGAAAGAAAGAAAGAAAGAAAGAAAGAAAGAAAGGAAGAAGCATATAAAGTGTTTGTGTATGTGGTAAACCTTTGCCTATAAATTCACTGTCCATCTACTCTTAATTTATCTGGGATAAGCTATTCCAGAAATAAATAAAAAAAGAAACAGCATATAAAATCAATAAATCAATAAAGCAGCATATAAAATGTGTGTATGTATGCATATATGTATATACGTATATAATTTTGTATGACATAACCAAATGCAGTATTAGTGCATAAAAATCCACAAAAACAGCATATTAGATGTGTATCGAAATATAAAAGCACCGGAGCAGTGGATTTATTTTAAAAACACAGAGTACGACTGATAAATAAAATTATGAATAGGTCCCCTCCTTACTGGAGTGACTAATCCAGATTGTTTAGCCACTGGGCAGCCCTGCCCTCAAGATAATGTATTCCATGCAGGGAAGCTGGGAACCTTCTGAGGGGGCATTGTGTTCCAATACAATATAAAGTTTGCGGGATGTTCCCATTGTCAGAGTTAGCATAATTTAATTTATCTGGGATAGATCTACTCCAGAGAATAAATTAATGTATGTTTCTGGAGTAGATCTATCCCAGATAAATTAAAGAGTAGATGGAGAGTGAATTTTACAGGCAAAATTTTACAGCAGCTGGAATACGTATCCAGAAGAAGCTGTCATCCCTTGGATGATTCCGACATCACACAAGTGAGATTTTGTGTCTATTGCTTCGATTCATGCAAACTGCACAATTTGCAGTGTGGAGTAACATCATGATGATGTGTGTATCAACTTCCTCGCCATCCTGCCTCCCCATCACTTACACACACCAGAGGTGTTATTAAAATACAGATGTATATTCATCACAGTATAGGGGAGATAGGTGCATACAAATTTAATCAATCAATCACTACTGCGACAATTGGAGGGAGGATACAAACAGACAAAGGGGAAATCAGATGTAGCTTGATGCTACCATTATAGTTATTTAGCAGTTATTCCTGCTGCATTACATAAATCTAAATTTTAAATTTCCTTTCTCCCCCTCCCTAATTTCATTTTAAAATTGTTTCGGGGGGGAGTGGAGGGTTGTTTTTCTCATTTTAAAAGAGAAGACATCCGCTCACAAACTACACAACCATTTTTTTAGCAGCCTATTTTTTACAGAACTTTCTTTCAACAGAGTATATACGTGTTAGAGAAATACTAAGATACATTACAAAATTCTGAATCAACCCCCGTAAAGTCATTTTTTTTCCTACAGCTTTTTATTGCCACCCTGCTTTATTATCAAGGATAAAAATGACAATGGTTTATAAAGAGGGATGATTTTCTGGGTGCATATTTACAAAATATGTAAGGGGACGGCTGCAGCATTAAAACTGCTTTGCTCTCAAACTAAAATCTAAAATTATCTGCATTACGTGTTTTTTTTAAAAATAAACAAATAAACAGCTATTTCCTCCTCTAAAATGTATAAGCAACATCTGCTGAAATCTCAAAATTTGTGTAAACTTTAATGTAAAACCCATTTCAAAGGTTACATCAGATTCATTTAATTAGCAGAAGAGCAAAAACTGGAATGAATTATATTAAGTAAAAGAAAGTCTCTTTTTAAAAAAATAAAAAATCAATCAATCACATGTTGCAGAATTATTTCTTCCTAATACCACTTATCTTAAAAATAAATATTTAAAATACAGTCTGCTTGCCTAAAACTTTAGGTAAAATTACTTTTGTCCCTGCAAAAGTTGTGTCTTAATACAGAAATAAGATTTGGGGCGTTTTAATGCAAAACTAAAAATGCAGCAACTTGTATAACTATTTGATCGTCTGGAACTGAATCCTTATCTGTGTTGTACTTCATACACCTGTAGACACTATAACAATCACACAGCCGCTTGCTTTTAACTCCCTGAAATATACACAAATGTGAACAGGGGACAGAGTCGCACACGTTAGAAACAGTGAATCATACCTAGGGAGCATTACTATCCAGATAAAATCCACATTCCTGGGCTTAGCTGGAGAGAAAACTTTGGCACAACAAACTACGCTGTAAGGTTTTGCTTGTTATTTATAGATTTGTAGAGTAGCGTGCAGAAAAACAATTAAACCCTCTAATATAATATCCCTGAAATCTAAGTAACAAAACGAAAAGGGTAACAGAGATGTAGAGTATCACTGATCTACTTATTTGGAAGATTTGCTATAAAGAGAGAGAGAGAAGAAAAATAAACACAAATTGAAAAGAGTTTAACAATTATACTATTTGATCACGACCTTCAGAGGCTTATTGGCAGAGGAAATTGGAAATACATCGTTTTTTTATTTATGTGCTTTCTGAATATTCCTAGTTCTGGATGGAAAAAAAAAACCCATTTAAATAAGCATTTTTAAATATAACCGTATTAAAATATATTTAAATATGTCTATTATATGTCCACATTCCTGCTGCAACTTTTAGATTGTACAAATCTATTTTCTGTTCTTAATTATCACCATCATAATTACAGAAAGAATAGAGAGAAAATATAATCTAAAAGAAAATTGCTGAGAAATACATATGGGGGGGGGGAATATATCTAGAAATAAATGCCTAATTTCTGTAGGTTTTTTTTTTTAATGAAGCATTAGGAATTGGAGGAAAAAATATTTACAAATATGAACAATATTTTAAAAAAACACCAAAAAGGAGAGACAGAAGGATTTATTTGTGCCTTGTTTTACGATGACTGGATGCAAAAATAATTTGTACAGTGACACAAAGATTTGTTTTTGTTCACAAGATAGAAATAGAGGAATCGCTTATTTTCCAACTCAAAATATCTACCTTGTCCTTCCCAACGAATACCAAACACCTTCTTTAAAAAAAATACATTAAAATATATGCTATGAGATAGTGTGTTTTTTAAAAAAAAAATATTATTGTTATTGTGACTATACTGGCTAATAAGCGAGAAACATAGGAAGCGACCTGTTAAAGAATCATTTATGTTGGAACATAAAAAAATAAAATTAAAATAAAAAACAAGCTATATCGTAATTAGGTTATATTTATTTAGGTTAACCCGTGGCTGTAACATGTGCAGCTTTTATGACTGAGTTCTGGAGAAATTAAACTGTCTAGTAGTAAGGAGATAGAAAAACGATACCCAAATGGAACCAGGGAGAAGGTACAGTAATTATTTATTTTAGTTTATTGCCATTATACAGGACAAATTTTGAGCATCAGCTTCTGAACGTTTTGGAGAGAATTATCACCAGAAAAGGGAATTCTGAAATAAAGAGAGGATGCTATTATTGTTGCTGTGATTATTATTATTATCGCTTTTGTTCATTAAACATGGAACTCTGTCAACTGAAAATTTAAACATTTAACTAATCATTATTGTTATTACTACTACTGTATTTTCCCGAAAATAAAACAGGGTCTTATTTTCTTTTGACCCCCGAAATAAGCGCTTGGCCTTATTTTCGGGGAGGTCTTATTATTTTTGAGGCACAGGAGGCAGCGAGCATGGTCACCTCATGGCTGCAGCTAAGTGGCAATATTTTCGGGGAGGGCTTATTTTAGCGCATGCGCTCAAAAGCCTGATTGGGCTTATTATCCGTGGAGGGCTTATTTTGGGGAAAACAGGGTACTACTTATTGTTGTTGTTGTTGTTATATCTTTTATTCATTAAACATGAAACTCAGTCGACTGAACCTTTAAAAATGTATCACAAATATCATCGACTGGCGCCAATGGTTGACATGGTAGGTATTGTTATTGTTGTTGCTGTTTTGGCCTCTTTGCGATCCCTCAACTGCAAAAAAACAACTGAGAGTCTTTCAAAGTTGGGTCTGCAAGAAAACAACCGAACTCAGGGAGACCTCACAGTTCGACTCACAGCTACAAATAGGTACTTTTGTTAAGACAGAGGGCATCAAATGTGTTTCCAGGCACGGAAAAGGGGTTTTTTTTTTGGGGGGGGGCTGTTGGATTTTTTCTTGCACATACGTTCTGCAAAGTAACCACCGAATAAGGTTAGGAGCAGAATAATGTTATTAGCTTTTTATTTCCAGCGTCTTACACTTAGGAAGCAAAGTGCAGGGAGGGGGGGGGGAACAGATGCATTATGTAGCCGGGAGTGTGCAGAGGAACACACATAAGGAGAGACGGACGCACGCGCGCACATGGAAATGCTTTTGTTGTTGTTGTTGCTGTTGGCACCGTCAATATTCAACCTTAACTTCTTAATTGAATGGCCGGGGGAGAGGGGGAGTGAGCAATGTACGCTCCGGCCACTCTTTTATATCTCGCATTCAGGAAGAGCACCATTGTGTACCCGTGACTGGGATGAAGTGACCGGGGGGGGGGGAGTGGGCAAACTATATTTAACAGGTCAATTTTTAAAAAGGGAGGAAAGAGAGGAGAGAAAAAATATAATAGCCACGGCATGTTATTGTATCTGGACCTGAGAAAACGCTCGAGAATAAAAGGAGGGGACCTATTACGCGCCCCGCTTCAGGGTCCATCAAGTCAAGCGACTCCCGCCTTCGCAACATCACTGGAAGAGGAAGACTGGCCCTACTTGAGAAAGTCCAACAGGTCACATTCAAGTGTCAGGTTTTTTTCGGCCACTGGTTCTCCATCAAAGGGCAAGGGAGCGAAGCTCACAGCTGAGCCGAACTGAACGCCATGATGTCCGATACAGGAAACAAACCAATACAGAGGTTGTGAATGCCCCAACACTGGAAGTCTTTAAGAAGATGCTGGATAGCCATTTGTCTGAAACAGTATAGGGTTTCCTGCCTAGGCAGGGGGTTGGACTAGAAGACCTCCAAGGTCCCTTCCAACTCTGCTGTTGTATGATCTTTGTACTTAAGTCAGAGGTCTCCAAACTTGGCAACTTTTAAGTCTTGTGGGTTTCAACTCCCAGAATTCTCCAGCCAGCTCTGCTGGGGGTTGAAGTCCACAAGTCTTAAAATTGCCAAGTTTGGAGACCCCTCATTTAAGTAAATGAAATATTCGAGATTCTAGAAAGGGTGCAGCGAAGAGCCACAAAGTTGATTAAGGGACCGGAGGCTAAAAGACGTGAAGAATGATAGTTGCAGGAATTGGGCAGGTCTAGTGAGGGATCCTTGGTGCTCTCTGAGCTTGTTTTCTTGCAGACTTTTTCATTGCCCAAAGTAGGTTATGGGGCTGACATGATAGCAATCTTCCAATAATTGAGGGGCTGCCCCAAAGAAGAGGGGGTCAACCTATTCTCCAAAGCACCAGAAGGCAGAACAAGAAGCAATGGGTGGAAACTAATCAAGGAGAGAAGCAAGCTAGAACTGAGGATAAATTTCCTGACAGAACAATTAATCAATGGAACAGAAGTTGCCTCCAGAAGTTGTGAATGCCCCAACACTGGAAGTCTTTAAGAAGACGTTGGATAGCCATTTGTCTGAAACGGTATAGGATTTCCTCCAGAAGAGTTACCAACGGAACAATGCAATGATCCACTCAACCACTGCGGCAAGAAAGGTCGTAAAATGGGGCAAAATACACTTAACAACTGTCTCGCTCAGCAACAGATAATTTGGGGGTCCATGCTGGTCATAAGTTGACGACTACCTGTATTTCCTACACGTTGAAGACAAGGAAGTTTTCAGATTATTATTTTCTCTGCTTCGTAGGCTTCGACACACACACACACACACACACACACAAACAGAGCATAAATCACTGTCACAGTTAAGAGCCATCGGTAAAGTACACTTTGGCCTTCCACTCTGTTGTTGGTTTTTTTTGCTGACTTTTTAGTGGCGGTTTTGTTTTCAAAAGCAGCAGGGAGCGTTCGAGTTGGTCGGTTTGGGTAGGTTTTATTTTTTCCCCAAAACGGTCGTTTCTTATCGCTTTGAGCCATCGCGCTCAAACAGGCCGGGGTGTTGGGACGGCTGGTTTTTCAGTTTGTCTTAGGAACAGATTCTTCGACATGGTCTCAGCCTTCCATGCAAAAGAGCCGGTTTTGTGATGCGCAAAGGTTTGTAAAACCCCGTGCAAGCGATTGGCCTAGGATACACGGTGCGGTTGTGCAAACGGAGAACACTCGTGCTTGTTAATAAATGACCTTCAAAGGTAAGTGGTCTCCGTCAAGCGTTGCCTGCCTAGAAGAAGCGAGCTGGAGGAGGAAGTGCTGCCGAATGGGCGGAATTCACAAGCCAAGGGACACTTTTCACTCCATTGAGGGTCAGGATCGGTGGAGGAAGTCCAAAGGGAGATTCGTGGACTTCAACTCCCAGAGGTCAAGACAGTTCTAGGCTGCATAAACAGAGGGAGAGAATCAAGATCACGTGAAGGGTTAATACCACTTTATAAGGCCTTGGTAAGGCCACACTTGGAATACGGCATTCAGTTTTGGTCGCCACGATGTAGAAAAGATGCTGAGACTCTAGAAAGAGTGCAGAGAAGAGCAACAAAGGGGATTAGGGGACTGGAGGCTAAAATATATGAGAACGGTTGCAGGAACTGGGTATTAGTCATCCAGAAAGATTATCTGTTGCTGCACCTCCCTTAGCCATTCTAAGAAGGTTGGACATGGCTGATCTCTTCCTTCCTTCTCCCGTCTTTCTTATCCAGGAGAAGAGAGAGACAAGCGTTCCATTGTTGTTGCTGCTGTTAGTTGCAAAGTTGTGTCAGACCCATCGCGACCCCATGGACCACGTTCCTCCAGGCCTTCCTGTCCTCTGCCATCCCTTGGAGTCCACTGAAGCTCACACTGGCTGCTTCGGTGTCTCCATCCAGCCACCTCCTTCTCTGCCGTCCCCTTCTTCTTCTTTTGCCCTCCATCGTTCCCAGCATGAGGCTCTTCTCCAGGGAGTCCTTCCTTCTCAGCGTTCCACAGAGATGCATTTTCTGACTTTTGGTGTCAGAGTTCAATCAACTTTCAAGCAAATCGGAGAAGGAGGGTTCCCCTTGGTTAACCATTTGTCCGACTCCCCCACAATGCCACTGAAGGTTGCAGCTTGGCTTTTGATGAGGTTAATGCAGGGCAGGCCAAGGTCTCAGGACGGTTTGGCTAACTGTACCTCTGGACCTTTTCACGGACTGGCACACAGGTCATCCTTGATTTACAACAGTTGTGGGCGCTCCATCACTGGAGGCTTTTAAGAAGAGATTGGACAACTGTTTGTCCGGAATGATACGGGTAGTTTTCAACTTACGGCAGTTTCTTTACTGACCATTCAAAGTTACAATATCACTGAAAAAAGGGACCAATGACAGTTACAATCCCAATCTCTTCTTAAACACCTCCAGCGATGGAGCAACCACAAGTTCTGGGGAGGGGTGGGTTACAGGCGTACCGGAGCCTGCCTGGAGCATTGGGTACCGTTCCGGTATGGTGCTCCAGAAGGCCCACCCACCTGCCCGAGCTCATTACCTGTCCTTTAAAGCCTTTGGCGCTTCCATGCACACGTATGGCGCGTACAGGGGCTGCGCCACGCTCCGCTGAACAGCTGGAGCGTCACAGAGGCTTGCGGAAGCGTCGCTGGCAGCTACAACACATGTGTGCACCGCAAACGTGTGTGCTCACGCTGGGGGTGTCCATGTGGGTGACGCCGGGCCCGTTCCAACCGTACCGGTTGGAATGGGATCCAGAACCCACCACTGTTCTGGGGGCAAGTGAGAAGCAGGCTGTAGTAGAGTTGTGGTTGGAAAGCCCCATTCAGATGCCTGGCAACTGGCATGTACCTATGACGGTTGCAGGGTCCGGGGGTCCCTTTTGCAACCTCCTGACAAGCAAAGTCCAGGGGAAGCCAGATTCCCTTAACAACCATCTAACTAACTTAACAATGGCAGTGATTCACTTAACAGCGGGGGAAGAAAGGCCGTAAAATGGGTCCAAAACTCGCTCAACAACTGACTTGCTCAGCAACAGCGGTCCTAAGTGGAGGATTTGAATGTGGCTCTGTCTGAGCGAATAAGATAACAATGGCTTTTCAAAACATATTCGAAGTATAACATGCATTTGTTGGCAACAATAAAATCTTTTGCCAATTTACAACCAAACATAGAAAGACGCGGTAGCTCAGTGTCTAAGACGCCTTATCGATCAGAAAGGTCGGCAGTTCTGTGGTTCAACTCCCGAGCACCGCGTAACAGAGTGAGCTCCCGTGACTTGTCCCAGCTTCTGCCAACCTAGCAGTTCGAAAGCACGTAAAAAACTGCAAGTAGAAAAAGAGGAACCACCTTTGGTGGGAAGGGAACAGCGTTCCATGCACCTTTGGCGTTGAGTCATGCCGGCCACATGACCACGGAGGCGTCTTCGGACAGCGCTGGCTCTTTGGCTTAGAAACGGAGATGAGCACCGCCCCCTAGAGTCAGGAACGACTGGCACATATGTGTGAGGGAAACCTTTACCTTTACCTTATACAAAGACAAGTCCATTGGGTTCTTGATATTTTGTGTATTTAGCTTTTTAGAAAGAGGCAGAGAATGTGAATTTAAATCACCGTATCGTCCATGCAACATTCTCCCTTCCTTATTTTTCCAGATATTTTTCTGCCTCGAACGCACATCGGAAAAATGAATTAAGATGAGGATTAAAAGGCACGGAGGAGGGAAAAGTCAACAATTGCCTTTGCGGCTTGCACAGGGAATAGCTGTCTGTCATATTAACTTTGTGGATGAAATATTCCCCAGTTAGTCATCACTTAAATGTTCGTTTCCACCCAGGACTTCCCCCCACCACTTTTCTTTTCTTTCTTGTTCAACAGCCAAGGGAGGGAGGGGGAAGACGCCGGACAAAAGAAATCCCAGCAGACAAAGCAAAAACAAATTCAATGTGCCATTATAAAACACAGATGCTGTAAAGAAAATAAACTTTAGGAGATTTACGGGGTCCTGACAAAGGTGGGACTGCTTGTGCAAAAGCTATCAAGAGCTACTGGTCGGTAATGCCATTTGCAAGGAATTCATCCGTTGTGTTTTATCTTCCCTGCCCTCAACCCCAAAGCTTTCTCCGGCTGGGAAATTCAGGTGGCGGCTATTCTCAATCCCCAAATGCAGCTATTTCAAAGGAGTCAACGACATTCAGGTGTGCATCGAAAGCAGCTAGTTGGGTAGAATAGGATAGGAGAGGATAGGGTAGAATAGAGCAGAGCAGAGCAGAGCAGAACAACAAAATTGGAAGGGACCTTGGAGGTCTTCTAGTCCAACTCCCTGCCTAGGCAGGAAACTCTACACCACTTCAGACAAATGGTTATCCAACAACTTCTTAAAAACGCCCAGTGTTGGAGCATTTACAACTTCTGGAGGCAAATTGTTCTAACTGTCAGGAAATTTCTCCTTAGTTCTAGGTTGCTTCTCTCCTTGATAAGTTTCCACCCATTGCTTCTTGTCCTGCCCTCAGGTGCTTTGGAGAATAGTTTGACTCCCTCTTCTTTAGGGCAGCTCTTCAGATATTGGAAAACTGCTATCATGTCTCCCCTGGTCCTTCTTTCACTATACTAGGCAGACCCAATTCCAGCAACTATTCTTTATGTTTTAGCCTCCAGTCCCCTAATCATCTTTGTTGCTCTTTCTAGAGTCTCAACATGGAGACCAAAACTGAATGCCGTATTCCAAGTGTGGCCTTACCAAGGCCTTGTAAAGTGATATTAACACTTTACATGATCTTGATTCTATCCCTCTGTTGATGCAGCCTAGAACTGTGTTGGCTTTTGCCTCTTCATTTGGACACGTGGCAACTGGCTCATCCTTAAGACCGTTACAGCATCCCAGTGTCACATGATCTCCTTTTGCAACCTTCTGACAAGCAAAGTAAATGGGGAAGCCAGATTCACCTAACGTTATCAACTGCAGCAATTTGCTTCACCACTATGGCAGGAAAGGTGGTAAAATGGGGCAAAACTCACAACCACAGAAATGTTGCGCTCCGTTGTGGTCTTAAGGAGATGTTTTATGACTTTTCTTGCTAACGTTGTGAATTTCTGCAGTGGTTACCGTATTTTTCGGAGTATAAGACCCCCCCCCCAAAAAAGTGCGTGGAAATGTTGGTGCATCTTATACACCATGGATGGAATACAGCCATTTTTGGCCTCCCGGAGCCCTGCCTCCACATCCCATTTTTGCAAAAAATGGACAAAAAATGTGTCATTTTTCGCAAAAATGGAGGTGTTTTTCCCTTCCTCCAGCCCCCAAATAGCAATAGCAATAGCAGTTAGACTTATATACCGCTTCATAGGGCTTTCAGACCTTTCAGCCATCTCTAAGCGATTTACAGAGTCAGCATATCGCCCCCACAGTCTGGGTCCTCATTTCACCCACCTCGGAAGGATGGAAGGCTGAGTCAACCTTGAGCCGGTGAGATTAGAACCGCTGAACTGCAGATAACAGTCAGCTGAAGTGGCCTGCAGTACTGCACCCTAACCACTGCGCCACCTCGGCTCCAAAACCACTCTGCAGGTTTCAGCAGGGCTGGGGGGAAGGGGAAAATGCAATTTTTGTGAAAAATGGACAAAAAACAGGCCATTTTAAGCAAAAATGGAGGAATTTTCCCTTCCTCCACCCCCAAGAAGTACTTTGCAGGCTTCAGCAGGGTTGTGGAAAGGAAAAAACACCTCCATTTTTGTGAAAAATGACTCCAAAACAGGGGGGAAGCCTGCAGAGTGATCCTGGGGGCCAGGGAGGACAAAAACTTTTTTTTTTCTTACTTACCTCTTCAAAATCTTGGCGCGTCTTATGCACCGGTGCGTCTTACAGTCCGAAAAATATGGTTAGTGACACAGTTATTAAGTGGATCTGGCTTCCCCAGATTGATTTTGCTTGTCAGAAAACCACCAAAGGGCATCGCGTGACCCCGGGGAACAGCGACCGTCATAAATAGGAGTCAGTTGCCAAGTGTCTGAATCACATGACGATGGGGAAAGCTGCAATGGCCGTAAGTGTGAAAAATGGTCCTATGTCACTTTCTGTGGCGGTGTTGCAACTTTGAATGGTCGCTAAATGGGCTGTTGTAAGTCGAGGACTACCTGTATTGAACTTTAGTTGACCAGGGTTCTTGGGTAGAGGTCAACCCTGAAGCTGGCCTGGTCGAAGCCATCGTGGAGCTTCAGTGCTGCCACCCTAGAGCTAAGGGGTAGGGAGGGGAGATTAGAGATGGCTTGGGTTGAGTAGTCAAAACAAAATACTTTCTCTTGGGAATCAAGGTCATTCTCATATCTGGCCAGAGAAAGGAGGAGTAATGTCACCAGGCCAACCAGACTGCACCTCCATGTGACTGATTGTTGCCAATGTGATATTTCCAATAAAGTGATCCTTTGAGAAATCTACCTGCCTCGGAGTTTTGCTTGCTATGGGTGTATTACTGGGAACCTTGACAGTAGAGACTTGAGCAAGAAATCTTTGGAAACATGACTTAATGTATGGGCCAGATCCTTTGCGCCTGAGATGGCCTGACCATTGGAACAGAGAGCAGAGCTACCTATTACTTGCCCTGATCCTGAGGTTATGTCGATAGCCCATTCTCAGTCATCCAGGTCAGGGTTGTGACAAAAAGCACCTTTGAGTCTCTGCTGATGCAATCCAAAACTGCCCTGGCAGTTTTGGCAGCTGCAACACACCTTGCTGGCTGACACTTCGTTTGTGGTGTAACAGGACATCCAGATCCTTCTCGCAGGTACACCTGCCTAAGCCAGGTCTACCTCTCTTGTACCTGTGCATCTGGTTTTTCCTGCTTGAGCCTGACATTTTTACGATCAAATGTCTCTGGCTGTAAATTTTAGGTATTTTGATTTCATCTTTTCTTGAATTCTGGGTTTAGTTGTTTTTTTTTAATTGGCAATTCCATTCACCTCGACTTCTTTTAGTTTCTCAGCCACAGCATCTCGTGAAGTATTAGTTGTTGTTGTTAGTTGCGAAGTCGTGTCTGACCCATCGCGACCCCATGGACAACGTTCCTCCAAGCCTTCCTGTCCTCTACCATCCTCTGGAGTCCATTGAAGCTCACGCCGACTGCTTTGCTGACTTCATCCAGCCACCTCCTTCTCTGACGTCCCCTTCTTCTTCTTTTGTCCTCCGTCTTTCCCAGCATGAGGCTCTTCTCCAGGGAGTCCTTCCTTCTCATTAGGTGGCCAAAGGATTTCATCTTCAGGATCTGGCCTTCTAAAGAGCAGTCAGGGTTGATCTCCTCTCGGACTGACAGGTTTGATCGCCTTGCAGTCCAAGGGACACGCAGGTATTAGTATCACTTTATAAAACCCTAGTAAGGCCACACCTGGAATACTGCAACCATTTTTGCTCACCATCCTACAAAAAACATGTTGAGACTTTGGAAAAAGTTCAGAGAAGAGTAAATGAGATGATCAAAGGTCTGGAGACTAAAATGAAGGATGGCTGCGGGATTTGGGTTTCGCTAGTTTAAAGAAAAGAAGAATTAGGGGTGACATGATAGTAGTATTCCGGTATTTGAGGGACTGCCACAAAGAGAAAGGGGTCAACTTATCTTCCAAAGCACCAGAAGGTAAAACAAGAAGCAATGGATGGAAACTGATCAAGGAGAGAAGCAACTTGGAATTAAGGAGAAACTTCCTAACAGTGAGGACAATTAACCAGTGGAACTGCTTGCCAACAGAAATCGTGAGCGCTCCATCAGTGGAGGTTTTTAAGAAAAGATTGGACAGCCACTTATTTGAAATGGTAAAGGTTCCCCTGCTTGAGCAGGGAGTTGGACTAGAAGACCTCCAAGGTCCTTTCCAGCTCTATTCTATCTTTATCTCTGTTCAGAATTGTCAGAATTCATTAAAAAAAAAAATCAAGTTGTCCTCTACTTACAACAGTTCATTTAGTGACCACTCAAACTTACAATGGCACTGAAAAAAGTGACATGACCATTTTTCACAGTCAGGACCTTTGAAGCATCCCCGTGATCATGTGATCAAAATTCAGATGCTTGGCGGCTGCTTCATACTTATGACCATTGCTGTGTCCTAAGGGCCTGTGGTCTTCTTTTATAACTATACTTGGAACTCGTATTTTTAGGTTAGTTCGGTGTGTGTTTGTGTATCTGCCTGCCTGCCTGCCTGCCTGCCTGCGTGTGTGTGTAAAGATAAAGGTTCCCCTCACATATATGCGCTAATCGTTCCTGACTCTAGGGGGCGGTGCTCATCTCCGTTTCAAAGCCGAAGAGCCAGTGCTGTCCGAAGACGTCTCCGTGGTCATGTGGCCGGAATAACTCAACACCGAAGGCGCATGGAACGCTGTGACCTTCCCACCAAAGGTGGCTCCTATTTTTCTATTTTCATTTTTATGTGCTTTTGAACTGCTAGGTTGGCAGAAGCTGGGACAAGTCATGGGAGCTCACTCAGTTACGTGGCACTAAGGATTTGAACCACCAAACTGCCGACTTTTCTGATCGACAAACTCAGCCTCTTAGCCACTGAGCCACCACGTCCCCCCCCCCCCCACACACAAACACACTCGCACAAGCCAAAACACCAGCCTGAAGATGGCGAGTGGGACCTCGTCGAAACGTCGCCAAGATACTCTCAACCTTACATGGGAAAAGGTTTTCTTCAAAAATGGGAAGAGAAGGAAAGAGTAGAATCGGAGGCGATAATGTTTTTCCTCCTGAAGTGGTTTTTTCATCCCTACCCAGAGAGTGACACCCATTTTCCGTTGGTACAGGGGGGTGGGTGGCTTCTCCTACCCATAAATCTGTCTTTTTGTGCAGGCTTATATAAATAAATAAAAACGCCCTACAATCCATCCATCGCTGTCACTTAACTTGCATCAGCCTGGGCACCAAAAACCCATTTACTTAGCATGGAAGAAGGGCAGCCTTGTCAAGTATCCTCCAAACCACAATCTTGGGCTCCAAGCTGTAAGTACTTAAATGGCTGGGGCTGCTGGCATGCCAACCCTTATATTGTGGTGCAGCTACTGAGTAATGTCCCCCGTGAGGAGGTGCCACACTGCTGGTCCATGAAGAACCTTCTGGACTGACTCCATTCAGCTTGGCCATTAGTTTCCCTTAGCCAGAAAATGGGACTTCCTGGTTTGGTTTCCTTTGGAATGTTGTTGGAAGAGCAAACTCTACATACCGTATTTTTCAGAGTATAAGACGCACCTTTTTCCCTCAAAAAAGAGGCTGAAAATCTAGGTGTGTCTTATACGCTGAATACAGCATTTTTGGCCTTCCCAAACCCTGCCCCCTTCACCAAAATGGCCATATATAGCCTCTAGGAAGCTTTTTTAGCCCTGGGGGGCTGGGGAGGGCAGAAATGAGGGAAAATGGCCCGTTTTTTGCTCATTTTTTGTCCGTCCCCCAACCTCCACGAGGCACACTCTGCAAGCTCTCTAAAGGCTATTCATACCTTTTTTGGGGGAAAAAACAGGCTGTTTTCGCGAAAAACGGGCCATTTTGGGGAGGTTTGCAGAGTGCAAAAACAACCTTGCTGCGTCTTATACTCTAGTGCGTCTTATACTCCGAAATATATGGTATATACAAAACTAGCTGGATATCCATTCTTTGCAACGAAACTGTGTGATCGAGCTATGCAGGAGAAATTCGGTTCACAATCTGTTCGCTCAGTGGTGGTTGGTGTTGAAACACATACGGGAATATCGCTCCCGCTGTCTTGAGTCCGGAAGCAGTTCCATAGGTGGAAGGCGTAGACATTTTGGTGAGGTACTGACTTTTAGTAGTAAAAGACTGCTCTGAGTTAAAGAGTGGAACATCTGTCAGCTTGAACTGAGGTAACAGAATGTCAGGCAAGTGGCAGTTGGAACAGAGTTCTTTTCAGGTGGGCAGGGGGAGTAGAACTCCTTAGCGACACACCATGTTAATTAAGGTATAAGTAATACTAATGATCTGATGGTCATTTTTGAAAAATCCTTTCTTAGCGAGCACCTAGAAGCCAAGAGGAACCTACGTGACAAATTTCAAGTTTGTAGACTTTACGGTTCTGGAGATTTCGTGATGAGTGAGTGGTATTTGCCTTTTATATATTTAGAATACAGAATACAGGTAGCCCTCCGCTTCAGACCAAAATGGATCCCAATATTTCTGAGGTTAAGCGAGACAGCGGTGAAATGAGCTTTGCCCTATTTTCATGACCCTCTGGCCACTGTTGTTAAGCGAATCACTGCAGTTGTTCAGTGAATCATACAGTTGTGAAGTGAATCCGGCTTCCCCATTGACTTGTCCGACATGACCTTGGGTCACTGCAACCGTCATAAATATGAGTCAGTTCCCAAGCATCATGTAACCCTTGGGATTGCTGCAACGGTCATAAGTGTGATAATAAGTCATTAATATAACTTCAGTCACTAAATAAGCTGTTGTAAAGTTGAAGACTATCTAATAAGATTTGGAAAGGACCTTAGAGGTCTTCTAGTCCAGCCCCCTGCTCAGGCAGGAAACCCTGTCCCATTTCAGACAAATGCTTGTCCAATCTCTTCTTAAAAACCTCCAGTGATGGAGCACCTATAACTTCTAGTGGCAAATCGTTCCACTAACTGTTAATTGTTCTCACTCTCAGGAAATTCCTCCTTCGTTCCACGTTGCTTCTCTCCTTGATTAGTTTCCGCCCATTGCTTCTTCTCCTGCCATCAGGTGCTTTGGAAAATACATTGGCCGCCTCTTATTTGTGGCAGCCTCTCAACTACTGGAACATGACTATCATGTCTTCCCTGGTCCTTCTTTTCATCAAACTAGACTTACCGAGTTCCAGCAACCGTTCTTTAGATGTTTAACCTCTGGTTCCCTCATCATCTTTGTTTCTCTTCTCTGCACTCTTGTTAGGGTCTCAACATGGTTTCTATATCACAGCTTAACAATAGCAATAGCAGTTAGACTTATATACCGCTTCATAGGGCTTTCAGCCCTCTCTAAGCAGTTTACAGAGTCAGCATATCGCCCCCACAGTCTGGGTCCTCATTTCACCCACCTCGGAAGGATGGAAGGCTGAGTCAACCTTGAGCCGGTGAGATTAGAACCGCTGAACTATAGATAACAGACAGCTGAAGTGGCCTGCAGTACTGCACGCTAACCACTGCGCCACCTCGGCTCTGACAGCTGGAACATGGCATCAGGTCCCAACCACACTTGGGTTTGGATTTAGGCTCCCCAGCCATTGCTTTCCACCAGTAACCCTCAGCTGCAGAGTTGGTATTCAGCCGGTATGGACCGGTTCTAGCAAACAGGTAGTGGAAATTTTGAGTCGTTCAGAGAAGTGGCAAATATCACTTCTAGTTGGCCCCGCACTCCCGTCCCCGCCATTCCCTGTCCTATATTTCTTTGTTTTTTAGTTCAGCTGATTCACACGGCAATAAACAATAGCTCAGCTCACCAGCGCTGACACCAAGAGCAGTCTTTGAGTGCTGCGTGCATGCGCAAAGCGCACATTAGGTGTGCGTGTGTCCCAGAGGTGGGTTCCTGCCAGTTCTAACCTCTTCTATAGAAGAGGTTCCACAAATCTACCGTGCCGTTTAGAACCAGTTCCAACTCCCTCCCCTCTGCCCATCCGCACATCATCAAGATGAAGAGCAAGAGGAGGAATTCTGGGAGTTGAAGTCCACAAGTCTTAAAGTTGTCAAGTTTGAACACCTCGGGTTTTTTTTCCCTAAAGGATTAGGGGTGCGAGGGTCTTGTAACTTGACAGATTTAAGACTTGCACGCTTCAATGCCAGAGTTCCTGAGCCAACATTTTGGTTGCTAAGCAAGAGCGTTGTTAAGTGAGTTTCACATTTTACAAGTTGGCCACGCCCGCCCAGTCACATGACTGCCAAGCCACTCCCACCTGATCACATGGCCGGCAAGCCGCTCCCACAAAGCAGGCCACACCTACAGAAGAGGTTCTAAAAAAATTTGAAACCCACCACTGGCTTACAACCATATGTTTACCGTCTGTTCAAACTGTACGACATTGAAAAAAGTGACTTATGATTGTTTTTCATACATATGACACAGTGGTGGGTTGCAATTACCTTCACTACCAGTTCGCTGATCGTGCGCACTTCGGGTTCTGTGCGCGTGTGCGCCTGACTTGCGCTGTGTGCAGGTGCGCAATCCACAGCCCCTGTGACAACCAGATGATTGTCGCACGCTGTGCGCAATTTGCCTTTTCCCATAAAAACAGGTATGGAGAGCAGGTGGGCGGGTGGGCCAAAAGAGCCATCGAATGGGTTCGTTCTCAGCTGCTGCGGGCCACTACCAGTTCGGCCAAATCGGGCCGAACCGGCAGTAACCCACCTCTGTTATGACCGTTGCGGTCTCCCCATGGTCACATGATCAAAATTCAGAGGCATGGCAACTGGTATGTATTTATGACCGTCGCAGCGTCCCGGGGTCAGTGATCCGCATTTGTGACCTTCTCACAAGCTACGTCAATGGGGAAGCTTAACAACCGTGCTACTAATTTAATAACTGTGGTGATTCTTCATGACTTGTGGACTTCAACTCCCAGAATTCATAAAAAGGCCATAATCCCCCACCCCTGCTTTAGAACGAAGATTCTCGATTGGGGGGGGGGTTGATATCCTGCTCCAGGGGCCACATAACATTTCTAGGGGACCATAGTGAGTTTCTGAGGGGACCACCGAAACCTATGCTGCTGAATTTATTGGGGGCAAATGAAATAGAACAAGCATTGTTCACGTCTTATTTTGTTTGACAAGGGAGGGAGGGAAGAGGCAGGCAGGAGGCAGGAAAAGAAGATGGAGGGAGAGAGGAAAGAAGGAAGGAAGGAAGGAAAGAAGGAAGGAAAGAAAGAAGGATGAAGGAGGGGAGGGAGGAAGGAAGAAAGGAAAAGAGGATGGAGGGAGAGTGGAAAGAAGAGAGGATGGAGGGAGAGAGGAAGGAAGGAAAGAAGGAAGAGGATGGAGGGAGCAAGGAAGGAAGGGAGGGAGGGAGGGATGAAGAAAGGAAGGAAGAGAGGATGGAGGGAGCAAGGGAGGAAGAGAGGACGAATGGAGGGAGGGAGGGAAGGAAGGAAGGAAGGAAGGAAAAGAGGATGGAGGGAGCAAGGAAGGGAGGGAGGGAGGGAGGGATGAAGAAAGGAAGGAAGAGAGGATGGAGGGAGCAAGGGAGGAAGAGAGGACGAATGGAGGGAGGGAGGGAGGGAGGGAAGGAAGGAAGGAAGGAAGGAAAAGAGGATGGAGGGAGCAAGGAAGGAAGGAAAAGAGGGCGGCAGGAAATGAAGGGATGGAGGGAGAGAAGAGGGAGAGAGGAAGGAAGGCAGGAAAACAGAAAGGAGGGAAGAAGTAGGGAAGGTAGAGAAAGAGGGAGGAATGGATGAAGGAATTGAGGGAGGGAGGAAAGGAAGGGAGGGAGGAAGGAAAAGAGGAAGGAAGGAGTGAGAAGGAGGAAGAAAGGAAGGAAGGAAGGAAGGAAAGAAGGAAGGAATATAATTCCCCCCACCCCTGCTTTAGAACAACGATTCTTAATGGGGGGGAGGGCAGAGAATATCCTGCTTCTGGGGGGCACATAATATTTCTGGGGGGACCCTAGTGGGTTTCTGAGGGGACCACCGAAACCTAACTAGGGAGGATATGTGCAAATGAGCATTATTGGGGGGGGGGGGGGGCTGACGGAGGCAAAGTGCCAAGGAAGGGGGAGCTCTCGCAGCGAAGACAAGGTGGGAATTGCTATCAGTGTTAAATGGCCTGCCCCACTGCACCCCCTCCAGAGGAAACGCTGCTGATAGTTAATTGGCTCGGCTCCCCGGCCTCTTTGGCAGCGGCCTAAAACCAACACTGGTTCATTGCCAAGCACGGTTCTCACCGTCTCTTTAGCAAAGATTTATGGAGAAGGACGGGGCTGGGGGTTACAAGGATCCCAGCAACTGAACTATAATTCCTTGTTGAGGAGAGTCAAGGTAACCCCGGGGAGGTTAAGAGTGGGCAGGTTTTGGGTTTTTTTTAAAAAAAATTATTTATTTTCCTGCTCGCTGCCTTCCTGCGATCTCATAGAATAACCGAGTGAGAAGGGGCCTTGGGGGCCTTACAGAATAGAATGGAATGGAATTGAATATAGAATAAAATAGAATGGAATGGAATGGAATAGAAGAACTGGCAGAACAAAATATGAAAGTTGACTGGCTAACCTACTTGCAAATCAAAACTAAACACAATAATGATACTAAAATATATGACATCGAAACAGAACCACATGAATTGGATAAAATAATTCATAGCTTGGATAGAACGATGATAGGGAGAATATATAAATTTCTCCTGAAGCATAAGATGGAAGAGGAAATTGTGAAAGAACAAATGATAAAATGGGCACAGAACTTTGGCTATAATATTAAATTGGATAAATGGGAAAAATTTTGGGGAACAAACTTAAAAATGACACTATCAGTTGTGTACAAGGAAAACCAGTACAAAATGTTTTACAGATGGCACCTGGCACCAACAAGGTTAGTGAATCAATGTGAATCAATACATGGAACATACTACCACTTATGGTGGACCTGTGAGGAGGCTAAAACTTTTTGGAAAAGGATCAAAAAGTGGCTAGAGATAACAACAGGTGTTAAAATAGAATGGGAACCTAAAGTTTTTTAATTAGGAATAATGACTGTGAAATATAAAAAAGAAATTCAGTATTTAATATTACATATAATTACAGCGGCAAGGATTGCCTATGCCCAGAAATGGAAAAACAAATTAATTCCAAGTGAAGATGAAATAATAAGAAAGGTTATGGATTGTGCTGAAATGGACAAATTGACAAAAGAAATCCAAGGAAAAGAAGAAACAGAATACTAGTAGATATGGGATAAATGATATAGGTGGATGGAGGAAAGAAACAAGGATCCAATGAAGGAAGACAACAGAGCCCAAAAATAGTTAAGGAGAATTAACACACACACACATATGTATGTATCAAAGTGGTTTAAACTTACTAGAGGTAATTAGCCAATATAGCAGACAGAGGAGTAAGATCAGAGGGTTAAGAATGGTGAAATACAAATGAAATATAATAGAAGGGGAAACAATATGAGGTGAGGAATATCGATTGGCAATTGCTTTTAGAAAGAACAGAAAGCTCCTGTTCGTATTGTATTGTGTAAATGTGGTGTATGTCTAAGTTTTGTGTATGTGTATTTTATACAGTATGTTTGTAAATAAAATAAAAAAAGAGAATAGAGAATAGAATAGAATTAAGAATAGAATGGAATGGAATGGAATAGAATTCTTTATTGGCCAAGTGTGATTGGACACACAAGGAATTTGTCTTTGGTGCAGATGCTCTCAGTGTGCATAAGGAGAATAAAATATATTAATCAAGAATAAAAGAATAGAATATAGAATGGAATAGAATAGAATAGAATATAATTCTTTATTGGTCAAGTGTGATTGGACACACAAGGAATTTGTCTTTGGTGCAGATGCTCTCAGTGTGCATAAAAAGACAAGTACATTCGTCAAGAATCATAAGGTCCAACAC